>NC_087476.1:56834040-57143424 GCF_036417665.1 Passer domesticus
CTGGAAATGAGTAAGAACAGAACCTCACAGTGAAGTACCTAGGTTCTGAGCTACAAACAAACAGCTCTGTTTGGGCCATTTGTGCTTCATCAACCATTACTCATCAATTTTCAGTATGAATGGGTTGAGAGTAAAAGCTTTTTAACTGAGAAGACTGAGGAAGCCTTTCTTTCCCCTTGGTGAGGATTCACTATTCTCTCTCACCGCACCCTGCACCATAACATGGCCTTATTCGAGCCAGAGGAGGGGACCTGGCCCTTGCCACCAGCACAGATGACGCAATCCTGAAAACGCTGCAGTACTAATATCTCCATATCTGCCCCACCCATCCTTTGAGGCACACGCACACCCTAGACCGCATCTTTCATGTACTTTAATGGTACTGTGTCAACTTTCATTTACCTTGAGTGGGTTTGCTGACTCTTTCATAAAAAAGCCTAACTGAAGCCTTCCGTTCACAACATCGTGTCTATTAGAAAGCATCTTTACAAGCAACTGAATTCTGATTTTTATGCGTTTTAATTTCTTTAAAAGACAACCTGCCTGATGGGTGAGGGCAAGACTAATTAGCTCTGATTGAATATCCTGAGGTTTCTGGTGGACACCAAGAGAGAAAGAAGAAAACTGTTTTTTTAGAAATAGGATCTAGTTCTATTTTGCTGCAGATTGTACCTCTTGACTTGCAGATTTGTTCCCAAAACCACTTGCCAAAAACATGCCAGAAAGCATGATTCAACTATAATCATGTTGAGTACCATTTTTAAACAGTGCTGATAATTATTGATATATCTGTCATCATCACAGAATGAAAGAAATTCAGCCTCTTGAAATGAACAACTTGAATCCTAATGCGCACACTGCCTAAAGTAAATACAGTATGCTAAATTAAATTATTACTTCTTTACATTGAATATAAATAGTAAATGCCTAATGAATTTATATGCCCAATCTTCATTTGCATTTCAGTCACAGGAGAGGCAGTACAAAAGAAAAAACATAGAATCGTGCTGCAGGAGATACTCAGACAAAATACATCTGTTTCCATGGTACTTCTTCCACGCCCCACACAGGGGAGTGACTACAGTGGTCTGCTACCCAAATTCATCCACATTATTGTAACATTCCTGTGCATGTGAATAACGTGCATAGAACTGTGTGCGTTCATAGACTGAAGAGCTTCCCAAATTAGCACCAAACAAGCCGGTTTGGAACAGAACAGACAACCAAATCAACACATTGCTGTATTCAGGCTAAATACTTAGATACAAAAACCTATTCATATCTCAAGGACTCAATTTTTTATTCACTGGCCAATGTAGGAAAATCATAATTTTATCTTTCTATTTGCATATGAAGCAAAACCTACTCTGCAGCACAAAGAAGCAAGTTTAATCAGGAAACAGCTAAACACTTAATGTCTAGCTATTTCTTTCCAGAAATCAAATATATTGAAATTTAAATCCGATTTTCTTCTA
The DNA here is from genome assembly GCF_036417665.1 of Passer domesticus. Lineage (NCBI taxonomy): Eukaryota > Metazoa > Chordata > Aves > Passeriformes > Passeridae > Passer > Passer domesticus. Next base: position 56,835,516 of record NC_087476.1, read on the forward strand.
TTTTCTAGCTGTTCAAGACAACTATATCCTGGAAGTTTGATACTATGAAAGGATCAGTGACAAATCTTACAACATCAAACAGGAACGATGACTTTATTCTCAAGCTTTTTCACAACCAATTCATAAGATTAATTTCTAAAGGTTGTTCAACATCCTCACACTCCTAGCAGAAGCCCTACACAGTAAAGCTGAATACTAATGATTCCTGTACTGAATATCTTTACAGACATTGCTGGAACTCAAATGCTTTTACAGGCTCTTCATAGAGCCATGCCAAAAGCCACAAGGCTATAACATTTGGATTATCTGATACAGTAAAAAAAAAGTATTCGAGATTTCACATACTCTTCACAGACATATTTATACAGACACAGTCACATCTAAAGAAATTCGTTTTATGCTTTCACAATTTATGTTTGACAGTTGGTATCAGTTTGACAGTCTGTTACCATTTCAGTAACTGTTTCTAGCCCAGTATTGACCTGAAAGTAAACACGCTTCTGAAGACTGTACCTTTTGCAGTGCAAGTTTCATTGGGAGGCATTGCCAGAAGTCGTTCTCCAACCTGAATATAGCCTGCTTCTATTTTACCAGTCACACAAAATCCTGAACCTTGGTCTGTAACAAACACAGCAACAATTTCAAAAAACTTCATAATACAGTCAGTTTCCCATCAGAAGTTAAGTCCTTCATCAATGCACAGACAAGTTTTTAATATAGTGAAGATTTTTTTCCCCTTCTCAGCAGTGTTCAGTACTTGCAAGTTAGCCAGCTGTGCATCATAATGAAAATGAAACATTAAATTCAAAACCTCTAGATCTTATATTTTTCAGAACTAAGGAAGAAATATTCTTCTTTAAACAAATGTAGGTACATAAAGAAATATTTTTTAGTTTTTTCAGTATTAGACTAAGCCCCTTTATTTCTAGCAATATTATTTAATTCAGCACTTTGTCAATATAATTACAGATAAAAGGAATATTACACACTCTCACAATTATTCTCATGCATACAGGTGCAAATTCCTATGCCATTTACTGTTCAATTGAGTCAGAATCCTACATACTCTGCATATTACTTTTACTCCTGGAAAAGTGAAAGAATGATTCAGTACTTTTTAATACGAGAAACTATTATAACTGGAGATGATTAAGTATTTCTGAATAAAAGATCTGCAAAATTTTCATCTTCAATGTCCTAAGAGCCTGTTCATCATTTGAATGATATGCCAGTTACTTTCCAAAGATATTCTACACATGGATATTTATGCACATACACCTTAACAAATGCCTCATCTTCTTAGCATGTGTTTGCAGGTGTGTTTAAAAATAACTCTCTGAACTGATTCTACAATGACATTTTCAGTATCCACACAAACAACAAATAATCTTTTGCTGAACATCAGAATTCAGTGATACAAGAAAGCATCTTAGTATTTTGTGTCTCACATTAAATTAAAAGCTGAACTTAGAGCTGAATTTAAAAGAACAAGTAGAACTCCAATCTTGAGGTCACTTACTACTGACTTGCTCTTTGCATTTACCACAGATACTGATAAATGCTTCTGTGTAGTGAACGCTTCCATCTTTCTATCTGGAAAAATATTACCAGTATGCCTGCATGCTAGTTTTCCTCTACTCATTCCAGCAAATGACATGAAACACAGACAATTAACAGATGACATCAGATGTCAAACAGAAAACTGCAAAGCTGATACTGGCTAGAAAAAGAACACCCAAGTCACGTTACAGACACCACCTCAATACGGTACACAAACAACCTGCAGCTGGCCTTGCAAGCACTTGTGGCAACCAGAAACATGACCTGATTCCAGGTTCTCAGGCACTTCCAAGCACAATTGAGAACCATTTATCTTTTGTTCACATCATCACCAGGTTTGGCTTGGTAAACCAATGTGGTCTTTGAAGCTTCACCAACTCCTATGCTGATTGCTTCCTGAAAAGTGTCAAGTTCCTTCAGTTACCTCTGAAATCAGAGCAAGTGCAAAATGGACAGTGGGGGACAGAATCAGAGCATAAAAAATGGCCCAGTGTCTGTGCATCATGGTATTTGGGTTCTGCCAGAACATGCTCTTTGTACTCAAGATTTGGTTGGTGGACAAGGCATTTTAGGGTCAGACCAGTCATACCCTAGACAGAATTATAATATGGTAAGTGGGGACTGATGCAGCAGCAAAGGGATTTACAGATCAAGAGATAGTTAGCCTGGAGAGAATGAATATTAGGAGGACTGTGGAGGATAACAGCTAAAAGCTGGCTGAGGCAGCTGGCTCTGAGCAGCCTTAATAGAGAAAGGGGTTTTCCAAACGATGTGGGAGTACACTCAGCACTCTCACTTTTTACACACTTCTGTGGACAGCTCCTCCTGAGCATGCACAGGTACTGGAACAGAGCTGAGAACAACTATTGCTTCATGTACTTGTATGTGCAGCTACTTCCTCTGGTGGCATCAAAGTTGATCAAGTTTTGAGATTATAACATAAGAAAAAATAGCCTAAAAAACCACCTAAAAGACCACATTTAGTGATAAACCCTCTATACGTAAATTGTGTCCCTTCCAAAGTCATTATTTTTTTGCATATTTTAGCAAAATAGATGTAGTCAAAATTGCTCATTTTGTGAAACTTTTCTGAACCCAAAAATTATTATTTCAGCTGAAAAACTGTGACATATTATTTTGAAATATCTCAATCAATAATCCAAAGACACTTTCCCACAGTTCATGAAATTAAAGAGGGAAAAATAAACACAGAGATGGCATAGATGACAAAACCAGTAATATCACACTAGGGTAATTTCCCATGCAACTCTTCAATATTTAGCATTATGGCTTCAGTTAAATCAGCTAATTAAGGGCATGCACAATATCTATTGTTTTCTCAAAGGCCCACGTGAAAATTGCACAAACCTGGTATTTCCAGGTTTATACTACTTACAATCAGTATTTCGATCTGATTTTTTTGTACTTCCCCTATAAATATCCTAAATAGAAAGCAAAATTTCTTAAAATATGAATTTCAACAATCATATTCGATTACAAATATTTACAACAGTTCAAATCATGCTGTCATTTGGTTTGCAACATTTCTCAAGGGACCTACAGAATATTTCAAATGGGCTGAGTCTAGAAGTCTTATTTCTTCTAAGTTATCTGCAATTGTAAATGACTAAATGGGGAAAAAAATGAAGTTTACCACGAAAATCTTACAGGCTCAAGGTACTCTATTTCCACCAGACAACCAAAGTAAGAACTGGTTATATTTCTTGCTGTTCCTATCTTTATTAATGTTAGGGAATAGCTCACTGACTTAAATCCTTGGCTGGTTGTAACAGTCTCACCACCACCACGATTTTCTTCCACCTCATCTGTCCAAATTTTTATACAAAAATTAAAGAACATTTCATTATTCACAACTACAACAATGAACAGAAAAGGAACAAGACAAACTTGTTTAAAATCTAGGACTGGAAAGCAAAAGAGCCCAAAGCCACACTCAAAAATTTGAGAAATATTGATTTAGTCCAGCAGAACCAGTTTGGGAAAGTCTCATATTCTGTCCCACAGAACCATGAACTCATTACACAGACAAATAATTGGTCATGCAGATTACCTTCCTTAATCTTTTCCAAGGTGTTTCACCTTCAGCAGTACTATTTAAAATCTGGCAAGGAATAGAACTTGAAAATATCCTATTCTGGTCTAGGACTACACATGAAGCTCCAATTTTAAGTCTTATTTTGACAGCATTTTTTAACACTTGTGTTAAATATTGGTGAAATGATGGTAAAAACATTATAAAAACAACCAACCTTTAAACACATCAGCAACACACAGTCTAAATGGTTTATCCACTGATCTCTGTGGTGGCTTGAAAGAATCTGCAAATAAATTGATAAGATCTTTTAGAATGTCTGTATTTAATAACTATCTCAGCAACTTCTCCGTTAAGAGAAATTAATTATGTTGCATTCCATTGACTTTGTTTCACATTCTCCCCAAAATAAGTTTTAACACACACAGGACTAAGAGGTATTATTTTAAATGAGGAAAATTGCACTTACCAATTTGCTCCAACAAACACTTTCCTTTATACCATTGTGTGAGGTCACTTGACTGACCCCTTGTGACTAGATTTTCACCACCAAGGCCACTTGTTGGGATATAAGCCACATCTGACTCCTAATAAAGAAAACAAACAGATGTGAAGCATACATTAACAACAGAATCTCCTAGCAGAAGTTAGAGGTGCATTTTTTCAATGTTATGCATCTAAATTTTAAAAGAATAGTTATCACATTCCTATTTCCCCTGGAGAAGGCAGGTTACCCAGTGAATCCATTTCCTCTGTGGTTATCTCTTGCCCAATTACTCTGCTCCAGCAAAGAGATAATTAAACATGATGGTATCAATGCTGACAACTAGAAACTGAGTTCAGGTAATAAACTCCTCCATGTTTGACAGGAAAACTTTTGTTTGAATTGCTGCTTTATGCATAGAGATTGCAGGAAGACCACTGCCAGTCCAAATGAATAGTAGTTGAAATTCAGAAAACATGAGAGGAGGGTTCTCATGAGCTCACAGTCCACAGTGATACCTGCTCCAGTATAAAACCCTCTACTGTTATTCATGAAATCCTGAACGTTAAGATAGACAATTCTTTGTCTCTTCTGCTTTGTAGACAACAATCCCAAGAAACTACAAGTGATCTAAGAACCCCAAAGATTCAACAGACCTAAACAAAGATGATGACACAAAGAGTATTAAAGAACTGACTACCCTTATGCAGAACTCAGTATCACCCTACCAGGAAGAAAAGGCATCTGCTACATTATGTGCATGTAGCAGTAGCAGGAAAGTGACACAAAATAACCTGACTGTAGGAAAAGCTTCTCCCACCCAAATCCTTGAACAAAGCAACAAAGGCCTCACAAATATATTACCTTAAAGCCAGCTTGCTTAAGAAATTGGCCAAGCTTATTTGTAATTTCCTGAAATCTTTCCTGTTGCCAATTGACCTAAAATAAAGCACAGATTATGATATGATAATAAAATTACAGATTTTTAATCATGACTTGAACATACAGCTGCATGTCATCAATTCTGTAGTAGAAACAGATGTGTATTTATAAACATGAGATTTCCAGGTGCATTCATACTTGAATATATAAGAGCATACACATTAGCAACTACTGATCACAAACACCACTAAAATTGCAAGCCCTTTTAATTTCAACAGTAACTTTTTTTTAAGCTTACACAAAATTCAGATTCAGTAAGACATATTCACTACAGTAGTAACTTAAAACATAAATAGTAATCTTTAACACACTTTGCACATTTAAATAAAACTATTGAGGTCCTCACCTAAATGACCACCAAGATGATCTTACAGATTCCACTGAGATCAACTGTTATGTGAGATTTCCACAAGTACAAAAGGGACCCCTGCTCATTTTAGCACCAAAATTAACACACAAAATGTATTTTGAAAATACACCCATAAATAAAAAGAATGGCATCATAAAGTCTAAACACAAAGAACAGAGCTGGAAAGCAAAGAAACAATGCTTTACTATAAGTTTCACAATACTGATCCTTAAACTTAATGTCTACAAATCCAGACAGAAGCCCCTCACTTAAATGAAGAAACTAAACATGTACCTGGTCCATTTTATTGACAGCAACAGCCAACTGTGTCACTCCCAGAGAGCGCACTAATAATCCATGTTCTCTAGTTTGTCCACCCGTCTCAAATCCTGCCTCAAACTCTCCTCTGCTGGCATCCACAACCAAAATTGCCACATCAGCCTACATTATAAAGAAAAAAAAAACAAAAAAGTGGTTAAGAGGTGGAAATAATCTGGGTAAATACCTCAATCAGTAACATTTCACACAAAATGTACTTCACACAGAAAGAATCCTGATGTGCTCCAAATGTAATTGAAACTGCTCAGTCCCATCTGTATCATACCCACTTTGGTGAGATATTATGGCATTATGTCATCTTATGTCATAAACCAGCAGCTCCTGGTTAAACACGGGACCAACTGCTCATTTGGGGAACCTGTCCCCTTCAATCTACCCACTGTGGATGCTGCACAGATCTAAACAAAAGCAGCCTACACTCAGAAGCTTTAGAACACAATGTATGAGCACAATGTCCAGTTCTCTCTGCCTCAGTCTGTACACTGTCTTCTTAGTGAGAAGCTGCAAAAATTACAAACAAATCACCACACTATACACCTGGGACAAACAGTTGTACTGTACTGCTCACTGTATGCTGGATGTGAATGCTTCACAGTCCACTCAACACACTGGAGCATGCCAACATCACAAGGTGGCAAAAGACAAAGCAGCCTATTTTATCAGCTAGACAAATCCTCTGCCAAAGCATTAAGAGCAAACAGTCTATAGCACTGCATAAAAGTCAGCATGTAAGCACTAGGAAATGCACAGATCTTGCTGTTAGCCTTAATTGCTGCTAATATTTCTTCTACTTTTCCTGCTTTGGTAAGTAATTGCCAGTTAGATCATCATCATGTACTAAGTGATGGCAACAGATGTGAACAAAGGTACTGGCGTCAACAGGCAGGTGTAAGACAATTTCAGAGGACTGAGGAGATGGACATAATGGAAAGAGAGAAGAAAAAGCGGTACTTTTTCCCTTTCCTTAAATGCTTATGCTTCAGAATTCCAGGAAAAGGAAGAGAGTCCTGATTCTGAACTACCCTGGCCTCATCCTCGGCATGAAATCCCCAGAGCTCAGAGACAGCAGGAGTGTGAGAACAGGAAAAGGATAACTGATGAATTTCCTCAGAGCTCCCAGCAGCTGGGGGTTCACCTCCTAACAGCATTCTCCACAATAAAAAGACACTAAAGCCATTTCCAGCCATTGCTTCAGCACTGAGCCTGCTCTAACAGGCAACAGAAAGTTGCAAAGTTTCAGTGATTCCTTAACAGGCTCCAGAACAGACGAGTCCCTCATCACCCTGAGAGCTGGAACACAGAGATACCAAGCTTTATTTGGTCAGCCTTGCCTTCTGCCGGACTGATAGAATTGCTGCAAAATGTGCAACTTTTTTCTTAATACTTCTGCCTGTGTTGCTTTTCCCTCAAAACAAAAAAACTACTTCAACAATTGTAAAAAAATACCATATCTGAGTAAACATTTTCCACTGCTCTGAAACCAAAGATTCACTTCTAATTTTAAAACTCAAAATTGCTACAACACATTCTGCCATATAGATGGCTGTATAAGCACTATACCATAATTTGCAAACTTCTGACTACTCTGTAGCCTAACCACTGGGTCACAAGGTTTGAATTCTCACCCAGGCTCTGCTTCAGAGCTAAAGCAGAACTTGGGACAAACCAATCTTCCTACAGTGCAGTTCTCTATCTAAGATCATACTAGCAGTACTCATCCAAGTACTCAGAGATCTTCAGATATAACCCATATTTCAGACAGTTATGACACAGACAAAGCAAAAACCAATATGCAGCTTAGCTTTCAAAAAAAAAATTAAATCTCTACTCTGGAGAATCAATTTTATTATTTACAAAAGGGTGCCTTTAAGTGAAAAAAAAAACAAAAACAAGAACAAAACTCCTTTTATATCATGTAACCATGTTATTTTTTCCCCCATCTCTGAGGTATTATTTCCACAAATATAATCTATAGGAGACTGGCACGTGTCATACTGATCTCAATGGGTAGTGTCCAATGCTACTTTTCCTAAAACAAGTGGCATGCAGTCTCTGCAGATCTGACAAGATTTATCTTCTTGACAAGATAAATGCATTCTGTATAAACTTTGTTATCTGTTTTCTCATCCCCTACAAAATACACTGTAAAACAGAAAAATGTGTTCTGCCTGACCTATAAATTCTTTTTCTTTAAGCTCAAAATCACTTAAATTCTTATCCTACAATGTGACTTTCACAGAACTACTAATTGAGTAGCCATATATCACATCTAAATAGCTTTCAAAGCTCAAGTGTGGTTTTATCAAACTGCAACTTACTATTAAATTACTTGCATAATAAAACCCTCCTCCCAAACATTAGCATCAAAAAAGCAACTACCTTTAATGTTTAACACATTATTTTTTAAGTTTAGAAAATGCAAAGAGAGGTTAATACTGTCAATGATTTCATTCCAGTCCATCTTAGATTTTAAAAGGAAAAAAAAAAAAACAATTTAAGAAGAATCTACAAATAATGCTGATATTGGAAAAAGCATTTTAGACCATCTTTACCTGTGCTGCTCCTGTGATCATATTTGGAATGAAGTCCTTGTGGCCTGGAGCATCCATCAGTGTAATTACTTTAGTTGGTGTCTCGAATTTGGTCATACCCACATCCATTGTCACTCCCCTTAAATAAAGCATACATGCAATGCACAATTAAAACTGCTTTAAAACTTCACAGAGACAAAGTAAGCTGTTAAAAACACAACCATGAAATTATACCCTTCATATCTTTCACTGATTTCACCTTCACCATAAAGATACCTGTATGCTGGAAGAGCAAACCTCTAGAACTGTTTTATTAAATCCAGTTGTGAAGAAAAATACCCAGAATTCCCAGTACTACCATGCACCCTTAGACTGTGTCCCAACAAGCACAGCAAAAACATGAAAATTGAACTGCATATCTAAATCACTACTAATTATACTTTTGATATTTAGTTCTTCAGAAAAAGGTAAGAGAAACATAGCTGAGCTTAAAAAAAATAGGTGGTATAGGACTATAGAGATACAGTTACACATTTGCAAAGATGCACAGGCAGAACTCCAGATTACCAAGGAAGGATCACAACACACTTGGACTCAGTTCCACCTCTCGCTACTCTCCACATGTTCTGCATGACACACAGGATAGGATCCATCTCAGCAAATGCAAACACCTACCATGCACATGTCTGTATCTGGGTTAATCATCTGCATCTCCCTTTACAGACAATCAAGAAAGACAGGAACTTTCAAGGGACAAAACATCTTGTAGTAGAAGATACTTTTAGTAGGCTGCTTCCAATCACCAAAAAATCCCAACAGCAAAATAAGCCCCCCAAAATCCCAAACATTTACAGATTATTCCAGAAAGTTGTGGTTTTTAAAATAAAAACTCAAAGCAAAGAGAACATAGAATCAAAAATCAATCAACCAAAAATACCAATTCAGAAAACTCATTTCTTCAATATAAAAATGCAATTTAAAATTTCATAGTTCAAATTAATAAAGGCTTTTTATAAAGCATACAAATATTGTTAATTTAATTAATTTGTAGATTTTATTTTAAAAGTTATGTAAGTCACACGTGATGAACTGACATTTCAATGCTTAGTTCATCAGACTAATATTTTCTGACAAATGCTGTTCTTTCACAGAAAAAAGGTAACTCCCATGAAAATGTATTTCTACCTTTCTCTTTCTTCACCAGTTTCATCCAAGACCCATGCATAGGCAAATGAAGCTTTACCAGCCTTTTTAGATTCCTGTTCATATTTGTGCATCGTTCTTTTGTTCACATTTCCCAAAAGGTACAGCAAATGACCCATTAAAGTACTTTTGCCTGCATCAACATGTCCTGTGGAAGAAAATAAATATTACAGCAATTTTATTCATTTATGTAATTTAGGTCTAGCACAAGCAATATTCTAAACATATGAACATCACATGCGATGATAATGCTTCTGTAATCCATAGAACTTCACAATCCTGTGAGACACAGAGACACAGGAATACAGGTTATTGTAACAACCTATTGTAACAGCCATAGAGCACCTCCAAATTCATGCTAAAAAGAACATGCTGCAACAATGAAACCAAACATGTTCTGTATGCTCAAAGGGACTCTAAGTCAACCTCACTGTGCAAGTCAAAGACATCCGAATGTACTCCCTCCAAAAGCTGCAGAAGGAACTGGAAACAGTATGAGATTCTCTTCCCCTGAGTGAGGAAAGTTTAGCTTGTGTATCACTTCCAGATTCAATCAACACAGTTTTTAAACTTTGTTTGTCAGAAATGTAATTTAACAGTATTACCTATTACCACCAAATTCAGCAGTTGCTTTCCTCCTTGTCTCTTCTCCAACTCTGCTTTCACATCTATTTGTGGTTTTGCCTTGCTTGACTTTTTTGCTGGAGTAGGCACCATATTCTGCTCTTCTGAAACCTGCACTACTTGGGGTGAAGGAGTAGATTTTGAGACAGCCTCAAGTGCCCCAGAAGCTATACTGGCATCTTCAGGTAACAGTCCTTTCTGAGGTGTATTAGTGTGGCCATTTTCCTCAGCAATTGCACTAGGGAAAAAAAGAAAACACAAAGAATGCAAATAGCAAAGAAGACATAGACATAGGGGACAGAAATTGAGTTTTCCATTCACTATCATGTAAGCCCCAGGGAGTATGTGATAAGCCCATTAAGGTGGAACTGATAAGCAGCTGGATAAAAACTGCACAGATGCCAGCTCTGAATATCTTGTCTGAAAAGCAGCACTGTTTACAAAAACAAGATAAGATGAAATCTTGTAAAATATATGAAACAGATAAACAAGGATAAACAAGCTTTCCATAGACCTTTCCTTTAACAGGAAGGGGAAGGACAATTATGCAGAACAACCACAGAGCAGGTTTCCTCTGAACTAAGAGCCTAAGTCAACTTTGAAGCACAGATCCTGAAACATTTTCCACGTACAGTACCCTTACTACAGTTCAACATAGTAATCTTTTAATCTGAGAACAGTGATAGAACATAAAGAGTTGATATTAAGCACATGTAAGCTGCAATTTAAAGTGCAATGCTTATACAGAACTGTAACAAGATGAGTTAAGATTTATCAATATTGAAAAAAAATTGTTTCATGCATCAAACAAGAAACCCAGGACTAAAGAGATTTGGATTCTCAAACTCCATTTTTCTAACACCCTGTTCTACAAATCACCATACTAATCCTAATGGTAAATAATCTCAAATATATATTTTCTTACACTGTCTCTTTTTATCTCCATTTTGTAAATGAACATATTTTCCTGATCGACACAAGCTTTTGGAGAATGTACAATATTATTCTTTATTTGTCATAGCAAAGATGCTCACTAAAAACAAACACTAAGTAAGATTTTAAAGACAGCAAAAGCTTTCTTACTGCCTGATAGAGTTGCACGGTGAGGCATTAATGTAAGAAACAAGACTGGAACAGAAGCAGTTATTACAGGTCTGCCAACATTCTATCACAGCAAATGTCAATATACAAAGTACTGGTTATACAGAAAACTAAAATCCCTACAAAACACTATACTTAAAATTTTATCCAAAGGGAAGAAGCTTCTTCCCCTGGAAAATTGGAAATCCGTTCAAGTTCAGTACAATCATGCTGCAGATTGCTTTCTCTGGAACAGGTTCATGCAGGCTCTTAGTCAAGTGCTTCCACATCCACACTGAAATTTTCACTCTCCATCCACTTTCTGTTTACATGCCACAATTAACCCAGTTTTGATCTTTTAGACTTCTACAAACAAAACTATTTGTTTTGGTACTTTAGCATCCCACATTGTGACATCTCAGCTTTTATTTGACATTACTTCTCATTTTCTGTCTGCGTAGGAGTATTTGCATTGCGTTAGTCCCTTTCCATTACACAGACTCATGGAACAACACAGCCTCAACACATTAGTCTACCAAAGAAAGCTGTTGAAGAGTTATGATCTAAAAATTTAAACATTATAAATGTTCAGATCAAATGCAAACTTAGCCTCTCATTAGAGCAATAAGTAACACGTGACATTTTATGGCTCCCCCTTCTTCCCCACAGTTTCAGAACCCACCTGTGTTATCAGTACTGCAGCAGACTGATTGATTTTGACACCTTTTTATAAGGCCCAAAGCCAAGTTTTTCTCTTGATTGTGAGACCAAAGCAAAAATTCCAACACCCATTTTTTTTGGCTACAAAATCCAAGGTCAAGTTCTTTCCTCAAGGCTGAATACCCAGGTTTTTTTTTCAAAACCCAAGGTCAGGTTCTTGCCTCAAGGCTGGATACCCAGGCATGCTTCCCAAATTAGTTAAGCAAACAACCTGTTTTACGCCAACTGTGATGGTTGCAGGGGTACAGATGGTACCTGTGCTTCTGCATAATGAATGGGTAGACAATTCTGTATAAAGTCTATTTGATATTAAACAAAATATAGATGCATAAAGTCTTTATATTTTTGTATTAAGTCTTTTCTAAAAAGAAGTTATTCTACAAAATATTCTAAACCACTTGTAGGAGAAGGACAAGTTTCTATGAAGCTACTGCCTTGAGTCACACAATCTTGACATTCTAGAATTCACACTACAAAGCCAACTGTTCTGTATCAGCAACTATCACTCCCATGTTACAGATAGCACTGCAGCTTGACAAGCTGAATAACCTTGATAACACTTGATTCTTTAAACTAAAACAGTAGTTGGTCATCATTGCTTTACATGTAGCAATGAAGAAAGTTGATTACATACAAATTTTTCCACAGGGAAAAAAGCCAATACAATTATGCTTTCTTTTACTGGAAAAGGTAAGTGCATCTCTATAAGGCTGAACAGAAGGCTCTGCCTTTAAAATTCTTTAAATAGTACATTAAGTATTAGCTAACAACCTACTTTGGAATGGCAAAACAATTATTTTCTCCAATGTCTCTGCAGGGAAATTTTACTTCATGAAAACAGACTGGAAACAGTCAAGTTGATAGAGGGTAAATATACAGAGAATTGTGATAAAGTTTTCTACATATTGTAATAAGTTATTAAAAATCATCTGAATGGTGTAAAGTATAACAAATAATTTTTGTGTCAATCATTTAAGAGAGCCTCACATATTTACAATTAATTTGCATTAGACAGCTTTAACCAAGATTAAGACTCTTCCATCTTTTTTCTCTTTCTTTAGGCAAATCAGTTCAGTCTCAGCATAACATCTAGCATGTTAACATTGAAGTACCAGGACTAGTGCCAATATGCAAAGGTCACACTGAAATGCAAATATGGTATTTTACATTGGTATCAAGTTTTCTTCCTTGAAAGTCTAATATTTGAAGTTCTGGAGAAAACTATTTGTATAAGAAGTCATATCAAAACAGCCTTTACAGCTGGCAGTAGTTTTCTCTCCTTTTCGGTGTATGCATTTCTTCCCAAACCAAATTTTCAAAAGTGAAAAAAAAAAAAAAAAGGCAGTTATTTAGATGAAGCTGAAAGTAATGCGACCCACAAACATAACTCTCCTATTTTTGTATAGCTTTCCAAAATATATTCAAACATTGTCACATCAGCCTATTAGGAGACAAGAATGTATTTTCATAGAGGTTATTTGCAAGCCTCTAAATTTTATTTCATTAAACTAGGTAATGATTCTTTTTCTAATCACATATGGTAAGATCTTCCTGCAGGCCAAAGCCAGTGCCAGTAAGGATTCCCCAAAATAGGATGGATTTTGTGTAATAGAATACAAACTACTTACAGCATCTGAAAGAACCATGGTTATTGCCAGAGACCAAGTATTCTCTCATTTCTATGTAGTTTTTGTTGCAACCACCACTGCTTAAGGCTGCCAAATAGCTTTTGTTTTGGGTGGTGCAAAGAAAAAGTGCTAGATACAAGTGAAATTAGTGAAGCAGAGCTCCAGCCATCATTAGGCCTTGCTACTTTTTCAAGGGTACAGTATTTGAACAGTCAGTACACTGCCAGAGTTAAAAAATTTCAGATATTACTATGTTTTGGAAACCTGGAAACAACTTGTGCCACAATAAACTTAGACTTGCCATTTCAGAGAAGAAACATCAGAATGGAGAGAGCATATGATCTACTTACAGACCACCCCTAATAACACAATGCAGCTTTCTGTTGACCAGTGTCAGAGGAAGGGAGAGCGAGTTTATTGCTAGGTGCCTAAGCAGGAAAGCAGACAGGCTAAATTCCACTCTCATGGAAGTACATGAAAAGAAATGCAACAGTATGACCCTGACAGTTACTTATACTTCATGGCAACCAGTTGAACAGTTTACTGAAAGCTTGATAACAGCTCAGAAAAATGCTAAGGAAATCCATTTCTGACAGTCAATAAACAAAAATGAATGACCTTGGAAACGCTCTTCAGCTAGCCTCTTCTCACAAGGTTTTACAAAATTACTGAATTGAAAACCCTGTCAGAAGGCAATACTAGTGTGTCACTAGCGCAGGCAATTGAGAATATAACCAAGTCAACTGCACTAAAAAGCATCTTTGGTAGCAAAGTTGTAGCTTGGTCTGAGCCATGACAACCTACCATATGAAGAAAAATTTATATTGGAGGAAGATTGCTAGGGTTTAACAATCCTAAACCATTGCTTGCATCATTGTTTGAGAAGTTGATGGAACTCTCAAAAGCAGTCTCAGTTTGCCAACCAGTGCTGTCTGGTAACACGGAGCCATTGATTGATTATGTAACTCAACTTCTTTGACAGGATAGAGCTATTATGAACCTTGCACATGCACTGAGATGATGTACTCAAGAAAGCTTGACCATCAGCAATTCAGGCACGAATCTCAAAACAGCCTATCACAGCTCTTTTGGAAATCAGCAGACAAACCAAAGCCTGGCAGGGACCAACATTTAGTAAAAATTAAAACTGCCAGGCCAGAAATTTCCTGTGCTGTCTTGCCAACAAGGACCATAACAGTAAACTGAATGTTATGGTTACATAACATTTACATTACATTTTCCTGGGGAATATTAATAAATACAACATATACTGTTATAAGACATGTTAGAAGGCATTCAATCTCCCACAAGTATTGAAAGGTTCACACCACCACGTATTCAAAGAGGAACCTGAAAGCTCATCTGCTCAATATTAACACTTCAGAATTTAGCTTTTAAACATTATTTTCAATCTTCTAGTCTCGATGCTGGGTGAATTATTTTTACACAACTGACTCTTTTGGAGTACTTACAGTCATTACAGAAATGTCTACATTTATTTCCCCTTTCAAAATTATTAATTACAAAATATTGGTCAGACTAGTTAAAATAATCAGCCCTTTTTTGGTCACAACTTCTTCCGGCTTCCTTTATTACTTAACAGAAAGAAAAAGCCCAGTAAACAGTTTTGCTAGAGCATCAGTTTACCAGCAAACTCCATTTTCTGCAGCCAATCCCACTAAAAATACCCAGCAACAAAGGCAATCAATGTTCAAAGCAATTAATGACTTCTAATAATCCATCCATTTCAAATAAGATTCACTAATTAATATGAGGTTATACCTCAAAACAAGACTGAATCATAGACTGAATAGTTAGTCAAAGAATGGGGGTTTTTTGCTAATGCAAGGCTGCTGTTTTTAAAAACATGATCCAAAAATTACCTTTAAGATCCCATATGGGTAACAACAAAAACTAGTTCATATGTACTATACAATTTCCTTCTAATGGTATCTGCACTGGCACCATACAAATACTTTGGAGTAATAGTAGAGGGCACAGTTACAGATGTTTTATAATCCATTAAAATGCTTTGAATAATTTATACTGATGCTTTTGGTCAGTGGCATAAACTATATACCTAAAAAAACCCTGTTTTATTATAAACACCCTGCAGTAAATTAACAATGAAACAAGAACATAAAGAACTTATAAAAAGGGTCAAAGGAACAAGTCTTTCTTAGGTGTTAATAAACACAGATTCCTTCTGTTCCTTAACAGGTTATCCTTATCCTGCCATTAATCCAGAAGGTAATTGCAGAAGAAAAAAACCAACCCTAATACTCATTGAATTGAGGTGGAGGTTCATGTTTAGAAATAGATGATTATCTGCTTCTATCAAGTCAATACCATAGGCCTTGGCAGTGCCTCCACAGTAGTCTGTTAGGCAAAAGAAGAAAGAAGGGCCTCATCAGACTCCTTGAAGAAGGGGTCTTTAAGACATGCAGGTAACTTTAAATTGTATCTTCTTCCATATTCATTGATTGGCTGTGCTCCAAATCTCATGTTCTTTTACAAATCATTCCACTTCTTACCTACTCCTCCCACTTAAAGCTAAATACCTTAAGTATATCCAATTTCTACAGTAAAAATAAGTTTGTTTTCAATTAGTATCTCTGCAATACCACTAAGTGAGATGATTTAAAAACCATCTTCACTATCGCAGAATGACAGAATAGTTTAGGTTAGAAAGGGCCTTTTAAGGTCATCTAGTCCAAACCCCCTGCAATGAGCAGGGACATCTTCAACTATATCAGGTTGCTCAGAGTCTGGTCCAGCCTGATTTTGAAAGTTTCCATGGGTGGAGCATCCACCACCTCTTTGGGGAATCTGTTCGTGTTTTAACACCCTCACTGTAAAAAACTTCCTTACATACGATCTAGACTCTCTTGCAGTCTAAAACCATTACACCCTTTGTCCTGTTAGAACAAGCCCTCCTAAAATGTCTGTCCCCATCTTTCCTATACACCCGCTTTAGCTACTGGAATGCTGGAATGAGGTCACTCCAAAGCATTCCCTTCTTCAGGTTGAGCAACTTCAGCTTTCTCAGCCTGTCTTCATAGGAGAGGTGCTTCATCCCTCTAACAATCTCGGTGGCCTCCTCAGGGCCCATTCCAACAGGTCCATGTCTTTCCTGTGCTGAAAACCCCAGAATTGAATACACACTCCAGATGGGGTCTCACAAGAGCAGTATTAAGGATTTATCTAGAGGATTTACCCACAGGTCCTGAAGGCTTAATCTTTTTCCAGCCACTTAACTGTAAGCAAGCATGATACAAACTATGTCAGTGACCCTGAAAAGAAGCAGAATGGCTGAGAACCATGTTGGAGACAACCACCTCTCATTTGAGACTGAGTCATCACTAGCCTATCCAAGAAGTACTTAAGTCTACAGATGAGGAAACATTCCTCTTATCTCCTCCTTCCCTGTGGAGCAGGCACACCTGCTAAGTATCAGATACAAAATTCTGTATTTGCTCTTTTTTAGAAAAAAAGATTTTAAATAGCCATTATTACAGATTAAAATTAAAAAAAACAATCACAACTACATAAAATTTTCTAGCAGATCTTCTTCACTCACTGAATATTCCTTTCTTTTTCTAAACTTCTATCCAAATTAAATTACTACATAGAAGTCCCCATGAAAAACTCTAACTTCTCAGAAGTTTAGTAAGAACATAAGAGATGAAGGTGCCTGGAACTTCATGAGTCCAGTTGTCAAACCCAGAGTCACTGACTAGTAGACAGCAAGTGAAAAAAAAATTACACTTCTTTTATATATTGCAATTCTCAAACAGTACAGACAAAATATTTTGCGAGTCCCAGAAATTTTTAATTTGGAACTTATTGCATCTAAGGAGATTGAATGAAGGTGATGTCTTTTAGCAATGGCATTTAGTAGCATAAAGGAATAATGACATCAATTTCACACCTTGTATTAAATGTGCTTAAGTAGATGAAACTGCTTGCTTTCCATTCAGTTATCAAACATGCACAAGATACTGTAAGATAAAGACTATGCTGCCCTCTTACTCCCAAGAATGCTTTCTAGATCAGAAATACAAACCCTGCAGGATGAGGTTGGGATGTTGGCACTTACACTTGAGAATTTTTTGACCTCAGGATGAACTGTGGAATTTCTTGCCAGAGATTAGATAGCTATTGTAAGACTGGGTTCAAAAACAGAATAAGGGTACCCAAGTAAGAAAAATACATTAACCATTCTTAATAGAAATAGTCACAACCAAAAAACAAATAAAAATTGTGGGGAACCACAGAACACAATATGTCATGGACCATATTCCCAATATACATGCCCTGTCCTTATATATTTAACTATTCACTGCTGGCTATTGCTGTAGGTAGACTCTGATTCAGATGTCTGTCTTCTTGCTCTCATGAGACATCCCCCTTAACAGTTCCAAGTCAGGATAAAATTAGAACCACTAATTTAGCTATAGCACAAGTAGGACCAAACTCTACAACAGTTGTACCCTGGACACCTGTTAAAGTTAATAAAAGCTGCAGAGGAAGGTATGATTTAGCCATAAGTGATTGTTTTCCCCATCAACTATTCTTAAATACATTACTTCCTTTGAAGAACAAGCAATTACAGTTAAGATTTATTGATTTCATAATTCCACTTAGAGAACTAAATTTAAAATAAAACGAACACCAAGAAAGTTCAGTATTCTATGAAGCGGATGTTTAAATAATCTGACTACCTGATATCTGTATGCACTATTCATAGTGAAAGGATTTGTTAAACTCAAAACGTGAGGTACCATCTTCTGAAAGTAATTCTGAGTCAAACAAGAAGCTGAGATGGTTAGTTCTGAAGAGTAACACTAAAACTGCTGTGAAAAATAGAAAAAAAAAATAAGAAAACTTGCTACAGGTGCATCAGTCTGAAAGAAGAGCTGCTGATGTACCTTGATGTATGAGGGCTTGGCTTACCATGGAACTTCAAATCCCATAGATTGTTTCTTTCCAGACACTGTCATTTTGGCAATTTTTGGCACAATTTCAGATTCCATTCTGGCTGACTGGGAATCCCTTGTTTTTCCTAGTAATAGACAAAAAGTAAGTTTGAACTTAAGGTTGTGACTAATAGGTGTCAAATATAAAGTTTAACAAGTCCCATTACTTCTCTCCGACCCAACAATACCAGTCCTTCATGACCAACTCTCACATTTCAGTGTCTTATGGGAATGTATTACATAATTAATCAAAATAATCTACAGTTAGATCTATTGTGAAAATCTCACATCTATCTCCAAGCACTCACATGACACCTACACTATGAAAGAGCTTTACTAGAAGCAGCTCTGCAGGATGCCAGAAGCATTTCATGCAACACAAGATAAAGAAATAGTTTGCAGCCACTCACTAGATAATTAGATTAATTGTTCTTTAGAGATTTTCTTTTGCCTTAATATTGCTAACATTGTAAAGCAAAAAAATATATACAACTCACAGAACACTAGCAGCAGCACCAGCTATGTGTGGGCTGCAATGCCTTGCCTGAAACCTGAAAACAGAGTTGCCTCGTACTGAATTACAATCAAGAAGCCAAGCAATACTCCAAAGCTAGCTAATTTCAAGGTTATTTAGAATTAATTACCAGAATTTAGTAACTGAATTAAAGGTATTATCTTTTACCATAACTTAAATGAAAACACAATTAAAGTTCATTCTTAGTTTTGTGAAACTAGTTGCACAACTAATAGCACTACAGTGCTATTAGTTTCTTATCAAGCTGTAAAAAAAAGACAAATTATTTACTCTGCAGAGGAGGGGTTTATATAAAAGAAGCAAACTAGACATTTTCTTTGCACAGTTCCCTTGATATTATTTTAGGATCCCTTTTTCCTTAAAGTAAAAAACTTCCTGTATTACAGCATTTGTGACAGCTGCTGCACATTGTGTTCTGAAGGATGTTACACACATGACAAAGCAAAAAAATAACCCAAATTCAGAATTAAGCTGCAATTTTTAAACATGCTTTACCGAGTGTATCTGAAAACTAGAAAAACACCACTACTCTTCCAGTATTGGACCAGTTTGGATACTCAAGAGTCAAGTGAATACCAAGTTACTCTTTCAAGTATTTTAGATACACTACATTAGGACAAACTGTCGGAGCCATTTGGCCCTACTCATTTATGTTAATGCTGCACTTTCTTCTAAAGCACAACAGCTACACCTTTAAACCACAAGATCAAATTGGTCTGTAGGTTACATAAATGATTGCGGTCAAGGCTGCTGAAGATTTCAGGCAAGGAAGCAGAATACCACAGACATGTCTACAACAGCAAACAATCACAATACAGATGGAGACATTCTTATTTATCTGATGACTTGGTCTTCATCTCCCTCATTTGTCTTATCTGCTGACACTCATTTTATTTATATGCCACCTGCAGATCTCTGCAAGAAGTAGTCTGTATGTAGTTTAGGAATTGTTGCATACAAATAAGAAACAAAATTAAGAGAAATAAAGGCAACAATAGAAAGCATGGCTTACAAGAATCTCAAATCATGTACCTAACAAATACAAACATTCAGAATATAAAATTCTCACTGGACAGGGACTGTTAGTTAAGAACAAAGATTGTGTTTCATCTTCAAGCTCTTAAATAGATGGCTTACAGCATTTTTTTAATAGGAAAACATTTCAGTTACAATAAAAATTACATTACTTCTGTTGCCCAATTGATATGATATTTTCTACATCAATTCTAACCATTTTCAAGCAGACATCATTTTCAACTGACAGGTAAACATGAATGCTTTACATGTCATTTGAAAGCTGAATTCTCAGAAAATACCATGTTTTAAATCTGGCTACAAGGAACTAATAATTACAAATAGCACAATTAAATTGAAATGAGATTAGTTGAAAGAAAAGACAAAAAATTAGTATTGTATAACTTGAAAATAACATGCAATCTATTAGTCAGAAAGTCAAAGGTTTTACAAAACATCTTCTCTAATCAATTTCAAAATTAAGCTTTACTCTGTACAAACAATGCTGCAATATTTGACACAGACTTGAAGTTAAATTGTACAAGGAGACTTAACACATTCAACAAATGGAGTATTTGAGACAGAAAAAAACCCTTAAAACTAGAATTTAGGAAACACTACAAGTTGAAAGAAGATACAAAACTAAAATCACAAAGAACAAGAGAAAGTAAAATAATAGTCCATTAAAGCTGACAGTTTGGCTAGTTCTTTATTTATATATACTTCAGTTTTATAAGTACCAATAACAATAATAAATAATTATATAAATAAATACCAAAGCATAGGTGCAGCAAGGAAGCAGACTGGGATCATATAAAGACAAATCAAACCATAGAAATAATCCAAGAATGGCGACATTCATACAGATGAAAAGGCAAGGCAAGAATTATTAGTAACACTACTGATAGAAGCATCAAATACAATTTTCAGCCTTCAATGTTTTTATAACCAAGTACAATAAAATCAAGCAGAACATTTGAGATAAGGACCAAGTCTGTCTTTTATGCAGTGCAGGCGCCATTAAAGATTAATAATTATGGCTTCATTACAAAGGACAGAAGGCTGGGAAAGGAGTCTACTTCACTATCTAATCTATAGGGAACCGGAGAAAACTGCATGATAAATTCTTATCTGCTCTAGCAGGCAAAGCAAAAGCTATTCGGCACTTAACAGATTGCATGCAAATCCTTAAAATGCACCTTGGAACTAAAAGGAAGTCAATGCACAAAGCTGATACAATTTTAAAAACACTTCTTAATCTAAAAGCAGGGTACCCTACGGCAGCTGAAGCGTACTACAAACCCAGAAAAAACATAGAAACAGTAATCCCAATCTGATTAGGACAAAGCAGCTGTGGAGAATCAACTTCTGAAGTGAAAGGATTACAAGAGTATCCAGATTTTTACCAAGAAGGCCTTCATAAAGTACTTCATATCCAATGCTATTTGGACATTCTCAAACACATACCTAGGTAATTCAATGGCAGTACATTTCCTAAATCAAGAGTACAGATAAAATAAAAACAGATACATCTTTCAAAAACTTCAAAATAAGTCCCAATACCTTGTTACATTTCACTGCTCTAAGCGTTGCAAGAAATAAATCTAAGTGTGTATCCTTACAAGTAAATGCACTGATTGACAAAACACTAGGAAAATGTAAAAAATTTCTTTCCACCGAAACACATAGCATACATTTATAAATAATAAAAAATAAAACTGAAAATAAAAAAGTAATATCTTAAATTCTCACAGCATGATAGTTCTCACAATTTAGAATGTTCAGAACCCCAAACTTCTAGCCTATTTTAAGCAAAGTAGCTTCCAGAGAGGTATTTGGTACTTAGACTGCACTAACATCAGAGTACCTAGACTAAAGCACACTGTAGCTACAAGTCAAAACACTACTACAAAACTAAATGTATTGATGAACCTTGTCTCAGTATTAAACTGGGATCAGTCTAACACCAAAGGGAACGGACAGACCTGCACTGCCATTACTCCAGTACAACTGGAGCGTATGACACCGTAACAAAGTTCTCTTCTATTATTCTTGGCTGTGTTTTTACCTTTCCTGTGACTGCCATTTGGTCTTCTGACTTAACAGACTCACAAGTCTGTTAAGACTTACTCAAAAAGTATTACTAATGACACTTGATATAACTTCAAAATTGTTAGCAACAGAATCCCAAAATCTGATGGCACAATAAACTACCTACGGGCTGATAAATATAGATGAAGAAGACAGACACAAATACATATGGAGGAAGAAGTGAAACAGTGGGACAGTCTTTAAAAATTAACACAGTCTCTCTAGATGTTCAGGATGGAATAGTAGAAGTATATAGATTTAGTCAACCACCTTCCTTTACTGTGAGCAATTCCCTCTGGATTTCTTTTCTAAAATAGTTTGTAAGCAGTACCGGTAGAAGATTTGTACAAACAAATCAAAACATTACTCTGACTACATTATCAAACATAACAGGCTTGATTAGTCCTTTTTTCAATTTTGATTCATATATATACACTTAACACTGAAAGTAACAGGAAGGCAAACATGATATTTTCTCTAATTATGTTGGAGGCATGGAAGGTTTCAGTAAATGGAAGAGTTGACTGACAGTGCAGTCTGTTCCCAGGTAGTTTAGGAGTGAATGAAAAGAGCCACTCTCTCAAGAAAGACACATTGATACCAAATGGATATTGGCATATTTGGAAAAATACACACTTGCACTGGGTATTGAAATCCACACTGACTTTGCTCAGATGACCATATCTTTCTAACAGCAGAAACAAAATGCCACTGCTTTTAACTCCTATTCACAGAAGTTTCTCCTCCCAAGCAGTCTTTCACTAGTCAAACTCTAAATTAGTACTCTACACTCAATTAGCCCACTGCATAGAGAAGCCTGTTTCTGATACAATGAACCAGAATGTTTCATGTGCCTGAATTCAGCTTGAAAAACAAAGACAAATTTCCAGTCAGGCATGTGTCAAGCCTATGCTTTTTCAGGTGGCAATCCCATTTAAATAAATCCATGTCTACTCACAAACCAACTACTAGTGGTATATAAGCACTGGCAAAGGATCACACCTCCAAGGGAATTACGTTCCAATTAACTGTAAGCAGCTTGCAGATAATTTTTCACTTGCTTTTGGCATTTTTCTTGGTTATACTGTTTCTTCACTTTTCAAAATTGGATGTGCACTTGAAGGCAGCTGCATGCTATTTCAATTTGGAATGCGGCTGAGGATCTTAACTGATTTAACTGACACTTGATGGACAGAATAAAGTTACTTAACCAGGTCCTCCTAATGCTGTCTAAACCAGCACTGCCATAAAAAACACACATGCAACACCATGCTTTCTAATCTGCAAGACACGGTTTGCATCCTTTCCTCTGCTACAGACTTTCTATATAACCACAAACAAGTCACTTACACCTCTGTCTGCTCATTATACAGCAACAGCCACCAATTACATAAAAGAAAACGGCACTGGTTTTGTGCACCATGTCATGAGCTGGGTGCACGTGTCATGAGAAGACACAGTTCTGTCTGAAAAGCAGAATTAATAACCAAGACTTCTCTCACGATAATATACTTCCCCTCCTACATGCTCTGCTATGATTTTAAACTAATTTTAAGACCCTGTGAAATATTTCAAATATGGACTACACATGAGCGAGTCAAACAGATGCAGACACCCACACAATTACACACAATTTCATGCTCAGAACCATGTATCACCTGTTTGCCCACATATATCTGGGTTTATATTAATATGTAATAAATCCATCCTGTCACAAAACGCACCCGAAAAACTTCAAACTATTTACATTTTTCTATTTATGCCAGAAACCTCATGAGCTTTAAGCCTTTAATTTTTATTTTTAATTTGCCTTAAAAACAGTAGAATTTTATTTTTACCTCTTTAAATGTCAAAGCACATGGGAAAAAAATAACAAAGAAATATCAAAACTTGTGAATTTAGAGATATGCTACTGAAAATAATTTGTTTTGGTTTCATAATTAAACTGAATTAATTGACACTCATGAATTCTACAAAATGCTATAGGATATAGTGGTAACTTGCAGTTTATTTAAGTTTGCACTGGGATGCAGTACACTATCATCAGTGGCATTGGTACTGTGTATTAGTATTATCACCATATCACAACTCTGAGAACACTATCAGAAGTCCAAGACTCTCAACAATGCACCACCTGTACCACCTGTCATAATATGACTGTGGAACTCAGAATATCCTAGATTTCCCAAATTTAGACATCTTCCTAACTTTTAAAACATTCTGCCTGCACATAATTTTCTGTGCATCATCCCTATAGATCACCAAGTCTTTTGATGCAACAGCAGTGACAAAGTTTGCATGTGTGACAACTTCCACCTTCCAGAATTCCTTCCATATGCAAACTTTAGTACTTAAAGTAAACTGGTTCAAAACAGACACTTTTAGAAAACCATATAACATAATGCTGCTATGAACTGCATCATACAAGTGGATGCTACTGAACATCCACAGTACTTCCAAAAACAATGCAACAGTCCAAAATAATAGAAAAGACAACTTGCTAAGTCACCACCCAGTGATGAGACACAGCCATTCTAAAGATATTACTGAAAACAATTCTCCAAACAAGAACACTGAACTTTTTCTTTTTAAAAGAAAGGTTATTTCCTAATAGAAACCACAGTCAGGGGCTTTCCAGGTAACCTGGTCTCATTGTTATAACTATTACCTTCTCTGCAAAGTTTCAGAGGGTGAATATGACTTTTTTTTTTTTCATGTAACTCAGAGTAGGCATTTTCACTGAAAAATGCTGAAAATAAAAATGTTCACTTGTACCTAACTACAAGAATTATTTTGGTTTGTTCTTAAGGTTTGATACAAGAGGGAAGAGAAATACAGCAGGTTCTTGAGTGGTGATATTCCTGAGTCTGTCCATTCTAGGATGCACAACACACACAAACAGCACAACTTACTACCCCGAGACTGAAGTTCCAGAAAAGTTTGCTTTACTACATGCAGCTGCAACAACCGGGTGCACAGCAGCCACAGTCAGAAGGGCTGGAAGCCTGCTACAGCCAGCTGGCACTCCTCACCTCTCTAACTTTACTTTCAATGTTTGCAGCTTTCATCAAGTTGACATCTCTAGTCCAAAAAATAATTTGTTCAAGTGAGGCTCCTGCCTGGAGCTGACCTTTTTTTTTTTTTTTTTTTTAAACTTCCAAACAGGGAGAACAAACAAACTGGAAGATAAAAGATAAAAGAGAAGATTTTTGAAAATGGCACCTAAGAAAGTTTATTTGCATAAAATAAATCCTTCAAGTGATCTTTCCACATTCTGAAAACCCACCTGATTTTGCCTTAGCAAACAGTTTGCACATGCTCTTATGGTTTAAGTTTTAAAAACTAAATCCCTGAAACACTTCATCAACATTCAGCATAGAGCTGCTACAACTGTTTTTGTCCAGGCTGGACACAACAGTGTCACCTGAACTCAAATTCTACCTCTCCTGTGGTCTCCATAGTTTCCTACTACAGCAATACACTGGAGGCAAAAATTTGTCCTGGATAAATCATAAAAACAAACAAAACTGGAGGGCAAGAGAAGAAAACCATATAGTGAGAACTGGCAAGCAGTAAAACACACAGATTATCAAGAACAGATGAAGATTAGAAGAATGAAAACCAGTCAAGCAGAGAAGATAAAACAGTGATAGAGTGACAGAGTGACCATGAAAAAAAAAAAAGACAGTGAACAACCTAACCTGAGGTAAAACTGTGTATAAGGAGAAAGTAAGAGGCCACATACTCAATTACAAGTTCCATGCAGAGCTAAACATGAACAAAGGAAGCAGAAAATAAGCAGAACTGAAAGCAAATGCAAAGTATGTCTGGAAAGGAGCAAACATGGAAAATAATAATGGCCAATTATTAGAAAAATAGGAAACAGGGAATTGCTACATAAGGAGTTTGAAATTATCAAGTAGAAAAAAATGGAACTGCAATAAAAACGTGGAGTGACATCAGGAAATAAATAATGTGTTTAGGGCACACAGACAAATTCAACAAAAACACTGAACACAACTAAGTTAGAGGATTAGGACAGACATGAATGTTAGACCAGGTTGATGTGGACGGTGTGGAATGTGTTATAACAAGGCATTTTCTTTCCTGTCTGAAACATAGCCAAAATTTTTGGAGTCTCACCCATGTGTCTTGCCATCAATACTACCTCCCCAAATGAAGCCAAATGATACAGAATCCAGCAGTCAGTTACAGCTGCATTGTCTTGCTCTTCTCACCTGAAACATCTTCCTGTGAGAATTTTCTGGTCATCAGGACTTATTTAACTTACACACGGTCAAGCCTGCAAGCAGCACAAAATTAATGTTACCTATTAAAACTATTTTTTCCAAGTGACTCCTTACTGCAATCGTTCCATCGAATGGTGTACATTTAATTTAGAATATCTAATGTTGCCAGAAACATCTCAGAGAACAAATGTATATTTTTATATAAAAGATTTTACTCATGTCTATTACAACTGGGAGTTTTCAGCATTTTCACAATTAAAAACTTGTATGTCCCAATATCTGGATGCTTAAATCAACACTCCAATTTTTATGAAATTATGTTTAAGCAATACACGACAGCAAAGAAATGCACAGATTAGTTCTATATGTAGACCATTGGTACAGTCTTCCCAGAAACATGGATAATTAGTCTGGTTTGCATTCATGGTTCATCTGTTAGGGGAAAGACAGGCACTGATGCTATAGCAAAACTCTTAAGATTTCCAGTTTCACTAAGCCAACACCTCCCCTGTAAAAGAACGGGGATCTGTACAGAAAGGCAGACTGGGGGGTGGTGCGTGTTTTCCTTTCAAGAGTACCCAAACATCAGCTGTCTCCTTTTGATGTTTCCGACACGTAAAGGTCCAATAGGAGATCAACTATCAAAACAGCAACTTTCTCTCCACCAAGTTTTTCAAAAGGATGCCCCTGTGATATTTCTCATACCTACTGCTCATAGTTCAATGGACTACAATTCAGTCCTTCACATGACCGTAACTCAGCACAACTCATCCTGTAACTACTGAAACCTAATTTGTGGGAGGTGTATTGCTCTGCATTCTAGCAATGCCAACGATACCCATTCTCAACCCATAACTGAAGCTACGATCGCCTGTAAAAATAATTTATTAGATATTTGCTGTTGTTCTGTAAGAGCACCTTTACGCTCCCCCAGATACACAACCATAAGTCATTGGTGGTGTTTTCTATCTCAACGAATTTTTCTTAAATGACTGAATTGTCTTTCACTGAGATTTACAAACAGCTCAGTCTGATATTTCTGAAGTGCAACTTCCTACCATAAATGGTCATGTAAAGAGCAGAGTAAGCACTATGGGCAGGATAACCCTAAAAAGATATCCCCTTTAGCCAGTCACTTAATTGAACAGAACCCAGAGTCCATGCAAATTACCAGAATTTCTGTTAAACCTTGGCCCAAAATGAGTATGCAAAACTGAAAGTACAGTATGTACATTCTATTACAATTATATCAAATTTCCAAAAATAACAAACAGCAATTTCAGGTTTAATTCACAACTAATGTTATAATGCCAGAGGATGGTGCTATTTGCACATCATTCTGATAATTCAGAAACATCATATCCTTTACATGTTGACATTATTTATTCAAGTACATTCCTGCTGATTGTGTTGATGGAGTGCAAGGCATTTTACAAAAATAAAGTTTTCCTGATCCACAACTTTTATTTATGCACTAAAACTACTTCAGTATGAAATAGAAGTTTAAGAACAGTGAACATGAAAAACATTGAAACAATCTGACAGTATTTAAAGAGTAAAATCGTCTTACACTTGTTCAACTTTCCCACAACCAACTCTGCAAATTTTCTCCAGAAATATAATGACATAGTCTGTTAAAGCTGTACAAGAAAATGTATTTACTAGCCCTACACAACTGTTTAAGCTGTAAATATTTCTATCATTTGAAGTTCCAGAAAAATGCAAAAATTTTGTGTGGTGAGAACTTCTAGGCAGGACTAGCTAAAGCCTTACTTAAATTTAGGTTCTCTGAATTCTCAACCCTCTCACTCTGCTGGTGACATTACAATTACACCAGACTCTCCATGACTTCAGGAATGGCAATGCAGACAGCATAAGGCAATGCCACAGCACAAGGCACATTTCAGAGAGGAAGACTGGTGGCTTCAGAAGGCCAAAAGCCTAATCACATATCAAAAATTTTTCAGTTACTTAAAAAAGCAGTTCAGGGGCTTATGTAAGATGTGATTTTAAAGAAGCAAGTGTTCAACAGGTCAAGTATAGGTTAAAAGAAAAAAAAAAATCAAGGTACAGCAGTACAGCAATTACTCATAATTCTGGGTACATACAAACACCCATCCCTTACTGTAAATTGAAATACAAATGCATTTAATAAAAAAAAAAATAGGAGTTGTTCATGAGTACAAGGGAGAAACTCACTGACTGACAATGACTTTTGCATTTCTGCTTGCAAGGTTATGGTAATCAAACAGCAAATCCTCAGAGATGACCCCTTTCAGTTTGTGGGGGTTTTTCCCTTAAAAAGACAAAAGAATAGACATATTCTACTTACATATTTTACAAAAAGTCAGCCAAATACTCCCATTTTGAAAGCTTTACCTATAATGAAGATAAAAGAAGAAATAGTATTTACTAGAATTTCATTAAAGGTAAAGAGAGTAGGCGAGGAGGCATAGGATTGCCAGCAGAAATAGAACTGAATACATGGAAGTACCTTATGTGGAACAGTTTGTATTTCAAGGGGTTTTGCTTTGATTTGATGAAACTGACTTCTTGATTGTCCTTGCCATGCCCACCACCTCCTACCCAACACAGATGGAGACATCTTCCCAAGCCAGTAGTTAGGGTACTTCTCAGGGATGTGGCAAAACTAAGTACAAAGTCTTTACTGTAACAGACAAACTGTGGGTGATATGGGTACCACCCACAGCACAGTAAATGTTCAGACTCCTGATGTTTTGGGGGGCTTTCTTCTTCTATTTAAGCAAGAGACAACCCCCCCACTAAAAAGCATTTCATTGTAACTACTAACCAGCTTTGGGTGTGAGCCTCAGTTCAAAACCATATTTGTGTTCAGTATTTGTTCATATACAGAACTCAAAGCAAACCTAAGTTGCATTCTTGCCACAAATACTTAAATGCCTCTTGAATTCCACCGTCCATAGGCGTAGTGGAGATCTGAACTCAAGAAGAATTGCTTCAGGGCATTGTGCTGCTTTCACTAAGAAAGAAAACTGCTACAGAGGAAAGAGATACTAAGGAATGAAGATGAATGAAGTTCCAGAAATTTTCTTCTGAAACACAAACAATATTCTAAATAGTCATAATATTAAAAATGTAGTAAAGAGTATTATGGTTCTCTATATTGAAAACTACAATTAGATAGAAAAACAAGAAAAAAAATCACTGCCAACAAAAAATATCTCTCCAATACAGTGATAGCAAATGTGTTATTTTAAATCCCAAAATAAAAATCATTAAAAGCCATTACTTTGACCAAATAAATTAGTCACAGTCATTTTCCAAACTCCCAAAAGACAATGTTTAGTGTTTGGATTTCTTGATCAGGAGTAATTTTAGTAAGCTGAGGAAATGACAAGAAAAAAGCTGACAGTATTAACCAGAATCGAAGTAATGATGCTGGAAGGCAGGCTCCAGTGAAGAGAAAGCCAGTAAAACACAAGACTGACATTCTAACAAACTCGCCTTCAGAAACAGCTGTGTTCTATGCAAGGCTGCTAGCTCAGTGAACCCAAGAATAAGAAGTGAAATAGGAGCTAAGATGTTACACCTAATACTTGCTCTCACTTTTTAAAGCAATCCAGCAGAACAGGGCCTGCCCATATGTCCCCAAGAAAACAGGAATTTTCATTTTCAAAGAATGGAATTTTCATTTTCAATGGGAATTTACAAAAGGTAAATATCTAACTACTGCAAATAGCTCACATTAACCAGTAATACACATGAATGATGGAAAAGGTACCTCTGATAGGTGACAGGTACCAGCACAGAAGTCCCAGACCTAGGAGCTGACAGGCTCCTAATTACCAGAGATGTAATCAAATATGATAGAGTAGGAGAGATGGTATTTAGAGTTTTACAAAACAGAATGGCTAAAACGTACTGTAACTTGAAAATCCTACCTCTTTTGCTATTGCAACTATCTCGTATACAAACTCTTATTCCAACTAATCTATTAATATCCAAAACTTAGGCAGCTACTGAAAATGTATACCTTGTAAAAAGTTAAATAATAGATTAACTGAGTTTATTTTTAAAAATTGAATCTTTAGCAGTTAAATGCATACATCTAAAAGCCACCTGAACAATTACTCTGAAGCTAAAAATTATAAGTGTTCAAATTTATACAATTCAGAAACAGTAAATATTAAAAAACAACAAATCAGACACAAAAGGAATTAAAATACATTGATCTTTGCACATGCAAATTAGGTCAAGTTAAACACTTCACACAATCTGTTCAAAGGAAACATTCTGAGTGAACATACACCCATTAACAGTGCTTCTTGTACTAGGACTAAATGTAAAATAATGAAACAAAAACACTTAAGACAACAAAGAAAATAATTTACAAGGTGCTGTTTCTCCTTTGCATTTTTTCTCTAAATAAGATTAATATCGATCAAACTACTCTTCCCCACCTTAACTGTTCCAATATTTCCGATTAAGGGATGATGTGTCATGCTATTGGTTCAATTTTGCATTACTCAACATCAACATATTAAGTGGGGGGGTTAAAAAGAATAACTGCAGGATCGCAATTCTTCCCGAGAAATTTCAGAAAAGCAAAGTAAAGTTTAACACTTTTTCTTAGATTCAGCCTAAAATATTTTTTAATATTAGATTTACAAATTATTTCTATGTAGATGGGACAGTTTAAGTACTCTAGAGGCATTCAATTTTAAAAAACATAATACCAGGAGAAAACACTTAAGATTTCTTCCTTCCAACTTAATTTTATTTTCAGTGTTCTTTCATCATGAAACCAAAGGTTGTAGGTGCACCATCAATGTGCTCACAACCTACAATTCGCTACTAGAGATTACATTTCACAATGTGCTATTATTTAGCAGAATGCTTTCCCTATTTTTGATTACATATCACTTTAAACATCTTCCCCTCTCAATATTATCTGCCACTCATAGTGGAACATCAGAAGAGAAACAAAGAGAAATGAGGCTTCAAGTCCAGTCATGCTCATCTTGGTAATTTGTCCATAACATAATGGGGTGAAGTTGTGCTATCCCACACGTGACTGCTCACAACTGGAAGAGACCTTGACTGTTGATAATGACACTGTGAACCAATATTTTATTCTATCTTACAGCTTTTCTGATATAACTAGCTATACCACTAGTATCTCTTGCTGGTAGACTTTGCAGATATTCCTGTGCTGTAAAGGACACTTTTTTTTTTTTTGCATGTACCTCTGAAACTCGAGCAGCTCCGGCCTTTTGGAAAGAAAGAAAGAAAAGAGTGCAAACTGAATTTTGTCCTCAGCACTACACAGATGAAAGATCAATTATCACACACACAAACCTACACAGTAGCTAACTTTAACAAAAGACAAGAAATAACCAAATACATATACAGGAGAGGATGACCACATTCTCAAAGCCTGAGATCGAAACTCTCAGATTAAGAAGTTTGATACTACTAAGTCATACTTTACTGTCACATTAATTTTCTTCCAGTTAATTTTTGTGAAATTCTCTGTATGTCTTCACTGTAAGATCAACAGGCTTCATTCAACATCTACTTGTGCTGCTTCCTTTAATTCTTATGGAAAGCACCCTACTGATTTCCTAAATAAACAGAGTTAGTTTGCCACACTGTCATCTTGTCCTGTTCATAAATAGAGTACATTTAAGGAAAGGCAGAAATGACAAGGAAGCAATGGCTAATAAAAATGAAAAGAAAAAAAAATCTTTCAGCATTCTTTCTTATTTAAATATCTTACTGGTAATCCAAAGAATATTTGAATGCTACGTGTGAAACTGCTAAAGATCTCTGAATCTAACTTGCAAAACAAACTTAAGCTGCATCAATGCAGAAGGCCGATCAAAGGTACTTAATTTATCTGCAGTCCAGAACCTCCACAGTATCAAAACCAACATATTAGCAGAAAAAATATATATCTAACACAGAAAAGTTCACACACTTATTACTACCAATTTAGAGACTAATCTTATCTGAAAAGCCACAAAGTTCTCCTGGACCACTGCTGTGCAGTTTGTACAAACACCTAGATACAACAGATAACATACCAGAAACACGTTTCTCTAAGGAATATATTATGGATTCTACCAGAAACAACGAACATTGCTAAGGATTTAGAGAACCTACCATTAATTTGGTGATTTGACAGTAGGCCTTTGAGTGGCTAACTGATACAAAATCCTAGAATTAAGCTCTAACTCTATTTATCAAGGAAACGACCTTATTGAACAGAGTAAAGTACAGCCTGCAGTTTTAGACAAGCTTTGGAAGACTTATTAGATGCAGATCAACACCAGAAAAATTTCACTTGAGAGCCTGAAGCAGTGCATTTCACTCTGTCATGACTTTAAGAAGGGAACTCGCATGGACTCAAGTTCATTGCTTCATGTTTTTGTCTACACATTTACAGTAGCACCTGTAAGTACACAGATAGCATCTACAATCTTGCAATAGCTTGTTTGCATACATGTTATCATAAAAATAGCATCAAAAACATAAAAATTAAAGCACACTTCTGCCTTGAAAAGTGTTTAAGATCTTTGGGTAGCACTTTTTTCCCCCTTTTTTTTTCCAACTCAAGCACAGTTACTCTATCTTCCCTAGTGGACAAGCAAAGTTAGTCATTTTCCTGTTTATGTGGGTCAGCAATAGGGAAGAGGAAAACATTAAAAATAGGAAAATGTGATTCTAAAACCACAAAAAGTTGCAGCAGGGACTCCAACAAGGAGTACCCAAAATAACTTCAACTCATATTTTGGAATTAATTAGATACAAAATTTCCACTAAGGGTGAGCTTCTATAGGCAGTAAAAAACATACAAAAATAACTGAAGCAACAACCAGTCAAAACTCTTGCGTGTCTTTGACAATAGGGCATTACAACTTCTGCAGACACAAGTATTTTCCACAATAAAGTCAGCGAGTTTTCCAAGCTTTTGGCATTTTAAGCATTAATTTCTGACAGTGGACTCATGAGTTTTAATTTTAATGACCATTTCAATCATCATGAGTATAACAGAAGGGAGGAAAATGGTACTTCATATATTTGTAAGTGTTCTTGCTGAAGACTGAAAGGCTGCGAACACAGAAGGTGAGATGATGAAAAATGGGTCATGTCTTGTCACCCAAGAAGAAAAGGAGTAGTGAGTAGTTTTGTGTTTAAAGCTTGGATTTTTACACCAACCTGGCTTTTACTTTTTAACTTATTTTCTGAATGTTCCCAGTTTCCTGTTAGCACTCAAGCTCCTTTTTACCAGTAGGTAATGTATTTTAGTCTGCTTCTTTTGCTCCCACTATTTTGGATTGGATATGTCACTTCTAATGTTTAGATGTCTTATTAGTTTCTGGAGTTGAAATGCACTAGTTTTCAACTGCGAAACACTACCATGTCAGCATTCCCAATAGCATTCCCTTGCTTTGAGTAGTCTTCTGGTACAACTTGAAGTACAACTTCAGGTAGGATTTGCAATCTTTAAATTGATAAACAATAGCACTACAGCAGCAGTGATTCATTCATCCTTAAAACAGGATTTAAAAAAAAAATCTGACTCCAATCATACATTGCCAACAATCCAGCAATCCCATCTGAGAATTTAGTAAATTCTTCACTTTACCTTCTAAAGACAGAGAAAACCACGTGATAGTTGATCTTTACCATGACCTAAATGGACTGAGAGAGAACACTGTAAGAACAAGTGGAGCTACGGTTTCCCCAGGATCTCTGGTTCTTCTGGAATCCCAAAGTTCTAAAAAGGACACAATCATTTTTAGTTTCATCCAAGCTCCCTTAGCTTCCAAGCACAACACCCAATTTCCATAGATAATACAGTCAACTATGGAAATGACTTTGTATTGGTTTACACTTCATCCTAACAAATGTAAACCATGCTAGTGTTAGAGGACCATGAAGGAAAACTCAGAAAAAGCCTGGAGTGTCACTTTTTCCAGTGTAGGTGTACAGTATGTATGAGGAGAATCTCAAAAATGTATTTCAAAGGATTTAAAAAAGCTTTTCATTGCTGGTGACACATTTTTCCCTGAAATAAGCCACTTCCTTTCTAAAACCCACACAGTCAAGATGCAGTAACTTTGCAAAGTCTGTGTATATATTTTTCTTACCCAAAACACGGAAGTTTTAAATTCTCATTTACTTTCCATGATTTAAGATATATCATGTCAGATCTCAAACATTTCCATTAAGAAAAGAACACATTTTCTTTGTCACAGACGGAATGCGTAACATATCTGAGTATAATTATGTACAATAGGTTCTCATCCCTATAGCAGGCACTTGAGAATTGTAATGTTACAGAAAAGTTACCACATCCAACTGAAGTTGGGAATAAAAATTTCTTCTCAGCTACCAATGTATAAATAATGGATTTTTAAATGACGAAAATCAAAGCATCAGAGCCTAATATGATAAATGGCAGTAAAACCTGAGGAAATCTAAAGCTAATGAAAAAATATTGTACATCACCATTAAACTTCAGAAAGTTTGCTCTTCTTTGGAATTCTCCCTATAAATAAAATCCAAAAGTATCAGTTTGTCTGGTTTTTGGTCACTGAAGGCTCCCAACTTCATTTGTCCATTAACCACAACCAGAAGTGATAAATGTTATCTGTTGAAGGCCAATAATCTGCATTCTGACACTTTGCACTAAGTAACCACTATCACAATGACCAACAGCAACATAAAAAGACAGAAAACAAGTAAGTATTTGTCCATGGGAAGAGAAACATGTATCATTCTGAACCAACACCAAAGCTTGCTGCATTCAACGGAGGAAAAAGAAAGAGCTAATTACATCAAGTCACATTGTGGTGATGTTTGTGTGATTTTTTCGTTTTTAAATGCTACCAATGTAAAGCAAAAATAAAGGAAGATACTTATGCAGGAGAGGCAAAAAAAAATTTTCCAGAAAATGAAAAGACACATTAACAAAATGCAAGGTAAGCACCTGGCAATTTTATTTGTTCTTTTCTTGAAACTGCCCACACTGTATTACCAGTTATGTCAAAATCCTGAATAAACGCAGAATTAATAAAAAGCATAAACTAAAGGTACATGTCAGTGAAGGAATACCTGTTTCTCTATTAATATTTATTAACTGCTTCTCTGTAAGAAAAAGAAAGTAGTAAAGCTCAATACCTACAAACCTAGACTTAAATGTGAGACGTGCTCTATTCCTAATTATCTGCCATGTCATGAGTAAGGCTTTTCAGCTTCCTGTGCCTTGCTTTCAACCTTGACTCTCTACTGTGAAGTTTGTTTCTTATTAAATATTTATAAGAACAGACCTGTTCTTGGTGGTATTCTTGAGAAATTACCATAAAACAAAATAGCCAGTGCCACCACAAAGACAGCTCAACTCTAGATTCCTTGCTGCCCCAACAACAACCAAACCAAACAGACTCAGTTTGCATCGCTTTTTATTTCCTGCAAGGACTGCACATTTACAGACATCTGACCTCTTTCTTGCTTAAGCATCACTAAAATCAAAAATCTTAATGTCATAAAGTGGTTAACAATTCCGTTAATGGTGCCTAAAATGGAATAGAACCTTACTCAATCACCAGTATCTGTTTGTTCTGCAACACTAATACAAGCAAAAAGAAAAGAAAATGTAGTTTAGCTAGGAAAAAAACCATGAAGAAATTAAACGAAAATGCAAATGTTTTTCACTGAGGGTACCATTTTCACATAAATATTTTTTAGAAATTTGGATTTTAAGAAAGATTTCTCAGAGAACCCATAAATACCAGCTACATTTCCTGAAACAAAAATCTTTGCTTGTCTTGACTATAGTGAGAACAACTTATTACAGACTGTGTTTCAAATTGCAATCTCTGAATATCACCAATACCAGAACAAAGGGCACCTAAGAAATGCTACACATGTCAAGAACATATGCTACCAGTCAAAAAAGAGAAATCTGTATTAAGCTTTCATTCTTTCATGTCATGGATAAACAGGACTCAAAATATCAAAATAATATCCATCTTCATCCACTATTCCTTCCACACATTGACAAAATTCCTGAGTTGGAAGGGAGCCACAAGGAGCAAGTCCAGCTCCTGCACCTGCAGAGCACCAACCCCAAGAGTCACACCATGGGCCCAAGAGCATCATCCAAACACCTCCTGAACTCTGTCAGGCTGGTGCTGAGAACACTTCCCTGGGGAGCCCATTCCAGTGCCCAACGACCTTCGAGGTGAAAAAACCTTTTTCTTGTATCCAACTTAAACCTCCCTTGACACAACTTCAGGCCATTTGCTCAGGTCCTGTCACTGGTCACCACAGAGATCACTGTCTGCCCCTTTTCTTCCCCTCATGAGGAAGCTGGAGAATGGAATGAGGGCTTCCCTCAGTCTCCTCCAGGCTGAAGAGACCAAGTGACCCTCAGCTGCTCCTCATACAGCTTCTCCTCCTGGCCCTCCACCATCCCCATGGCCCTCCTTTGCATGCTCTCTAGTAGTTTAATGTTGTTATGTTGTGGCACCCAGAACTGCCCCCAGCACTGGAGGTGAGCCCACCCCAGCTCAGAGCACAGGGGACAATCCCCTCCCTTGCCCATCTGGCCATGCTGTGCCTGGTGCCCCCAGGACAGGCCTGGCTCTCCTGGCTGCCAGGGCACTGCTGACTCCTGCTCAACTTGCCATTGACCAGGACCCCCAGGGCCCTTTCCATGGCACTACTCTCCAGCCTCTCATTCCCCAGTCTGTCTGTACAATCCAGGGTTGTCTTATCCCAGGTGCAGAATCTGACACTTGCCCTTGCTGCCCTTCACTTGGTTGGCGACTGCCCAACTCTTCAATTTATTGAGGTTTCTCTATAGGGCCTCTCAGCCCTCAAGGGAGTCCACAGCTCTTCCCAGTTTTCCATCATCTGTGAACTTCCAGATTATCCCTTCCAGTCCTGTGTCCACATCATTTACGAAGATGCTGAAGAGCACAGGGCCAAGGATTGAGCCTCACTAGAGATGTCTGAGGTCACCTCACTCACTATAAACCTTTGTGCCTGATCCATGAGCCAGCTGCTCACCCATCTCACGATGTGTTTATCCAGCTGCATGCTGGACATTTTGTCCACAAGGATCCTGTGAGAGTATCTAAAGCTTTACTGAAATCCAAAAAGATTACATCAACTGATTCCCTTGGCCAACTAGGCATGTTACCTTGTAATAAAACAAAATCAGACAGGACTTTCATGAAGCCATACTGGCTGTGACCACTGACTGTGCTGTATTTAAGATGTTTTTCAATACCTCCCAGAAAAATCTATTCCATAACTTTATCAGACACTGAAGTGAGATTGATGGGCCTGTAGTTTCTGGGGTCTTCCTTAATGCCCATCTTGAAAATCAGGACAATGTTCACCAGCTTCCAGTCAGCTGGGACCTCACTGATGATGAGTAAATAATTCACGAGCAACTCTTCTCTAAAATCTCCATGATCTCATTATAAAAAGAGTAAAATAATTTTCACTATGCTTTCATAAGTCTAATTCTTAAGAAGTGGTTCATAGATTCTCTTTCAAATACCATTTTAATCTCTACAGACCACAATCATTTTATAGGTGCTAGTCATATGCTGGTCTTATTACCAGAAGCTTACAGGGCAATGGGTTATTTCCTAAAGGAATCCTACCAACACTAAGCACACTTATTAACTATTTGAGCAATGAACTACTGACGTACTTCAGAAGTCACTGACAATTGTTTCTAATGGGCCATTTTTAAGCATGCAATGTAACAAATCCACAAACCAGATAAAGAACACTTCCTCAATGATACTACAAGCTGATGAGCAGCTTCATACAGATTGTTCATCTCAAGAATCATCTAAAATCACAAATTGCAATTAGCTTTTACTTTTTGGTAATACAGAGTACTTGAATAGATCACACAAAGGAGCAACTGCTGCATAATGCAGCAATACTAAAACAGAGATCCATTCCCATTGAACAGCATTGAGACAGCAATTTGGGAAGACAAGACTGTGACTAAATAAATTTAAAAAATCACCATTGGCTTTTTGTTTTCTCACATTGTTCGCCAGTGCAGATCGGTCCAGTGAAACTTGGACTATTGTCACTTCCTATCTTCTAATTAGAAGTCTGGATGCAGTAAATTGAACATAAAATCTAAGTTTAGCAGCTGTCTACATGTCAACAAAATGAAACAAAAAGAAAAGCAAGATAACCATGGAAATTCAATTCTATTAAAAAAAACCAACAAAACAAAAAAAAAAAACCAAAAAAAAAACAAAAACAAAAGAAAAAACAAAACAAAACCAAAAACAATCAACAACCCAAAACACAGAGAAGCATTCTCCTTCAGCACTTTAGGAAGTTTACCTTTACTAGATGAATTACAATGGGATGAAATATTTGCTTGAAATATTGATCCACAATGAAACCTAATACAAAAACATTTTAAAAACTTGAGAAGTTGAGTACTTTAGATTTGAAAAAGATGCGACTGTGTAACCCTACCTCATGTATGAACTATTGCCCTTGTAAAATGGCACTGTAATAAAGTACGTATGCTTCATAAAAAGACAAGCCATATCCTCTCTTCATACAAATATTTTGTCCAGATACTCATTTTTGCAGTACTAGTTTGCATAAGTGCAGATTTTCAGAAATTGTTGATTACAGAAAAATTTCTGAATGCACAGTAAGGAAATAGGACAAAACACAAGACTGCAAAGACTACCACTCTGCACCTATTAGTCTCTTAAAAATAACATTTTGAAATACTATTGTGCAACAGTTCTAGAAATTCAAGCAGTTTGCTGCATGTGAAATTTAAGATCTTGAGAACTGTCCAAATTTTGCCTCACTTTCTCCAAAGGAATCTTCTGTGCAAAGAATGCCCATACAAACCTGGCCAAGAACTGGACAATAGATACAAACATTACAGAACATTTAACCCTATTTCTATCAGGTAAGTTAAAAAGAAAATGTAATTAACTCAGTTCTTTAATAATATGCATTTTATTTATATACATAAAGCAACATCCAGAAGTCAATTTTGTATTAAAAATAGTCAGCAGCCATTTAAAAATTATGCACAAAATAGATTTGATGTACTAAATGCATTAGGAGTACACAGGAGTAGTACGTCTATGCAGTTTAATATTAACTTTTTCTGTTTATATGCAAACACAGACAAGTATTTTGCAATGTTAATATGTGAATTCCAAAACAAGTAACACAATTAACCCATATTAGCCAAAGAGAGCAGCTGCAAAATGGGGGGGGGGGGGATTATATACATAAACTGAGAAAATAAGCATAAAACAGGCAAATTTAGTTTACTAGAATTCTAACACTCATTAGGCACAAACCCTTCAGTGCAAAGGCCAAACACAGCTGTTACACAAAAATGCCACATACCATATCATGCAGTATTCTAACACAATTAAACCTGTCCTTGAAACCATATACTCATTCTCAGTAAATAATTAAAGAAATAATTAAGGAAATTATTAAAAAACCTGCTTAATTTAAAAAGCAAATATAGTGACACAATACTTTTTGTTTAGAAAAACAAAACTATAAAATTGTTTAGGCATGAAAATAAATCTCTGCTGAAAATAAATTGGAATTCAAGTTAATCCACCACTTAGGTACCTTCTCCAGTGTTTAGCCTGCAGGTCTGTAATAATTCAAGGCTCACTTCAGGATTCAGGATTGCAAACTGAGGAAAAATCCCTCCCCTACTGTTTACACACTGAACAGCATATACTGCTCCATCATGACCACTAATACCAGAGTCAAATGCCAATGAAAAAGTAATTATATATGAAAATCTAGCTGCCTAACAAGATCCAAAGTTGTTTACTAAGGTAACAATTCCACAGCAAGATCCATAATAAACATACAGTGCTGATGCTCTTTGGCTTCAGTCACTTGTTCAAGCTTTAATCAGCATGAAGACTATGCCAAAACTGAGCTTCTAGTACTACACATTGTACCCTACTACTTGTTCCAATGGTATCCACAGGACCTATATTTAGTTGTACATCCAGTTCACGCTCTAAAATGATAACAAATGCTATGGAGTTTTATGCAAATAAGGGCAGCCAGGGGAATGAGAAAACAGACCAGAACCAAAAGAGAAGTTAGACAGAGAAAAGATTTAGATGGGAAAGCAAAGCTATTCAACTTTAAAAGACCCACGTGTATTAGAAATTTCTGCTGACATTAATGAAGTCTTCTGGAGTATCTGAAACACAGGAAAGCAAACCCACCTGCAAATACAACAGGCATGACAATGCCAAACTTTGCACTCATATTTTATGTCGAAAAATCAGAATTTCTCTACT
The DNA here is from genome assembly GCF_036417665.1 of Passer domesticus. Taxonomy (NCBI): domain Eukaryota; kingdom Metazoa; phylum Chordata; class Aves; order Passeriformes; family Passeridae; genus Passer; species Passer domesticus. The sequence goes on from NC_087476.1 coordinate 56,876,252, forward strand.
AGAAAAATACACACAATTTTGGGAAAAGTTGAGTTTTAATTACAAACTCTGCTAACAGGACCCTTTGGTCAGTAGGAAAAACAGACTTGGATTTTTAAGCAGGGAGAAGTTAAAGCTTGGATTAACGGCAGAGAAAGAGATCACTGAAAAGCATTTCTTATTTTTAACACAGTAGAATTTGCTATTATGACTAATCAATAAAACAAACAATAGAACAATCAGTATCCACCAGACTTCCATAGAAAGTCTTTTCAGGAATTCAATTATGCTCCCGCTAATGAACTTGTCAGATCATAGTATATACACTGGATTATATTATTTAATTCTTTAAAGGAACTCCAAATGGGTTAGGATCAATTAACACATCAACTGGAACATAAACACTGCAGCACTGTCATTATATAAAACTTTTATTAATTAGGGTAAGAAACATTAATTTCATTCACAAGGTCAAAAAATCACACTGCTCTTAGTCCTAAGTGACAGATGCATCAACTAGACAAACAGATGTATAGACAAGCAAAATATACAGACCATTAAATTTGTACCTGAGAACTGGAACATGTTTTGTTTTGTTTTATTTTATTTAGAAACAAGTCGTAGTGCAATCTGAAGTCAGGAATAAACCTAAAGGTTTTGTATTTTTTTTTGATCTAACATGCTCAAAAAAATTGGATTAAAACTAGATGAAAGTCATATCTGCTGTTTCATACTAGCTGCCAAGTTTAGCTTTAGTTTACAAACACACATTTTTCTAGTTGCAGCAGTATCTCTACTGAACTTATTGCTGTTCTGAATCTAAAATACTGGCAATGACACTGGGAATATATGAGAGGTCATAATGTGTATTAAAAGGAAAGTTAAAACATACATGCAGCTACTAACTTGAATAACGGGGCACCATAGTAAGTCCAGAATGTTCTGATTTGGATCTTTCATCTAAGGATTCAAAGTAACTGCAATGTGTACAAACAGCAGAAGAGAATGCACTTCCATTTTTGAAGGAAGTTTTCATCAAAAAAGACGAGGCAGACACAAACAGCACTTAGGCTTTGCCTTATTTTTTTTTCAGTCAGCAAAGACTTTCATGCTACAGTTGAAAGTACTGAAACTTCAGCACTTCTCTGAAAGGTTTGAGGATAAACAATAGAATCCTAGGGAAACTCCTTATGAAATACATGCAGCATGTACATACCTATAAAATTGCTGGTTTAAAATGCTGGATATCACATTCTGATAGCTAACTGGAGTTGCAGGGCACAACAACAATTTGTTTGCTCCCCTACAAATTTGGTCCTATCAAAAACTACACATGTACTACCACAACCAGAACTGTCAAAACCTGAGGTCTTTGAGGCTTTTAAAAACTAAAGGCATTTCTGTTGTAATAGTGTGATCAGTATCAAGATAGAATAATGACATTGACTGGAAACATCCATTATAAGACTGATAGTTTAATAACATACCTTTATCAGAAAATCTAACCTTAAGAACATTTCATAAAACAGTTGTGATATAAACTGACGTTCCTGCTCCCCAAACTATACACCATATAGCAAAAGTAAATTACTTTACAAAATAATAATTCACCGTTTGTCCCAATGAACTGCATCTTCAACACCGAAAGCAATATTTCAAGAAGTCTAATGGTGTTTACAGAATTTTGTACATGCAATATCTGTAGAGTTCAAGACTTTCCAAAAGTTAAAAATGTTAAACTGTCAGTGAAAATTATGCAAAAATTAGGATATTCAGTGCAGCACTTTAAAAGTTCACATACAAATTTCTACCTATCAGCAAGAATTGTAATATGTCAATTTAAAAAATAATAATAAAAAAATCAGTTCTGGATCATAAATAGGTCCTATATTGATTTTTTTAAATACAATTCAATATCAACACTGATGCCTTTTTTTGTTTTTTCCTCACTACTGTCTTGTAAAAGCTTTTCTTTGGTTAGCTTTCACAATATCATCAGGAGATGCTGATTTGAAATCAAATGGTGTTATGGCTATTGTAGGACCAGTTTCCTTGGGTTTTACATCTTGTACTTGTCTACTGTATAGGAATGTTTTGTGTATCCCAACTGTGCACCGCTTATACCCTTTGGGAGGATAACGGAGGCACAAGGTTAAAGCAAAAGCTGAAGGTCTTGCACGCAGAGCCTTTATCCATGAAAGGGACAAATCCTGCCTCTTAAGACCATGCCCTTTTTTGGGTTTTCTGTTAGTTTTGGCAAAACCAGAGCATTTTCCTTGCTTTTCTTTCACAAGTTTCGTTTCGGGACTAAAGATATTTGACTGTCCTACCACACTTTTCTCTGTAGATACATCTGCATTTTTTACAAGGACACTTAAATCAATGTTGGTTCCTTGGGAGGGCTTCAATTCAATTACATCGTGCATGGGCAAGTCCATCCCTTGCTGAGTTTTATCTATTTCAATAGTCTCTGCTATTAAATCTGAGAGTGATAAATTCTCAATCTCCTTTACTGGACAAACTTCAGAAAGGGCTAGAGAAGACAAAGATCCTGTTAGCTCTGGCATCCCACCTGAAGTTTGGGGTTGATTTACTAGCTGTGATAATGATGAGGCTCCCAATTTCCTATCAGTGAGATTTGCTGTTGACTGGGTGTAAAGATCAGCCAAAGAGTAACAGTGGCTAGCACTGCTTTCCTGGTGCTCCTGAAGCAAGTCAGCCAATGATGTATTTCCAGATCTTAATACTGGCAAAGCAGCCATGTCTGAAGAGAGGCTTTCTTGCTTTCTACTTTGTGCAAGTGAAGATAAATTTTCAAGAAGTTCATTCTTTTTATTTATAGTATGACTGACTTCATTATCAAGAACAGAGTTTCCTAAAGCACTTGCTAAACATGAAGGACTATAAAAATGTGCATTACTATTACAATCAGGACTCAAAGAATCACAAACCACATCCTGCATCAGCAAGGATTTCAAGTCCTGCGTTTCCTTGCACTTCAGTGGGTTACTTCCTATGCTACAGTAAACATCTTGACTGTCAGGAACCAAACTTACTGCATTAGCACTTTCTGGTAGTTGCGTCTCTGCTTGTTTATTCAGAGGTGCACAAAATGATCCTTTGCACAAATCATCACTGAATGCAGATGACAGAGCACATGAAGAGGATTTCAATCCTTTCCTTTCACATGAAGGTATACTGGATTTTTCAAAATTTGTAGTTAAAGAATAGAGAGCTGAATCACTTTTGGCTGTCAAGTTTCCAAAACCAGGTTTGTTGATGTTGTCAGCAAAACTGTCTACTGCACAAGAGAAACTGTCTGTATCAACACACATTTCTGGACAACAACATAAGTCTCCTTACCTTACAATAGCCAATGATTTTCAGATGGAAGTCCAGTCACAATGAAATATCCCATTTTTTAAAAGTTGACAGCAGCAACCAAAAAAAAATAAATCAAGAAACATGAAAAGGCATTTAATTACTAAGTGTCATCCACAGGTAAGGAATGTTCTACATGTACATCACAGGTATCTACTGAAATACATAAAGAACTTTAAGAATCAGCAGAGAATGTCAATAAAGACTACAGACATTTAAGTACAAATCAGAATAAGAAAGCTACTGTATAGACACTGCCCAAAAAGGGAAATACTAAGGATGGGTGATGTCAGTTTACCAAATAAATAACAGAAGCACTAAAAATTTAAAGATGCTTTCCAAATTTAAAGACATGCATTAATTCAGTTAAGTCATATATTATAAATGAGAAATCTATTATGAACTGCAGATGGTCACAGCTTGAATTTAAACTGACTCTGAGGTGTTATTTTGACTTCTAGCTCAAGAAAAGCTCTTTCTTTGAAACGTTTTAGAACACACATATAGCAAGTCAGTCGTCTTTCATTTTCCAAGAAATGACTATTGCACTGATAAGTGTCTTCACAGTTTGTAAAGCCCAAATTAAACTGTAGATAGAAATGAATCACCTTGAATGTAAGCAATTAAATCTAAGTATACCTTTTGTAGTCTTTGCTAAAATCACAGCATCCTTATTCTTGGTCTTCACATTTTGCTTACAGCCTTGTGAAAGCACAAGATCCAAAGCCTTTTGTACATCGAATTTAGTATCCAGTGCTGCTTGCACCATTGTTTGCTCCGGTATGGACTCTGCCAAAACTTCTCTCATTTGATCAAGGCATGAATTAAGACGAGCTGAAAGAAACACATCACTGTTATAAGCTGCCCAAAAATACATCTTCAATGGCCTAACCCCTAGCACCACACCTCTGATTAGCAAACAGAAGGGAAAAATATTACACTAAGGGTTAAAACCTTTAGAAAATAATTTCAATCTCATCTACTGCCCTGATAAACTTTGTTCCTACACCCTGCAGAATATTTGACCTACTTCAGATATTGCAATAAAGAACATATTACTATTAATCTAGAAAGTCTCAGTACTGAAATATGTTGATGTGTAAAATAACTATCTTCACTGCAGAGAAGAAATACAAATAACCACCTTGAAATTATCCAAAGCAATAGAGTAAGTAAATGTAGAATCCCATGTAGAATCCCAGCACATTTTAAGTGTTTACAGATGATACAATTAACAACCAAAGTAAAACAATATTTCCAGGGTCCTCAGGCCTTAACAACTCAAAACCTGGAACAACACGGCAGGTTTCAAACTACCCGTAATCTTTACCTTTTCTAAAACTTTAAGATATTTTTTGGCTGATAAAATCAATTTTCTTTGGAGTATATTTCTGCAATTACTATAAGCCTTTACTAAGATACTTGCTGCACAACAGAAGACTGAAAATTAATCAGGTTGCCCCTCACTAGAAGCCATACAAACACTAAAGAGCAGAAGAAAATCTTCCTGAAATCCCAGTTTCTGCCAGTTCAGATTTTAGAAAACAGGAACTGAAGAACAGGAAGACAGCTACATCTTTTTATTTGAACACTTCCTGGAAGATGTTTAAAGAAGTTTGGGAATTCAATACTACAGAATTCCTACCTCCGTGAGGTTACTTATATTAGCACCCTTTACCTGTAATTCAAATAGCAAGTGAATCTTCTGCAGACATTTGCCCTGCAAAACAAGTGTGGGCAGAGCCTGCACAATGTGCTGGTTGCCATTTTACCATCTAATACCCAACAAGAACAACCTTGTGAAACTCTTTGCAGCCACCCTGGCTACATCAATAATTTTGTATTAATGGCCAACACTACATACTGTATCAAACGTAACAGGTCTTGTGAGACCACTGCTGTTTTCACAGTAGAAGTGGATATTTTGAGGTTTCTTTTCCCTCTTTTTTTAGTCTAAAATATTATTTTCCTTCCTGCTCCAATACCAGGTCTTAACTGAGTCTGTCAAAAGCATTCTGCAAAACCAGAGGACTGCATTGTCTAGATCACCTGTATCATTATACTGGCTCATTCTTTCAAATTGCCCTCCACAGCTTTATTTCCTGCTGTAAAAACATGTATATTATTCCCCAATGTATCATATGTAACCCTATCTCCAAGCATTAGCTTAACTTCTACCAATTTACTTGATATGGAATTAAAATTCTTTCTAATTCACTGTTCTGAATTTTCTGCAACTTCTTTAAGTACCAAATTTCAAAACACTTTAGTCTGATCTTTTCAACATTTTAAAAAAAACCCTGATTATTTCCAAAACTATATTAACTATTAACACTTAGGAAAGAGACTTGTGAATCTTTTTCACAAAGCAAGTAATTAGGCAATTAGGCAGCAAGTTTAAAAATAAAAAGCAAGTATTTTTCCCCAACCACTCAGTTCAGAACTCAGCTTGTAACATGGAATTCATGACTGCAAGACTGAATGGAAATGAAAGTCTTACAAACTCAAAAGGTAAGGGAAAGACAAGATTGTACAGAATATTGGCTACTCTTTCAAGGAAATGAGAGACTTTGAAAACCTCTTAAATACTGCTAATTGCTATAATTTGGAATGCAAAGCAGAAAGAAATTCTAATACTAATACTCACTTTATAATATTCAAGAGTCAAGATCTGAGCTGTCAGTACAGCTGTTCTAATGTCTCCACATAAAATTTCATTTTTTCTAGTAAGAAACTAAGAACACATTTCAATGTATGCAACCAAGTTACAAGTAGTACACAAAAGGTAGTTATGAACTTGAAGAATGACCACCGAAGGTAGCTCCCAGAAGGGTATTGTTTTATAATAAGATTCCAAAATTGTGAGCAACATCAATTAAGTAAGAAACATTAATTTAAGACTATTCTAGTAAATCTTTAATTCATATAAGAGATTATTCTGATAGTTGTTCTCTATAATTACCTCTATCAACTTCAGTCAACTGATGAGTGGGTGTAAAACAATCAGCAGCAGCAGCACCAGTACCTTCATCGCCATATTCTTCTTCTAATGGCTCAGCAAACGTGCCTGGCTTGTCTCGTCTGGAGTAAATAAACTGAGCTGCTGCATTAGGTAAAAAACAAAGTATTAAAAAAAAAGTCAATTTTTTTTCCTCCTTTAAAAGCAAAACATAACTAAAGGTAAAATAAGTTAGGATGCTGAACTGTTGCAGTGGTTTCAAGGGGGTGGTGAGACACTACTGTGTCATGGCTACACACTGAGGACTGCACAGAGCATACAACTGCTCATGCTAGAATATAAATAAATTGGTCCTCACGGTGAAACCACAGGCTGGGCAATATCCTTGTGTGAATGAAATGCAATAATTCTGCAAAGTTCAACATTACAAAAAAGATTATATTCCAGGTTTGAGAAACAGTATTTTCTACATGAATCTATGGCTTAATGTCTTCAGAACCTTACATTATTTTTGAATTTGAATTTTCAACCAGTTTCAGTTTGAATTGTAAAAAGTTAGCATGAAATTAGCATGGCTTTTAAAGTATGTGACTATAGTATGAGACTGTTAAATTACTGATAAGAATTTAATGGAAATTAACACATCCTTTCTTTCTTGGAATTTCATTAGAAATATAGCCCATGAGTAGAAATGTGCGTTCACACAAAACTTTAAACAAGTGCATGGTTTCGCTCTGATTTAGCGACATTAAGGCATATACAGACAGAACTCCTCACTGAACAAGAGCCCCAGTCATTGTAGTCTCTCAGAAATGTGTAAAGCATAATGTAAACAAATTGCCTTATGCCAGGTAATATTCTCCCCAGCTCTGAAATCCATACTGAAAGCAGGTGTATATCCAGAAGTAGCAATTCCTAGCAACTGTTTCCCAAAAGCATACACACCGCTTCATGTTCAATCACCATAACTGAAGCAACTATTAACACTCTTCTACAATGTACATGAGATTATTTTATAATTGAAGCTTCCACACTTAAGAGTTCTTAGGAAAATTACTGTGCACAGTCAGGAATTCATTTTGCCATTCATCAATCTGTACTTGAGCAAAAGGTACACTCCATCACTGAAATTAACAGCACAGGAGAACACCAGAGTTTTAAAGACTTAATTATCTCAAGTTCCTGTGGCCAGATCCACACACATCACAGTCACAGTGGATTATATCCAAACCAGTTACCTGCAGTAGCACAGCTTCATGTCAACACCAGCTGTACTATTTCCAGGGCCTACTCAGCTCTAGAAACACTGGCACCTAATCTGGCGAAACCCTAAACTGACAATCTTGCCAGAGACTTGACTGGAGAGCACAACTTAATGGTTCTACAGCCAGGCTGAATTCAGCTGGGCTGAGCCCCTACAATGATGCCTTACCTGAGCACACAGCCATTGCTGTTTTTAAACCTACTTTGCAACACTGCAGATGCTGGAAGGCTGATTAGCTCCACGTGACCTTGCATGAGAGGACCAGCACTGCAACCCACAATGAGACTCCCTGCCCACGTTTACTCAAAGGTGCGTAGAAGACATCAGCCACCAGGTGCACAATAACAACAGTTAAGCCCAGGTAGATCCTACTAACCACAGGAAAAGACACCAAATGTTTCAAGGTTATCAACACATTCCCACAGAGCAGATTTTTACGTTAACAAGTACATTCCAACCATCTAGGATAATACACTTGTAGGACTCAAGACGTGGCCAGTTGTTTAATTGGACTTTCAAACGTCCAATGCCTAACACTGCACAACTGACTGTAACAGGATTATGGCCACTAGGCACTTTTCAAAAGTGTCACTCCCTTTTAAAATTTGTTTTCATTTAGAAATAAATCTCAGAACAGGTATCAATGAACAATACTTGATAAATATTTGAACTAACCTGTTGAAGGAGAAATGCAATAATCATCTTCTACTGATTGGCCATACACATCATCATCTTCAAAGTCTATGAAGCAAAAACAGCAAGATTAATCTGCACAATTTCTAAATAATATTATAATCCAAACCATATATTTTGCACAAGGTTTTATGAAATAATGTATCTCCTGTATTCCAGAAGTACAGTGAGGTTCTGTTTATTTACCTAGGTGAGAAATAACCTTCCAAGTTCCAATAACAATTTTCTTACAATAATACAATTTAACATTTAATAGTCTATTCATTCGGCTGAAAGTTTTCAAGAGCTACCATACTTCACACCTCCTCCTTCAGCATCTCCTTTGCCCTCACAGACTAAATCTAACTTTCTACATTCCACAAATTTTTACCCATGGCACCTCTCTTGATATTTCTGTTTGACCTCTCAGTCTTCACCCCAGACAGGCAGTTCAATCACAATTTCTACTCCCAACAACTCAGATCAGCATTTCTACTCCACTCCTATGCATCTCTCACCTTTCTTCTCTGTTTTATGCTCACACCCATCCACCTTTCAAATGAAGTTCAGCAAGGCAAAAAAAAAAACAATTCACAATTCTCTTTGAATATGCAAAATTGTTTCAGGTAAAAAGCAAGTATCTTAAACAGTTACTTAAAGATAAAAATGTTCTTTCCTCAGGAAAAAAAAAAGGCACCAAAAAAAAGAGTAAGTTATGCACCTTTCTCTCCTAAAACGAATCCTAGTATTATGCCAATCTCAAAAAAATAGCATAATTTTCATTAAGTAATAATGAAATACATGAAAAAAGCAACAAACTATTATTAAAGACACTACTGCACTTGGCAGTTTCACAAGTAACATCTATTCTTTATTGTTGTAAAAGACAGACCACAGCATGCACTGACCATAAGAATTAGTATTTAAAAATTGCATAAATTACTAAGAACAGAGTAGAAGCTACTGAAGCATTCCAGCTGTATGGTCAAGATATTTGCAGATGGAATATCACATCTGGTTATGAGCACAATATCTCAGAAAGGAGAGAGGGAAAAATGGAGCATGGTCAAATAAAGACCAGAAGATCTAAGGCCTCAGAAGTCTTCCTATGAGAGGAAACCAAAAAATACTGTAAATATTTAGCTTAGAAGTGCGACTCATATTTGGGCATTACAGACCCACATGCAGCATAAAAAAATCATGTTGCCTTTAACAGAGAAGATACAAAGTCTATTTCATTTGGGTCATAAATGATTCTGTGTGACTACAAAAGAAACATATGGCACAAGGGCAAAGCCCTGACACGTCACCTCACAGTCATGTTTCCAAAAGCAAAAAGCAACTTAATAGCTACAGCTACGGTGTATCTGAGCAAACTCATTGCAAGAGTGTGTTAATAGTGAAATTAACTCCAGGGACTGCACACTCAACTTTGTAAAAGCCAGCAACTCAGCTGAATTCAACATTTCAACCAGTCTGTGATGAAAAATGTTCTCTAGAGGATGAAAAATCAAGCAGTAAAATTCCCAATGTAGCTCAGGGTTTTGTCTATATTAGGTAAATTTACACTAGCAGAAACTGCAAGGTGGGAACACACAGCCAGCACAGCTCACATGAATTTACAACTTCCAAGAAATTCTAATATCAGAGTGCAAAACCCAACTTGTACTACTGTAATACATAAAAACCACGTAGTCTGTTCACTCAACAGAAGACCAAAGGCAGGCTGAAGCATATATTGCATTTTTTTAATAAACTGACAAATTGAAGCAACAAAATTCCTGCTCTCCTACCAAAGGCTCTTCAGAATACTGTTATGAAGTGTGTCCATTTCTCCACAACCCAAGTCAACAAAAAGAAAGACTTTCAGGGGAAAAAGAAAATACTCGGATTTACAGTTGGTGTAAGTTAATGGGGCCAGGGCACAAAGAAAGCTGAAGAACTGCAGGTACAAGCCAAGCTCTCATGGAAAAACTTCGTCATTCCGTAAGTAAAATAAGACAGGTGCCTGAAAAAGAGATTATTCCCTAAATGCACAACTCCATCTTTAGGAATTACATTTCTTCCTCAAGTAACAGCTGTTAACTCCTGTCTATTAACACTTTGCTAGAGTTTTGTCGTGAATACAAATTTTTAAATTTTTCAAGACTAAAGATGGATGGATTCAACCGCACTGAGGCTTTTTTCAAGTCAGTGTCGCTACTAAAAAGCGGAGTCAATTTGGGCAGCTCAAGGCCATGCAGCTGTGGCTTGGACCACGTACCAAGGCCACGCTCTGCCCGTGTGGAAGCTCCCGGGCAGCAGGAGGAGGTCCTGGGTGGCAGATCGGCCACGTGTGCCCGACCCTCTCCACTCGGGCGGGAAACGGGCCGGGAACGGGGCGGGGAGCGGCCCCGCCCGGAGCCGCGCCCAACCCCCGCCCCTGGAGGGGAGGCGAGGGGGAGGCTTTTCCCCTCCCACCGGCCCTGACAGCCCCCCGGGCCCTCCCCTGCCGCCGGGCGAGCCCCGCCACACCCTCCTGCCCGCGGCCGCCGGGACGGCAGGCCCGGCCGGGGGCAGGGGCACGGGCCAGGGCGGCGCGGGGGGACCGGCACCCGCGGCGGGCGCCGCAGCTCTGCCGCCAGCGCCCGCTCGCCGTAACCGCTACCTTCGTCGTAGTTATATCCTCGGACGTTCCTGTGCCGGGACATGACGGCGACAGCGGCCGCGACGGCCTCGCTCGCCCTCCCGCCCGCGGTGACGCTGGCGCGGCCGGCCTAGGTCGCCATGTTGAAGTACGGCGGCGCCGGGCGGAATCCCCTCTTGCGCAGGCGCGCAGAGCGCCGCTTCCGCCCTCGTGCGCCGCTGGGCATGCGCACGGCGCGTCCCGCCTGGCTCGGGGCGGGGGCGGCTCCCGGAGGCGCTCGCGCCCCGCCCGCTGAGGCGGCCCCGGGGCGGAGGGAGCGGGGAGGACTGGAGGGCCGGGAGGGCCGGAGGTGGCCGCGGGACCTGCGGGTGGCCGCTGCAGGTGGCACTTGGAGCCCAGGTGTGGCTCTCCTGGTGGAGACCTGCCCGAGCTTGATGTTGGTGATCTTGGACGCCTCTTCCAACCTGAATAAACGTTGCTGTGATTCTGCAGGGTGTAGTACCGTGGAGTCTCTCTGTAGTAGCTGTGTGTTTAGTAATGCGAGTTACAAGGAAAATCTAGATAGGAGATGCCCATTTCCTGACAATGATGAGTTTTATTCAAGACAAAAATGGGAAGTTTTACATGCACACATATAAAGTTTAGTCAAAACCACATATTAAAGTTTAGTCAGAACCATTTTCTTCATTGATGAAAAGGGAGCATTCTGTAAAGGCCGACATTCACTAAGAGCCCATGGAGCCTTGATTTGACTACACTGGCACATTACTGTGACACTTGCTAATGCTGAGTTTCAGCCTGCAGGAGCAGTTGCACTGCCAAGGGTTTGGATAACCAAGGAATGTCCCTGCAGCTGCTCCTCTTGCTGGGGCAGACAGGGAAGGACAGGCAGACAAGAGCTTAAGCTCTGTTGAGAAAGGGAATTGGGATAGAGATCTCAGTTCATGAACTCCAGCTCTGACAGAATCTCTTTCCATATCTGCCAGCCAGTTTTTCCCCAGATACCTGCATTCGTCTGTGGGCTCAGGAGCTGCTAGGCAGATTACACCATTGATATTTCTGAAGTCAGGTGTCTTCATCTTTAAGACCTTCAATAATTTATTTACCATCTTTTGATCCAGTCTTGAGAATACCAGAAATCGAGTCCCCCTTCAGCCACGTGCACGCTCCAGGTGTCCTCTGATACCCCAGCACACAGCCACACGTCCCAACAAATACACATGCCCTGCTTCTGTTGTCTTTAATATACTATTGTCTTGTCCTTGCCACATAACTATTGTCTTGTCCTTGCCCACATGCCAAAATTGTCACTGTCTGCCACTCCACATCCTTCCTGGTCACTGCCAGAGGTAGGGAGTATTAACCATAAGCCAAAAGTTTGTGTTCACATACAAATAGTATGCAAAGTGACAGATTCTTTCCTTATATTATTTGCATATTTCTAACTAATTTCTACAGAGAAGCACATGCAGCTGAACAGGCTTAGGCTCTATGTAATGACTTCCATACAGTGCTGGGATTAAAAACAGAATTGGAAACAAAGATTTCTGATTAATACTGGTGTCCTGTTGACCTTTAGTGTCCCAAATGTTCTCTGCAGCAGAGGTTTGACAACCTCTTATTCCTTATCTGTCACGATATCTTGACGTGCATCAAAGATACAAAAGTGGAGACTTGCTATCATCCATTATTATTGTGGCCAGGGTAGCAGACTTCTAAATTCAAAACCTGATTCCAGCATCTGCTTTCTGAGCCTTCATTGAAATAACTTGAGACACAGTATCACTACAACTTTGGAGCATCCTGCCAGTCTGCCTCCAGCAGCTTTTCTTTGGAAGAGACACACTTTCTAGCCTCTGAAATTACTTCTGGCCCATTCTTCAAATGTTAAAAACTCCAGTAAATATTAATCATGTACATTTAGGGGTTTTTTTCTTTCAGGTAGTGACAGTTCTCATTTCTCACACCTGAACATTGTGTTTCGAAGATATTTCTTTTATCCTTCTTATTGCTGCTTTTTTTTTAACATAAATCACCATCTGCTTATAAAATAATAAATTTTTCATGTTTGAATATTTTTTCATTACTTCTCTTGATTTTCAGTTACTGTGACCTCCACAGATAGGATGCTCATTTTATCTGCTTGATAGTCAAATGTAACATTGTTTTCAAGATTTCAAAATTAGTTCAAAACAGGAAAATAAGTAAGAGTTGTAAAAATATAAAGGTGAATATAAGGGTAAGCCAAATGGAGGAGATTGTATACTATGTAGTCTTTCCCAGGCATTAACAGTGAACTTGAATTTTTTCTTCATTTAAAGTGTAATAAGTTATATCATACAAGATGTAAAGAAAAACAGAACCCGAAAACAAAAATTTCCTACAGGAGCACAATAACTTCATATTATTATTTCATACATAGTATCTTTAAAGAGTCATAAATACAGTGTGATTATTCCTTGCCTTTTCTTAATTCTGAGACATATGTAAATGTTTTAGGGAAAGATGTTCAAGAAATAATAAGCTTTAGTCCTCAAGCCCTAGCTATGCCTCAGTTCGTGCTACTTGTACGTGAATGCGAGGTTCATGAAAAGTATACATCTGATGGCAAAGCAGTCTTCTATAACTAAAAAATATTCCTTCAGCAGCAATTAAAGCACATCAGAGAACCTTGTCAGTCTGGCTCCAGCAGTTCTGACTGTGGCATGACTAACCAGGTCACTTCTGGCATTCATTTCCTTCCTGCCCACTGAGATTATATATTACTTTAAGGCGTATGCCTCAAGAAGTGAACTAAGATCACTGGTCTCAATCCAGGTGGCAGCATTTCTGCTAATCCTCTTTTTTCAGCAATCTGCTGGGCACTCCCAGCCCCAGCACTATGAATTTTTTTTTGTAACTGTAAGAATCAGTTAATAAAATACTTAATAATTTCATTTTAGCTAAGTAGAAAGTCTTTCATACAATATTATTTCTTCTTGAAATGAAGCTGCCAAGCTTTTTAGTAGTTTAGTAGTCTTAGTTACAAAATATTCAGTCTATTTCAATATTGTATTGTTCTTTTAAACCAAAGTCAAGCAAGGCCTGGTCTAGGAAAAAAACAGCGTAATTCCAGATGTATTACCACACTACCAGGTGTGGCTGTTAAGTTCTAAAATATAGATTTTCAAGGTCAGTAAATGCATTTCCAGCTGCTAAATGATCTGACTAGCTCAAAGAAACTGCAGCCAGTAAATGCATGTCTGTTTTTGTCTAAAATGATGCCATGCAGTCAGAAGATGATTTAAAAGTCAGAAAACAAAGAGTATTAATAAATTATCATTTTGTACATATGGTAAATAGCAAGTGTCTCCAATTTTTCACAGTATGAATGAGGTTGTTAAATATATTTATTATTTCTTTGGGAATGGATCAGTGCAGAACAACAAGTTTCACATATGAGTGATTTATGTTAGGACCTTACACAGTTTCAACAGGATCTATTAACAGCTAAGTTAGATGGCAGCTGATGGCACATGGCAATGTAATGGCAATTCAGTCTAGAAAAGTGACCTATTTGTATAGTTTAACACAGAATCATTAAAACTAGAAAAGACCTTTAAGATTATTGAGTCCAATCCAACAATAAACCTAACACTGCCAAGTTGACCACATTTGTGTTCCTCACAAGCATGTAAACTTCCTGTTACAATAAGGAATAAAATATTTCAGTGCCTTTAGGTGAATCTATACTTTCTGTAACACTTTGATTTCAATCCCAAATACCCCTGTCACCCTGCTCCCTCCCTGCTGGCTCTCAGACTGCTTCTCATCTGCAGTGACCCAAATACTGGCCCAGAAAGTTCTCTGCGAGGAGGGGAACTGCCTTGAACCACACAGCTCGGAGAGAAGGAGTTCAAATTAGAGCATGGTTGCCAAGAGCATGGTAGCTAAAGCCACTGTGAAGAACTCAATGAAAACCTATTATCTATTGGTCTTGCCCCTGAATAAAACCAATATTTTATTACAACAGGGTGGCATTCACTTCTAGTTGGCCTGTGAAGTTTATTCTTGGTACAGAGAGAGATAAGTGATGAAAAAAGTTTGTCTTAGAGAGAATATGCATAAAATGGAACATGACCCAAGTTTATACTAGGAGTGTCTCAGAAATAACTATTGAGGTTTTTTTTCTCATAGTAACAGCTTTTCTCAATTTTCTTGAAACTGAAAGAAGGCAAATTTTAAACTGATAAAAGTAGACAATTTTCATTCAGCATAGGCTTAGACTACAAAGTTCATGAGCAAAATAAATGATCATGGCTGAAAAAATTAGCAAGATTCAAACAGTTTACATCCTTGTGTAGATGACAGGAATACTTAAACATGATCACAGTAAATATTTAAAGTCTGTATAAAATTCTGCAAGGTATTAAAATGTTCATGTTAGAGATTCCATCTACTTTTCTCATTACAAGTGACAGGATAAATTAAGAGAGCTGCAGAGCTAAGGAAGAGGCAAAACAGAAGTCTGTCATTATGACTTGGTTCAATATGATGCACGTGTCCACATTAGAGCAATTTATAATGACACATACCTATATTTATAGTGCAGCATTCTGTTGTGTGTGATTATATACATCCATTTATCAAGCACTTTTAAAAGTTTGCCATGGATCCTGGCTACTACCATAAATTGTGACTTCATCAATTTGTCTATAATGATTGGACATAGAGATGCAATCAAGCTTTCAGTAACAGCAGTGAGACCTTTTTCTACTGCATCTGTAGGAAAAAAAACACCAAAGTGAACTTAGATCCTGGAAAATGTCTTTAGAGAGACATTACACAAGTCTGCAAATCAAAGCAGGGTAAATACAGTTTGAGAAATCCATCACTTTCCTGTATAGAGTAATTCATGACTCAAATCTGACTGGGATATTCCGCTACTGATCTCTTCTTCTAGAGTTTAAATGAAAAACAAATGCTGAGACATGTATGTTTCTAGGAGGCACAGTAATACTTAGCTTGTTGGGAAGATAGCTTGTTAAAGTCTAAGAATTATGTTAGAATTACTCTGATTTTGTTTTCTGTGTTCTGCACTTTTACATTTTTGGGAGCTGCCTTTCACAAACCCAGCTATATTTTGGGCCACTGAGTCAGGGAAACCCCCGTACTTGCCTCTCTCAGAAATCCAGTACCTCCATGGTTATTCTGAGTCACATTTCTTCCCACATGAGACTCAGTACTGAATCTGTAAAACTGCATCGGGTTGAAGAGATTTATGTGGTGTTATTAAGTGTCAGGAAGCATCATTTGATGAATAAGAAATGTGGCTTCATTCAGACTGATACTGTATGTCAGTCTTTGACTAAAGTCTTTTGTTTCCTCTCCCCCCAAAAATTTCACTTTCAAAGGCTGATTCTTCAAGAAATTATCAAGTCCCTCGTTATCTCTCAAATGTTTCTCATGTACTGCACACTGAAGAATCTCATAAAAGGTATTGCTAATTCATCCTGCAATCACAGGATATAATGCACTTCAGATGCTCATTTATTTTTCTTTATTCTTTTTTTTTTTCCTTTGTCATCATATTTGGTATATCCCAGAGTCAAATGCAGTCCTGCAACACAAAGCAGTGACTCTAGCAGAGAATGGAAATCTTGCACAATAATATCCTTTTAGTTCCATTTTTTCTTATCTGATAACCAGAAACTACTTAACAAGATGCTCACTTACTATCTTGTTTGTTTCACATGTTTAAAGTATAAAATTCTATCATTTGCTATTAGAGCAACATCCTATCTTCCAGGAGCTAATCTTTAATGACAGATGCCCTGTCTTAAATGTATAAATCTATTAGAAAACCAATCTGATAAAAATTTATGCCTGCAAAATGATGATTCACTTATATCAATGTACTTGTCACTCAGACCTTAAAAAAAAATACATAATACCACAGAATTGGGTGGGTGCTTAAAATATGCAAGAACTCGATAATAGGAAAACATTAGCCACAAAGTGTAAAGGAGAAACACCAATTAAAAAATAAAATTACCAGCTCAAAATTTCCAAGTTTGTAGACCATCTATTATGAACAGGAGCATGTAAGCTTTTGGTCTTAGGGTGCTGCAGCAGCTACCTTGTGGGTGACAGCATGATTTCAGTTTAACTGGAGAGATCTTACTCATCTCCCCTGTGCTTTATAAAAGCAAACATGGCTTAGGCCTTATGAATCAGTATTTTAATACTGGTGTCCAAAGCTGAACTGATGTGGCTGTTCTAATTAAACATCATGCTACCTCCAAAACAACTCATCAGAAAAGAATATTCTCCCACTTTCTAAGATGTCTCTGAGGACAGGCTAACTATATAAGTATTTGCTTAATGTGGTTAAAATTATAATTGTTTTATGTGATTTTGTTGCTGATTGCAAATGTTGTGGACTTCATCTTTGTATTGAAGTCCATGTGGGTTTTATGTTTGTATCCATTGAATGAATTCCCTGAAAGACACAACAGCATTGCAGTGTAGGCCAAATTCAGTTATTGTTAATTTTTTTTTTTTTCCCCAAACCATGCAAGGACACAATGGTTCTTTCTGTCTCTCTGCTATGGATAAAATATTTTCCCACAGTACTTCATACTGGTACCTTGCACCAATCATTCCTGCAGACAATACCTGTCTAACACCAGAGGTTATCACCTCTTACAATATCAACTACGTCATCTTGGAATGGAGGAGATCCCTGTAGCAACAGAGTCTCTCTTTGCCCTGCACTCATGGAAATAAAGCTGGAACTTAATTTCCCTTCTATATTAGTAATTTTTGTGGAGGCTTTTGGCGGGGAGGGGTTTGCAAACTTTTATAGAAGCAAAGTTTATGAAAAAAAAATTATATATTTAATCATCATAAATTCAGTGGCAAGATGCAAGAGGGGGGCTCAAGTTAGTGCTCCCTCAGATGAAAAAACATGTGAAAAAGTGAATGTTCCATGCTCTGTGTGTACGCAGAGTTTCACATCAGTGATAGTGCAGGCCCAGTGATGGGTCAGAGATATAGAGAAAATTCTGGTTACAGCTGTGAAGATTAGTTAGGGGACAACACATACACTGTAAAAGAATCCATGTTTCATCCCTTCACTGCTTGTGGAACAACTCTTTATTTGACTTAAATTATTCCTGTAGTCTGAAGTATTTAATAGAAATCGTCAAAGACTATCCACATTGCTTCAGTTGACAGGAGTATATTCAGAAGTTGCTGAAATTCTTCTATTCAGTGTTTAATAATTGACACTCTGCAGGATTTAGAGTGAGTGAATTAAGTCACTATTATCTACTTTGCAAGGTATAAAAGTGTATTAAATGAAATTTAATCAAGAATACATTTTAATCCTGTAGCAATAAATTTAATAATAAAATGTCTACTTGTCACTCAAAACTCTTATTCTGGTAAAGTTTAGATAGATGCATCGGTAATTTGCTGGATTTCAAATATTTGAGGTTATCATTTACGGCTATGAAACAATGCCAGCCCTCTGTACTGGTCACATAATTCTGTTAAAGGAAAGTTTACAATTATTGAAAATGTTATTATCAGGATGAGTAAGGGCATCCTTTGCAATAGCGACAGAAAAAATATTCCTACTTCACTTTAGTTCATCTGTAGTCATGAGGAAATTCACATTTCATTCCCAATAAAAGCTACAGCAGAATGATACTAATACTTTCCAACTACAAGAAACTGGTCATCTTTTTATAAAAATTCATTTGGGGCCTGGTCCAAACCTTCAGGAAGTCAATAGAAATAATTAAATATGCTTTCATTAATCAAATTGACACTAACCAGATCAATAACATGTACAAATTAGAGGATTTTGGTAGAACAAAAGCACAAAATTTTACATTGAGTTCCCGTGGAGTATATTGTATTAGACACCCTATTACTGCCAGAGAAACCATGAGCTGGGAACAAAAGATAATAATAATAGGTATAGCAAATTTC
Organism: Passer domesticus; assembly: GCF_036417665.1. Taxonomy (NCBI): domain Eukaryota; kingdom Metazoa; phylum Chordata; class Aves; order Passeriformes; family Passeridae; genus Passer; species Passer domesticus. Next base: position 56,895,113 of record NC_087476.1, read on the forward strand.
TTATTTATGTTCTTAGGCAGTGAGAAAATGTCAGTGGATGTTATCTGTGGAAACACAAGATCATATTTTCAAAAAAGTGAAATGTAGCAAAGAGGAGGCAAATAATCAAGGGCCCCTTTGAGCCTGAGGAGGTGGCAGAGGAGCCCTGGAACCAGCCAGTCCTGAGCCTTTATTTGACCAAAGGGGAAGGCATCAAGTGAGTTCTGCTGAGGACCAAGAAATTCAAATGGGTCCATGGACTTCTGATTGTAGGGGCCTTAGTCAGGGGAAGTACCCTGTGTTTTGCTGCTTGGTAGGGTTTGCATTTCAGGTAATGAACTGTGCCTGAAGGAAGGACATTAAAGAGGTCTGGGCACGGTACTGGATTTTTTTCCTTGGCAGGTGAGGAAGCCTGCCGGTTTACAAAAATATGGAGACTTAGCAACTGCTGTGTGCTCGTATGAGCACTTCACCTTGCAATAAAGACTTGACCATTTCCAGTATTTTAAAGCAGAATTGACATATTATATTTGAGAAATACTAAGAAAACCTCACTTCTCAAAACAAAGATGAAAAAGGAGGTATTTTGCGATCAATTGATTTGAAATTTTCAAGAAAACTTCTTGTTTGTTGAAAAGTCACTATTCTTTAACCAGAAAAAAAAAGCTTGTCCCAGGCTGTAAAATATTTGGGAAAAAGGATTATCTGTATTTTTTTCCTGTATTTTTACCCTACTGGGAACAGAATGATTCTTCTCCAGAAATGACATACAAGAGCAATAGCAGTAAAACACTGGTGTCTCAAAAATGAAAATAAACACACATATATTTATGACCAAACAGTCAAAACACTGTCAATGTATGGAAGTCCACTTGTAAGTCTTACAGCAGGGTTCCACTGGTACAAAATACATGGCTTCTGTAGGCTCCTGAAATAAATTAATGCTGTCCAAATGAGCATCATTGCTTTACTCTGCAGACACCTTTAATGTGACTACACATTAAGTTTGCAGGATTTAAAACTTTCACTTTATAACCTCCATGAAACTACCATATCTCTCTAAAAAAAAAAAAATCTGTTCAGGTATAGACCTAGAGGAACTGATTTTTCTCTCTTTTATGTCATGCTCTCATTCTGAAAAGAATCCTAAGCTATGTGTGAAATAGTAGAAAACTGTGTTACTTACCAAAGTAAATTAAAGAACCCATGGTTAGTCACACTGGTTCCAAGCTTCCAAGGCACAAAGTGAGCTACTGAAATCTTGTTGAGATGTTTTTCTATTGTAAATATCCAGGGAGAAATCAATCAATTGAGAATGGAGGACAAAAATATAGCCATAATAAAGATATATACATGAAGAAAGGAAAATAATAATTGAGGAAAGTCAAAATGATTGCATATAATTCTTTCAGCATGGGCAAAATCTGTAAAACTAGGTCTACATTCAGTTTTACCCAAACAGATTGCTAACTTTTATGCTATCCTGTCTCTCTGGAAGCTAAATTTTTGTCTTACAGTACTTTGCACCAGCAACAAAAAGCAAAATGCAGCCAGACTTTCAATACAGTTTAAATGTGATCTCTGCATCAGCAGTATTGAGGAGAAAGTTTTAGCTGCTGAAAAGGTGAATGTGTTGCTTTGATGTAAAAAAAGATTTATTTCATGAGAATGCTCAAACAAACAATCTGTTCCAGTTATAAGCAGTGTGACTATTTATAGTCTGAGCCTAATACAGACATAACACACTTGACTGTGAACAGTAAATACTTTGTGAGGGTTAGAAAGTGAAAAAAGAGCTGCTTGCAGGCACTGCCACACGGTGTAAAGCGTTTGCTGAGAACGACAATGCAACATCTGCAGATTCCCACAGGATGTGTAATTCTTGTTATTTCAGGGTCTCATCCAATTTATTTGACATTATTGTAAAATTCACATAAAGACGAATTGATTTTGGTCCTTAGCTTGTCATGTAAAATACTGGCTAAATACAGAGTTTATATTTGGATAAGTGAAATAAAACCTTCCTATTCCCGCACCCTGAATAAGCACTTTCACCTTGTTTAAGATCATTCCAAAAATAACAGGAAGCAGGCAGGTAATAGGTACTATCTGGTCTAGCTGTATAATTGCAGCCCCAGGCAAGAAGGGAATAATGGATTCTTCTATACATTTTCCCCACAAGATCTTCAAGAAAAAGAGGCAAGTGTAATAATAAAGAATCCAAATCTTTAAAAACCTTTTAAAAGCAAATTGATTAAATCATTACTTTAAAAAATCAGTCATTTCTACCAGTTCTATGCAACACAGACATAGTTGCTTACTCTGTTTCTACTCTTTACTTGAGGGATAAATGTCTAATGAAAACAAAGTATAGAGAGACTTGTATAACCACAGGTCAGCAGATGAGTGAAGAAAAGTAAGCTTGTGCTTAAAAATGTAGATCTCAGTTGCCAGAGTGTGCAAATTATTATAGATTATAACTACTCTTAATTAGGCTTTCTGATGGTAGGAGTTAGGGAAGGCATGAGCTGGGAAGGCATGAGCAGCAAGGGAAGCTGTACTGCCATGCTTATTCTGGGGATCATGTTGTACATTAATCCACCCGTCCATCCATCCATCCATCCATCCATCCATCCATCCATCCATCCATCCATCCATCCATCCATCATCCATCCTCTGTGAGTACAACCAGCTACAGGTACATTCCATATGCTGGAAAGCTCTTATATTCATGGTGTTTGTGACTTCAGCTGTTGATTTCCTGCTGTTTGTCGGTGACCTTGGCTTCACCCTTAACAACTGCAGTGAGCTCCAGTTCCATGGTACCTGTTTGTATTTCAGCAGCCTCTCATGAACTAAACATAGCCCGGAAAACCAAGAAGTGAAGCCCACACTTAGCCTTTCAAGTGGCAAAGTGGTTGGAGGCAGAACAACAATGTTGACATGACTCAGTGACAGGAGGGGCAGATGGGATCACGGGAAGAAGCAAGTGTGGCCTTCAGGGATCTGTTTGTCAGGGACATACACACACAAATGTGGGTAGTCTGCAGGCAGCTGTGTAACACCATCACCTTAATGGTGCAATCATAACTTTATTCTAATAAAGGATTATACCTGAGCCACCATCAGTAAATAATTTATTTTTTTAAAGCTATATGTAATATTTTTTTCATTATTTGATTCACGGACATGAGAATTCACATGACGATATTTCTCAAAGAGTGCCCCCATTCATTAGTGTAAATTTTTTCTACTGAGCACAGAGTGGTTATGCAATATTAGTGTGACAATTCCTGGGGGGATTTGTACACCACCAACAATAAGGGCTCTATGCTCATCAAATACATGGCCTGCAGATGATCAGTGTCTGTGTCTGAGCTCTCGGCTCACACTATCTTGCTAAACTTGTCTGGGCTGAGGAAACTTGTTTTTGCTCTTTCCTGTGGGCCTCCCACTAAGAAAGAAAAATGAGTTGATTTCAGTATTTCCATCTCTGCTCTCAAAACCCCACCTAGTTCTGAAAAATCAAAACTTCTCCCTTTAAAAAATCCCAAAATGAAACATTGATCTCTGCAAAAACAAGAAAACATTTACAATAAGGTGAATGAAACCTCTGGCCCATGGGCAAAGGACAGCAAGTAATTACCAAAAAAACCATGTGATTTGTTTAACTAGAAATACTGCACTTCATTATGCTTCTTTCAACAGCTAGAGAAGACTGTAAGAATTCCTGGTATCAGCAGTGAGAGCTGGAAGAAAATACTTGATGTTCATTTATAACCCACACACAAGTACCTGCTGATTTACAACTTAGCTCCAGCATTCAGAAAAATGGAACTAACTACCTTTAACCTTGAGACAGGTTTCATCTTCACACAAATTATTTACCTGGTTTCTGTGAGAGTTTATTGTTCCTTTCTGACAAACATTTTTTCTGTCTTATCCGGGAGTACAGATCATTTAAAAGATTATAAATCAAGAACTGTCTAATGTTATCACATAACCTGGCTTCCTACATAAACTATCTGAAGCAGTTCTTATTTGAATTGATTTATGGCTTTTAGATGTACTGTTTTATCCTGATTTCTTGAGTAAATGCTTGAAAGACAGAAAAAGAGGTCGAGGCCTGCAGCCAACAGCCCCTGACCACTCTGTTCTGTCTCCCTTTCTACAACAGGTCTTTTGGACTACATTTATAGGTAAACCAGAATGGAAACTGTGCATTGACCTGGAAAACACATGACATGGCTTGAATCAAGATCCAAAAATCCCTACCACCCCATCCCAACCAGATTTATTCTATCCAGAATTAATGGGCATGCTGTCTTAGTGATACCCACACATTTTCTGGGATAGTAGGGCTAGTTATCAAAGGTCAAAGTGTGCTAAAACTGTAGAAGCACCAGAAACTGCAGAAGGGTGCATGAGTGTGAGCGCTGACCCTGTTTTACTTGGATGTGTAAGAAAAACTCAGTGACCTTTATCTAAGTCTGCAGCCACTCTCTTAGGTTTCTTCATCTGCAGTTTACTTCTCTGCCATTTGTGGAACACCCCCTCTCCACATACTCCCCTCCTCCCATCTATTTGTCTTGACTACTGAGTATCTAATAAACATAGCACATATAGCATAGCCTCAGGATCTCCAAGATGTGTATTCTCACCTTTTCAACCTGCATCCCAATTCTCGCATATTTTGTTTCCTGTTTATTCTCCCAAGTCCATATGGGGTGTGGCAGCTGTCCTTAAAAGAAGGCTAGCAGCTCGCTGTGTGACAGTCCTTGCCGAGCAAATGGACAGGTGTTGTCCATCCCAGGGAAATGTAACATCTGAGGAAACATTCAATTGGTGCAATTGATTGTGGGACCACTGTAATTGTAATAATATGGGAAAGCAGCATTTTGAGAATTGAAAATCCTGAGTATTGACAGGAGAATGAATTATTCTTATCTGAATTATTCTGGTCGCAACTCTATACAGTTGTTTTCTGAAGCTGTCTTAGAATCAAACCTATTTCTGAGCTATGAGGTGGGGGTTGGCATATCAAAACCTACTTTGTAGGTGCCTGTTCAGCATGAATTCAAGTATAGTGTTAATTTTTATGGCATTGAATTTCTTCACAGGTTCAGATGGGCAAAGGAGGCCATTCATTGTTCCCATTCATGTGAGGGGATAATATAAAGTATTTTTTGGTCATCATGCATCTTTTGGTTGGATTTGTTTTTTTAGTATTTTTCATGGCTTGGGGGCCTTTCTGGCAGTACCTTTCTTTCAAAAGGTATCATGTCCTTTAGGAAAAAGCAGTGATGTGCATGACCCACAGCACTTCTAGCTGAAGTACTTGAACATTGAAGACACCTACTGGTACCATCCCAGTTTTATCTGGCTGTTTGGGGAGGAATGAGGGAGTTTTTGGCTGTTGCTGCCCAATCGTCTTCCATGAGGGTGGTGAGTTTTGCTCTCTGGCAGGTAGCAGGTGTTATTTCCTGCTTCACTCAGTGTCTGAAGGCAGGGAATGAAGTCTTAGGGAAGAAGATGTTCACTTTACTTGAATAAGGGGCAACTCCAAGCAAAAAGACCTTCTGTGAGTACAGCTGCTACTGGGATCACAAGGATGGGAATGTGGTACAGAGTTTGGGGCTTGTATTCAGGAAAAGGCAAAGGAGTAGGATTCATGGTATATGATGATATGGTTAGGGCCTCAAATTATCCAAGTGGAGGTAATTTACTTCAGTGCCTTCTTTATAAAAGCAGCTAATTTTCTTTTCAAATGTCTACACTGGACCTCTAACACTCACACAAAGTCAGACATGATTCATATTACTTTTCAGACTACTTCAAATATAGATGCAGGTGGCATCATGATAGTGTTGGATGTCACCCTCTGCAAAATGTGCCTTTCTCAAAACCACAGGCTGCCTTTGTGGTTGTTGTTTTAGAAGCAGCCCTTCAGCTGGTGTTATCACATGATGACACAAACTGTGGGAAATGAGACAGTCAACAGGTGCTAAGAAACCTTGAATATTAGAAACAAGAAAAAAAGTGAAAAAAAAGACTAAAGTTAGGCCAAGGAGATACAAAAGTACCAGACATTTTGAAAAATTTTTCAAGGTAAAAGCAATGAAAGGAAAGAGAATCATAGGTCATTCTGGCTGGATCAGAGGAATTACTGTGTGGGCATAAATGTGTTTATAGCCCATATCATCATGTGACTGGAAGATTTCCCTGCTCTGTTACATCAAGCTTTCTCTAGGACCAAGTAGAAAAAACCTTTGATTTACTGCTCTTTATTTGGAAGGTTTTGTTTGCAACAGTAAAGCCATACAACACTTTGTTGTTTTAGTTGTTGCTTTTTCAGTTGAACCTAGTTTCAGGCCATGGATTCCAGGGTAACCATAGATTCAGGGGCAAACTCTGTCCTGGAGCTGTTGAAAAGTTACAGTAGAGACTGTAAGTAATGTCATAAATTTTACTCTTCTTTTTCAAACTTGAATTTCTGAGGTGATGAGCATTTGATTGTGTCCAGATGTCCGTCTCTTCCTTTGCACGTCTCCTGCCCCATACCTTCTGACTTCACTAGCCAGTTTCTAGACATTTCAAATGTGGCAAGTATCTCAAAGATAATTATGATCCTTAGTAGAATCCCATCATACATTAATACTGCAGAAGAGCAAAAGGAAGAAGAACTCAGCAGTTCCAATAAATATTTGCCTTTTTGTCCAATGAACCTACACGTACTGGCTGACCACAGAGCACATTAATCCTGACAGGTCAGCCATGAAAAAATTATTGTTGAGACAGGTCAAAATGGCTAAGGCACAAAAGATTCAAATCTGTAGGAAGCCATCAATTCCTTTACTTACGGAACCACCTATTAATTACAAATACAAAGCCTCCCTGCAATCAGAAATATTCAGCATGCAGTAAGCTATTCAATAAGCATATGCATGAATAAATACCCCAAATGCATCTTTAAATGCAATTAAGTATGTGTACAAAATAGCTAAGGAATATGTTGATCTGTATATGCATCAGTTCTACACATTCAAATGTTTACTTGCATAAACAAATACAATGTACAATTAAAGCACTTGTAATATAAGCACACAGAAAATTTGATGATCATTTCTGTTTGATTAGCATTATTACTTTTCTCTAGACTACTGACAAAAATCTCAAGTCCAATTAAAAAATAATAACTGTCACAGGAGAATTTTAATATATTAGTACAAGACCAAAATTGAGCATAATTAATTGTACGAATACATGTTTCAAAGCAAAGAGTGATAACAAAAGGTATCTTCTGAAACAAAGGCTGAGACAAACTTTTAGTCCAAGACATTGTTTTTTCATTGCTATCACCAGTGGGGCACATGGCCCATCGTGGCTTCTCTGCCAACTCTTTTTTTTATGAGTCATCACGGCATCAAAAGCCTGTCAAACACCAGAACAGAGATAACACATCCATAGACCGCACTGTTACAAGCCTCCACAGTTTTTTTTCTGCCATACCAGAAGAGGAGTCTCAAAATGACTTCTTCCTCAAGTCCAGCCACTTCTTCAAGTGCTGCTCTATGCCAGCTTTGGGGAGTTGAACAAAGGACAGAACTGTAAACGAGACTAGTGTTAGTTAGCAAGGGCCATGGGATCAGCCTGGTTACTGCTATAGATTAGCCCGTGCTCCTGACTCCTCTGCTCAGCTGCAACACTGGGGTGCCCCAGGAACTGTTTCCAAGACACACTTACTCCACCTGTAGCGAATCCTTGATTTCTCCAAAAATGCCAGGAGGGAGAAGTGTGGGGGCAACTGCTGGCAAAACTGCATTACAGCTTTATTTTTTTTGATTTTAAACTGAACCTTATAAAGGATCAGGCCTCTTATGTAAAAGACTGTATTGTAGTGGTAATGAATATTCCTCCCCAAATCACCAAACCAGCAATAAATTCCTCTAAAAAGAAGTCATTACCTGTGGTCAGAGTTTTCATATATTAAACAAGCATTTTTCTCAAAGAATGCCTTCTTGTGTTTCTTTGTTTATATTCAGTTGTTCAGGATATTTCTTTTTCTTTAGTCTTCTCCATGAGTCCATACTATGAGCACCATTAAAATTAACCAGTAATGAATTTCTTTAAAAATTTATACAGCAACTTTAAAAATTGCTTTTTTAAAAGGTTTTAATTTTTAAGGAAGTATTCAGAGAAACTCTGGTCCTTCCATTATACATGATCACATTTTCCAAATGTGTCTGTAAGGAATAACATTAATCTATCACATTTATTCAGTACAACTCTTCACTAATAGTAAAAATAATGAAAAATTCGAAAGACAGGCATGTTATATACAATACAGAAAAGAATACTAAAACTCAAGCCAAACGGAAAGTTATGTTTAAAATCAGCAGCAAGACTCTTCCCCAGAGACTGAGTACAGTCAAAATAAAAAATTCTACTGAATAATTAACAGGTGTTATTGAAAATGGGGTGAAGTGGTTTTAAGTGTATATCCTGAAGGAAGCAGGGAGCATGGTACCATGGTAAATAGTGCATTACAGGAAAATGAAATCCTACCCACCTAGTTGCTGTTGAACCTCTAAGAACTGCCATTGCACAGGTGATTAGTAAAGGCAGAAGCTAAGAAGGAGGTCTGGAGCACAACTGCATCCTTCTTCCATAAAGTGTCTTAGCATCGCTCCAGACAACTCAAATCACCCTGATGATGTTACTGAGGGCACTGTCAAATAACACTACGGCTGCTGCACTCTAAAGGAGTATCCAGGTGCAAAGCTCAGTGAAGTCAAACGTGGGTGGGCTTCAGTGGGCACTGGATTTAGGGCCAGATTGCAGGAGGCAGAGAACCTGCTCTCAGTGCTTGGGCAGAAGCCCACACAACCCATCCCCTGGGAATCAGCAGGAGAGTTCTTCTTGTGTACCTACACACTGTAGTCCAAAGGCGAGTTGAGCTGCCTTTGCCTTTCCAAAGCTCACCATAGCTGAGCCAGAAGAGGTACAGAACATAATGTTGCACAATTAGCTAGTCTGAGAGACTGAAGAGAATGTGTTGATAATATGGACTCGTGGGGAAGACTAAAGACAAAGACATATCCTGAATAACAGAATATAAACAAAGAAACATTAAAAGGTATTCTTTGAGAAAAATACCTGTTTGCCATATGAAAGCTCTGACCACAGTATGAGTCACTGCAAGTGACTTCTGATGATTCACTGTAATTTTTAAAACTCTGATAACAATCATAACAATCTCCAGTTGTTTCAAAAACTTTTATTTTTTCTCTTGTGAATAAATAGTTTGAGTAACTTTTCATATAAAAAACCTGTGATTTCATTTTCTTGTTCTTTTTAAGCCTCTAAACAGCCATACCAGTGGACTCTGTTGGGTAAGACTGCTTACATTACTTGCTCCTCATACTTTGGAAGGGCATTTCTTCTGCAGAGAATTGATTTTGACTGCTCTATCTCAGACTCTCTACTTGATCCAAGTAAATCACTTGGAATTCTGTTGGTGATGGTCATCTCCCAGGAACTGGACCAAGGGAACAGAACCCATCCTAGCAGACCACCAGAATGCCACCAGATTATGACTCTTGGTTACTTCCATGGCCTTTGAGTTGTGATTCCTGCCTTACTTACACATCAAGGTTGAGTCGGTCACTTACACCAGTATCACTGCTCAGATAAAAATAGCTTGAACTTTCTGTCAGGTATGAGAAAGTTCTTCCCAGTCAAGCATGAATCCCTTTCCAAATGAGGTAATACAAACTGAAAAAAAAAAAAAAAAAAAAGTTTTTCCATATCAGAAAGAGACAGTTGTGGGTCATTTGAGTTTAGCTAAATCAAAGTAATTTGATGAGTTTAGCAGTGTCCATGTGGACACAGTTTAGCAGTGAAAGACTCTGGCCTATAATTACTAGTCCTCTTGACAGTTCCTACAGTCTTGTGTCCTAAATGTTTTTTTCCCCAGCTGATCTGAATTTAGGCAAGGTAAAAATGCATCCTAGCAGTATCAAGGTATTCAGAAAATTTTGCAGGCAACACCTTTGAAAATTGGCATAATGCAGTCTTGAAATAGCTTTGAATAGTTTTAGAAAGTCATTCAAGTTTAATCTGCTTTGCAGAGAAATTATTTGAAGAAAATAAATTATACCCTTCCTAGTTTATACTGCAGGAAGAATTTTTTACTCTGTTCATTCTGTATCTTATTATGCACAGGTAACATAAAAATTTTGGGTGGGCAGCACCAACAGTCAGATAATTCTTCCAGTAATTCTGCTCTGAATTTTTATTCTACTTCAAGGCATACATCAGTGATTGCAACCACCTGAAAAAAAATCAGGTTTTTTATTATTTATGGCTTGTATTGTTTCTGACCCTGTGAACACTCCTAGTCCCTTTCAGTGTAATATTGAAGAGGCTAACTACTAACTGAACCAATCTGATCTTGTCTTGAGCTAATCTGTTTGACTTCATAACAGAATGCTTTTTTAATTGGTTAACAACCCTCACCTGGAAATAGCTGCTAAGAGTAAATTTTTCCCAAGTTTGTCAGAAAAACATGGCAGATACAAAATCAGGTCTTAGGAGTACAAGAGTAGACTGTAAAAAATATTTGTTCTGCCTGAGACCTAAGACTGATGTAGCTCAGTATTCAAAGCCTGCATTGGCCACTAGCAAATGAGGGGTCTCAATCTGAAACCTCCTGATTAACCCATCCTGTGTTGATTTGACTAATGTCTTTAATTAATCTATATGACTTTCTTGTTGTCCTGTGGCACTGTTTTTTGCCACAGTACACTTGAATATCACATGGAAAAAATAATCTCTTTCTACTAGGCTGAATATTTTATGGAGTGGCTCAGGTCCTTATGTTGCAAGAAACAGAAGTAAAAAAAACAAGAAAGTTTTTACTAAAGGTAAAATCATTTTGTTGTATTATATTAAATATATGGGCAGTGTTGTTTGCTTATAGATCAGTCTAAGTGTCCAAGTCCCTACTGAATTTTCCATTTAGGAAAATGCATGTAGACCTGGCAGTTTATGCCATTTCGGTTACCGTACGGAGATCAACGCTTTTCTGATTCCTTTGGGGACATCTGTTCATTAGCACATAGGGTGGCCAATATTGCTTTAGGTAAAGATCAGCTAGTTCCTCTGTTCTACACACTTTGGAAGAATAGCTTTGCTTATAAAATGTAACAAATGTTTCCTGGACTCTAGCCAATATATTTTTGATCCTTTCTTGATCTTCTTTTCACTAATCCTTTTCTTTTTTTATTCTTGCTTTTTGTTGACATGCCAAAATTCTGTCAGTCTTGTTTCCTCTTTCAAAAAACGTATTTTTGTTAAGTTGAATTAAGCATTCTATCCTGTTGCCAAGAGCAAATTAAGTTCCCCCACACTGAAATCAAATTTCGTAAAGTGTCCGGGCAATTAGCTCTAATATGTGGTTGCTGTAACTCTTAATTTTCCCCTTTTAAGGGTTTTCTTTTTTCTCTGTCTTTGTTTCTGAACAGAAGACATGAGATTCCTTCTTTTCCCTCTGGTTGTCGTCTTTTACTTCCCCAGCATCCAGCAACCACGCACTGATACTTCGCCAAACCTCACTTTTAATCTGTAACCCAAAGGTATTTAAGTAACAAATTGTTCATTCTTAACCAGAAAGCTGAGCTGGTGGACCAGCCTGCTGGAACTGGAACAGGAACAAAACTTGAAGAACAGACTTCTGAAGAGCTCTCCCAAGCACCGCATTTAAGCATATCATATGCGCATCCAGAGATTTCCCATGACAATTTAAAACTGGCACAGCTCACCCACATAACAACAGAAGTCTTTTACAACAGAACTTATCTTCTGTGTATTTGTTGTCAGGATTTTGATTCCAAGATGTTCAAGGACAAAATAAGAGCACATTTTACCTTCCCATCTACATTCCACGTAGATGGGAAAGGAAAGGCCTAGTTTCAGAAGGATCATTGCAAAATTGTGACTGTTTTTATATGATGGAATGGCTCAGCTCTAGCCTAAGCTTCTTGCAAACCTTTAGCATTCTCACATCTGCATCAGCCTACCATAGGCTTTCTTCTCCAGACTGCCTTCAGCAAAGAGTTTTTTCTTATTTTATTCCTCAAACCCTTTGTCTTGATGCACAAGCAGGATGCACAAGAAGATTTCTCTCTGCTTACCATACCAAGCACTTCTGTGGTGAGGAAGGATATAATCAGAGCCAAGGAAGCAGTGGTTTCAGTTCCAATAAAAAGTCATATCAAAAACCCTAAATAATAATAATAAAAAAAAACCTGGATGGCTTCCCAATGTCAACTAGATTAGGATCAGCTAATTTGTTCATGAGAAATTTGACAGTTTGAACATTACTCAGTCAGCCACCATCCCTCTTTTCCTTTACATCCCCATTTATTTTGGCAGACTTAAATAGTGCACATGAGAAAGCTGTATTATAGTAACAGCCATCATGCTATTTTAAACGTAACACTAGAAGTCAGAGAAAAGCTACTTGGATTCCCAAGAAGATGTATATATATATATATATATATATATATATATATATATAGAGAGAGAGAGAGAGAGAGAGAGAGAGAGAGAGAGAGAGAGTTATATATTTGTATACAGTTATATATCTATATATCTGCAAATTGAGCAGCCACATTGCAAACACTCAAATGAAGCAACAACTGAGTTCAACACATGAAACCTGCAATTACATGAAATACTCTTTTGTTGAAAAAATTACTTCTATTCTCAGAACCACACAGAAGTGTTGTCCTGCATCCGTACTTCCATTGCTGATTGCCAATCCCTGTCAATATAATAGGTCTTTAACCCAAAGACCTGGGTATGTTCTGCTGTTGCTGTTCTCCCTTTGTTATTCCTACTCACCAACACTCCTTAGTCTACCTCTTCCCTGATTTAGCCTTCTGCCAGCCCTGTAAATTATGCAGAAGGGAGGTGCAGCTGAGAGTTGAGTGTCTAGTCCTCACTTATGTTCACTGGGGACTAGTCACTAATTGCCCTTCAGTGTTTTGAAAATTCTGTTATGAATAATAACATGCTAAAAACTCAGTCTCTGTTTTAAGTTAATGTGGCCAGAACAGCATCCAGAATTTCATAGCTAATCTTTGCCCTCAGTTGTATGATATCCATCTACTTCAGCCAACTCTTCTATTTCTTCCAGGCCAAAAAATGTCCATGTGGCCAAGGACAAGAAGGTCAGCATGTGTCTCCAGAGAACAGGCAGAGGATGTGGTGACAGGTGGGAGGTGGAGCATTTTTTCCTTCATCTGGAGCACCATTGCCCCATGGAATGGGTGGGAAAGGACTTGGAGGTAGGTCATGCACCTCCTCTCCTTTCACTGTAGGCATCTCTGAACACTTGGCATTCCAGCCCAGAGCAGGCTCATCACATGTGATCTCGCCATAGCAACCACGCGTGACCTGCTCCCAGTTTCATGCAGTACAGGAACATGGACAGCCACCTTTCTCTGTGTCATCAGTACCAGAACTGCAGTGCCTGTACTCACTGTGCCTCTCAGAAAAGGCTGGGATGTCTGAAAGCAAGTCTGATAGTTTGTGAACTCCCAATTCGCCAATTTCATTCTTCTCTATTTCATGAGCTACCCCATACTTTTCTCCCTTCATCATTTCATTTTCCATCTGGCAGACCTGATTCATGTTCTATTCTGTCCTTCATGCTTCAGCTTCTTAATCCTTCTTGATTCTTACCTGATAAGACTGACTTCTTTGTTATTAATGTTATCAAAAGGATGAATTAAAATTAATGCAAGACTTGTAATTCATCTGAATTGTTGAAGTGAAAAGTCAAGCCAGTCAAAACAGCAAATGAAACATGCTTAAAGGCATATCACAGCAGCTTTTAAAACAAAGCACAGACTCTTTATAAAAGCCTAGGCTTCTAAACAGAAGAGAGAAAGATGCATGACCATACAAGAGACAATGTGTACTCACAGAAGCTATTTGAGAAGTACATATGATACTTTTCAAAGATTTTAGGTCAGTTACATGATAAGCACAACACATCTCATGATACAGCTGCAGCACCTGTACATCAAACCTAAAATATAATCTTCTATAGGAAAGAAATTTTTATTAAATTTTATAAAAATACTTTTTATATTGATTATTATATTAAAAACAGAATACTTATATAATCTTGACACTATTTTCCCAATAACATCAGTTGTGTTTTTCCATATTTTCCTGATATTACAAATATTTTATCCAATATATTTGAGTTAGTTCATAGTGTCATATAATATGCAGCTACTGGTTTTAAGCTTTGAGTGAAAGGAAGAAGTAATTTTCTTTTTGTACAACAACTGCTGCCTGTTTCCCAGTTGCTTTAACTCTCATTCTTTTGGAACTTTATTTTGCAAGCTAAGTACTTAAACTTGTATTTCCTGGCCTTTACATTAGGATTTCTACTTCTACAACAAGCATTATTGAAAGGCATATTATTTTATAAGTGTCATTTCCAAGTATGATCAAGTGGGGAAAAATCAGAAAAATCTCAGATGGAAAATATATTTAAATTATCATGAGGCATAAAACTTCAAGGAAAAAAGTAGCTAGTAATGTATTAGAAGGAGGAGGAAAACAATGTATAAATCCATTACATAATGTAGGAAACAAGCAAGCATGGCTTCACATACACACAAACATGAAAGATAGATTGCAATCAGATACATGGAAAAAAAACATGTTTTAAGAAGGACAGAAGAGTACCAGACAGAATACAGAAAAAGCAGGTTAAAGAACAAATTTAAATTAATGTTTCAGCCCACAGAAGTAGTTGAAATTTACCCTGGACAAAATTATAAAAAGTTTGATGTAGCCAAACTAGCTGATTTTGGAACTAACCAAGATACTTTCCCAAATATTAGTGATTGCATTTGGGAACCTGGGGACGACAAGAGGAGCTCTATTAAATGAGAGAAGGCAGAAGTCTTTACAAAGGGAGAAGGAAAGATGTGAAGATGCCGAGCAGCATCATAAACTAATCAGTCTATAAAAAATACTGTAATGAATTACTGAACAATCCACGTCAACAGCCTTAAAGATAATGAAGTGATAAAAAAAAAAGCAACAAGGGTGTGTCAAGAACAGCTCACTTCACACCAAACTAATTCATTTCTTTGACAGGTAATAGACATAAGAAGCACAGAAGAAAGAAGCAGAAGGCTGCATTTCTACTTCAGTAAATGTTTGTAATTGTCCACGTGGCATTCCTGGAGAGAAGCAGAATCTTCATGTGGTCACCATCAGGTAGATAAGGTTGGCTGAATTAGTTTCAAATCTGCTTATCAGTGGCTTCCCACCAAACAAAAACGGTGTCTCAAGTGGGTGTGATTCTGTCTTGGGTCTACTGAATCCAGTTGTATTTCATGTTTCCACAGTGTCTAGGACAGTACAGTAGAAATTGCCCAGTACGGCAGAGAGATGACATATTACATGGCTAGGGAAAAAATGGAAATACTGGTTTATTCTGAGCTGGGGACATTTCTGGTGGTGCCTTCACCACCTGTGCTAATACTGTGGGCCCCTAAAAGCATTCTGGTGAGATTATATTGCATTTTAGATGTATTCTGTTTTTCAACCCTCTTGCCAAGCCTGGGACCTATTCTGGTTCTTCTGTTAAATCAGAGGTGGAAGGAGCTTGTGCTGAGTAGTTTTGAAGAGGCATATGGTATTGTGAAGTTGATAAATGGACCTATGGATTTGACTGAAAGACCACTTCAGATAATACAAGTAGTAGTGGTATGCAGATGGGTGATAAAAGCCTTTTGGACACATTCTAGAAGACTTTACTCACTTCCCTAGAAGAATGACTGAAGTATTTGAAGATCGGGTTGAACGATAATCTCACAACTGCACTTGTTTTTACTTTAGTGACAGTAGTCTTCTGGAAGTAGCTCCACAATTTCATCATTAATTTACAGTAGCACTCAGTGAAGGAAAACTGGCTACAGCACTACTTGGAAAAAGTAAGTTTGTCTGATTTATAAGAGATCATGGATCTGGCTCTACCTGTTCAAATATTAATATATCCATCCATGTTGTGTGAATATTTTACCTGGGAGTATTATGGGAGTTTATAAGAATAAAAAAAAAAGAATATATATATATATATATATATATATATATATATATATATATATATACACACACACACACATTTCTGGTTTATAAGGCATCTTTTATTGTAAAAAACATCAATTATTCAATAGAATTGGGTTTACTTTTGTTTTTACTGAACATTGGTACATGTCATACACTCAGGATTTTATATCAAAGGCCAATAACCACTAAGGTCGAGTTTAGGGGCAGGACTTCTTTTAGTTACTGAATCATACCTATACTTTTTGTTAACTTCAAAGTCAAATCACTCTTACTTCTTCTCCTTATTTTTCAATCACAGACTGCCCAGAAAAAAGGCCAAGCTTATTCACAGGCACTAAGACACAAGGTTTTATCAAACATAAAAATTATGCAAACATAGCAAACTAAAATTGCAAGAACAAGGTTTCAGAATCAAAGATTTAAAAGTCTGCTCAGACAAAACACCACCTCTCCATCCCAGCTGAGTACAGGAGTTTCCCAAAAAAGCAAAAATCTTGGCTTTAAGTCCAATGGCAGATGAACCTTAAAAACTGGTCTCATTTGCTTTGACCAAAAGCTTGGGCATCTGAAGAAAATGAGTGAACCTAGGTTAACTTCCAGGTTAGCTGGCTGGGTGTTGTGAAGACTCTTCCTCTGTGAATATTGCTTCAGAAAATATAACTTCTTTTACATAGCAACCTTTTTCATAGGTATAAGAACAGGATAAAAAGGTAGGAAAACAAAAGCAGTATTTGCAGTTGATCTTCTTTTCACTTAGCTCTCACACACAGTTGTGATTCATTTTTACCAATAAGGCAAAGTAAGATCATACCTTTCATGAGTCATATTCTTTTTTATTGTGGATTTCTCAGTTTTCAATGTTTTGTTTATTGATTATCCTTTTAATTCCTTCTGACAGAGGTAAGTTTAGCAGTAAAAAGGTCACCACCAAATGTGCTTTCTCCTCATATCTTCCTTTGCATTTTTGAACTAAGTTGCAGATCTTGACCTCGTGTTGGCAACAACACTAGAGTGAGAGGTTCAGCTCAGTCTTAAGTGCCTAAAGTTATGGAATATACATTGCTTTCATCTTTGGTTGAGAGATACATGTCATCAAGCAGGCCATATTACACAGACAGGTATGCAAGTAGACTGAGGACTTACCTTTAGTCTTTACAGTATGAAGATCTTGAGCAGCTTTTTGGGAAAAAATAAGCCAAAAAAAAAGAACAAAAACATAAACAAAACAATTAAAAAAAACAAACCCCCAAAAAACTCTAACACACAAACTTAACAAATTTTATACATATAAACATGAGTTTCACCATTTAGCCCTGATATAATTCATCTGGGCCTCCCAAATCAAACCAGAAATTATTCAGCCATACAGAGGTAAGACTGAAGGGACTCAAAAGTATTCACTGACTTTGCATGCCTCTGTTTACGGTTGTCTGGCTTTAAAGACTTACCAGCAGGTGTCTAATTTAGGCTACATTAAAGAAAAAAGAAGAACTCAAAATGTGGGGGACTTTTTAGAAAAGATTTCCCCAAGTGGCTTGTACAAGGATTTTGAGTGAGCCAGAAAGGACAACCAAGGGCCTAATCCAAAACTGACCGAAGGACACAGTCAGCTTGTATTACTCTTGTGCTCTCATGTTCCTGAGAGTGGCAATCATAACATACATCAGATTAAGTGATGCATATGTTACAGGATTCTGAGGCACAGAATGAGAGTTATCATAATGAAACTATATATTACTTTTGTATGCACCTGGTATGTGATCCATATACAGATCTTCTCTAAAATGAAGAAGGGAAAAATAACCTGAGAGTTGGTTTTGATCCATTTCATTCATGATCCAATACATCATGATACAATCCTGAAACCAAGGAAAAAAACCAATCTTTAATCTTCCTCATCTAGTCAAGGAGTGCCCCAGGAACGTACTGTAGTTATTTTGACTAGCACATTGAAACTGTACCTAGTTTTTTTAATTTTCTCAAACTTTCTGAAAAATCATTGTCCCTTGGATACCAGCCATTGAGCTATTCTAGATTTCTACTCCAGCTTTCATCTCCTTCAAAGACTGATTGCATAAGATTTAAAAAGTCAAAATATTTTAGCCTTTTTTGTATGTGTTTCCAGCTCTTGCAAAATTGTTCACCTCTCCTCACTGGCTAATGGGGCTTAAAAACTTCAGTTATCTTGTCTTCCTAAAGATTTTGTCAAGCATAAATTAACATGGCTTGAAATGCAGCCTTTTATTTAATGAAATAAAGTCTGTATTTTAATTTTTTTCAAGTTACCACCAGGAGAGTCAGGATATGAAAATAAAATATTTTAACAAAATAGACAGAAAGACAGTTTTGGAGAAGTTAGACTAATCACCTGACAGTGGTGGAGTGCAAACAGAGGGGAGAAAGGAGGTCAAATGTACATCAGTTTCTCACACCTGTGAGAAAGTAGGTGTGGGGAAGAGTTCACTTAAGAAAAAATAGGGAAATGTAAAAGTCTGTAAGACACTGAAAACAGGTTGTTGAACTCCCATCCTTCCCAACCCATTTTGTTAAAATAATAGAGGACAATATTTGTCTGCCTTTTAGTAAAGGAAATCGGGGCAGATTAAGAGGTTGTTCTACTTTTCTATGAAGATAGAGGAAGAAAATTCCCAGGATCTTGGTTATTATATGTATTTAACTAAGCACAGGATTTGGCCTAATATTTTTTTGTTCCAAGAGAGAATTTATTTGTGTATTTTTTGAATTAAATTTTTACTCAAGTAAGATAATACCCAACTTATGGGTATTATTTCACTCAATGTGAAATCCTCCCTTCTGGGTGGGGATCTATGCTGCAGAGCCCTGGGAGGTAGGGTACAAAAAGGATGCCATGGAGCATCTCTGCTCTTATTTCCCACTCTTGCATCGACAGGAGCAAGTAGGGAAGCCCAACAGGCATGTTGATGTTGATGGCATGTTGATATTGATGGCATGTTGCATGGCATGTTGATGTTGATGGCCCAATGTCCACCTGCTGGATGTTCCATGAGGTTTCAGTTTGTGAGCAGCTGGAGTCCGGCACCAGGTGCTGAAAGCTCCTGCCAGGCATCCCCAGCTTGCTTCCACCTAAGAGAACACCCAACCTCTGCATTCCCTGGGCACAGGGCAAGTGGGGCGGGATGAGCAGGGCATTCCCTTGGAAGGTGCGACTGTGAGGAGCAGTGACAGTCCTGTGTGTCCCCTCATCCAGGACACGCTCAGGTGGGATGGGAGCAGGGACATCCACCAGCCAGGCCCTGTCCCAGCAGGAGGAGCAGACAGAGAAGCACCAAAGCTCTTTGGCCAGTCAAGCTCAGGCATGAGCCAGGCCTGAACTGTTCAGCTGTGTTCTCACTGAGGCATTTCTCACACAGGCAGAGAGATGCAGAAGCTTAGGCCACGACCATCAGTGGTTTCAGGACTGTGCCTTTTAAAGCGTTATTCTGCTGCCTAAGCAACATTTTAGGGACCTGTATATTAGTTCAAGTCATTTGCCTGAAGCCACGACAGCCATTTGTGGCAGAACAGGGAAATACACTTTTATCCCCAGAGGCTCTGGCTAACACCATAACCACACCGACGTCCTTCCTCTT
Organism: Passer domesticus; assembly: GCF_036417665.1. Classification (NCBI taxonomy): domain Eukaryota; kingdom Metazoa; phylum Chordata; class Aves; order Passeriformes; family Passeridae; genus Passer; species Passer domesticus. The sequence continues at coordinate 56,914,867 of NC_087476.1, forward strand.
TTCTCCTTCCTCTGGGCTGGTCAGAATCAGCTTGAAATCACATAACAGATTTTGATCACAGAGAGATGGGGCTGTGAGAGGCATTGCAATTAGACAGCTCTCCCTGAAATGGAGACACTTTGATCACAAGAAGTCCATGTGGCACATAACCAGCTGGACTGAGCCCACAGTGGTCTGTCGCAGATGAAATGGCTGAGGCCATATAAAATAAGAGATAGATATGGGGATGCAAGAGGAAAAAGGTGGAGGTGAGATGAGGAGAAATGCTGGGAAAGATATTTATCCAAAAGAAAATAAAAGTCTAAGCTGTCATCCTATTTTACTCAATGGCAAAATTTCCACTGACTTCAAGACAAAGGACTGGTAAGCCATGCAAGTGACTGCAGAAAGCAGCCACCAGTGTGCAACTCAGTGTCACCCTCTGAGCAGCTCTGAGATACTAACGCTTCGTTTAATCACAAATCAGCAGGACAAGTTCAATATTTGATTTTTTTTTTGCAAACTCAAATATTCTGTTGTATTCTGAAATACACTTTGCTTTCAATATGTGACAAATTTATTTTAGGCCTTGAAGTTTTGGCTAATGCTATAATAGAAAGAGATGCAATATAAGTATAGCATGCCCTGCCAGTTTACAGAGTCACAGAATGCTCAAGTTTGGAAGAGACATTCAAGATCATCTAGTTCAAACATCAACCCAGCAGCACCATAACCATCCCAATACCATATCCCCAAGTGCCACATCCAGACACCTCTTGAACACTTGCAAAGATAGCGACTCCACCGTCTCCCTGGGCAATTTATTCCTGTGCCTGACCACTCTTTCAGTGAAAAATTATTTTTATAACATTTAATCTGAACATCAGTTTAGTATATCAATGTACAGAATGTGAAGATTGAAATGATCAACCATTTTTGTAATTTCTTGCCAAAGTATTACAAAATTAAGTAATTCATATTATTTTTTCCTTGTTTAATTGAACAAGTACTTCAAGATTTCCATCCTACTTTCCATTCATTACTTTTTACAGGCTGTACTTGTATGAACAGGAATTTTAATCTCAAAACATAAAGCTTGAATTTTGAAAACTCGGGCATGCTCAAAATCTTGCTCCGTCTAATGAAGCAATTTTAATTAATTTTAATGAAATTGTGCTGGTTCTTGTGCTACTATCTTCCACAAATTTTGGATGAGGCCTTTGTTGAAAATTGTTTAATTATATCTCTCATCACACTAAAAATCTAAAGATATGGAAATTGATCAAAAGTAATGAATAAACTTATTTTCTCAAGGCTTGTTCTAACTTGTTGCTTAATTTGCTCTAGACAAATATTTAATTTATAACACTTTATTGAGTGAAGAAAACCTGAAAACCAATAATGGTTAAAAATAAAATTAATGGAATATTTATATTATATTTATAATAATCTCTTCAGCAATTCACATTTTCCAAATTACAGTGCCATTCTTTATGTTTTCATTGCACATACAGAAGTAGCAAAGTATATGTGAATTGTTATCAAATATTCTGAGGTATACATTTTCTTGTGGTGTGTTTGCAAAATTAATACAAGATGCATTCATCTCCCATTCTGTCCTCTGCACTAATAAATCACAAAAAAAAAAAAAAAAAAAAAAAAGACCCCCTTACTAAAAGAGATGTGGAATAAGATGTGGCCCTGTTTTTTGTATTTTCCAGCTCTGTAGGTTTATCAGGATCCCAGAGTCTGTGCTCCTATGGGAAGGGAAAAATGTCTCAGCTCTAGTCCCAGGTGGTTGGGTGAGTGCACTGGGAAGAGAACTAGTGTTGGTTTTATGGCTCTACAGTCAGGGTGTGAATGAGCATGGACAAGAATATCTGATTTCATATGCACTCCGTGAAAACTGAGAAGAGAACGGTGCTGATGAACAGCTTAGCGCCCGGTAAGAAGAAACTGCCTTTCCAAATCTGGGGCAAAGTGTTAAAATATGTTTCATTAAAAAAAAAACCCCAACAACTTCCAAAAGGTTTCTGGAAAAAACATTAAAGCAACTGTATCAAAAAACTATACATTGAAATGGTTCTGCTACATGATGTCAGAAGCACAAAATGTTATTTTTCTCTCTAATGTTTAACAGAATACAGACATTGAAGCAGCACTAATGTAGAAGTTTTTAAAAACTTAAAATACAAATTAAATAAAAATTAAGTACTAAGAGAAAAATAACATATGGAAGCAGGTAATGGTCATAAGATTCAAGCTACCAAAAAATGAAATAAAATCTTGTGAAATATTTGCATTTTAACAGTGTGTTCTGATTTTCCAACATTTTAAAAGAATCTGATGATCTTAAGGAAATTATACATTTGGGTCATGCCTGTCCTTTCCTTTTATTTTTAGTAATTTTGGTTTTTGAACAACAAAATGTGCAACAGTGTTATTAGTACCTAGTTCTGTTTGCATAATGGTGACAAGATATGATAGGATACAGTTTCAAAGGTCTTTTTCCCCATGAATCATCTTTATTTTGAAATAAGATAAAATAAATGCTCATCGCACCTACGGCCAACACTTCCCTACCAAAATGCAACACCCTGTAAGAGGAAAGCAAATTTTGTTGGAAAGTATGGCAGCAAGAAGAGCAAACCATAGCAAAGAGCTGAAGCTGGCCCCTGCTCTGCTGAATGTTTCCTTGCACAGGGCTGCCAGCATCCCTCCAGAACCCCCTGCCAGAGATGCTGCGCAAGCTGATACCATTTCATCCATATGCCATAACCTGCAGGGTCTTAATTCCTGTTGCCTCACTGTGGTTTGAAAAGCAGAAGAAAAGGACACCAGGTAGGAAGTTGCTTACAGACATTCTGCTACATTGCATGAGATTAAACAAGGGGATTTCCCATCAAGGTGAAGAAGAAAGCACACCTGTAAAGACTGAACATCAGCAATAATTTGGCATGATTTCCTTCCTGCTCCAAAACCTGCTGGAACGTTTTTCACTTTTTTCAAACTCCCTTTTGTGTTGCAGATGAAAAACAATGTACAATTTTAAAGCTGCAAAGCTGTACTTTCCCACCTGTTCACGTCTTAACATGACTGGACTATTTTTGGTAGAAAAACTGAAGAAAAAACTGCTTTTATACTTTTCTACATCTTTGCCTTTCAGTCTTGCTCTATGATTTATTTTCACTCTCCCTTTCTCTCTTATGTGTCATCATGTTGAGACTCTTTAAAAACTTCCACACCCTCTGTACTTCACCACCAGGACAGCCTGGACTTTTCTGGTGCTTGGATCCCTCACTTGGATGTCACTCTGCTGATAGAAGCCCAGAGTGCAGAAGAGAGATAAACCCCATTTCTCCTATGTGAAGTAACGGTTGGACAAGAGTTGACCAAAATATGTTCTGAAAGGGCCTGATCTAATATTCCCTGCAATCAATGGAAGGCCTTTAACTGACTTCAGCAGGTCTCAGATAAGGACCCACATTAATATTGCCATTATCATTTGTAACGGAGGCTCTGAGCACTGATGTTTTCCAAGAGTAGGAGACAACTATGGCACTGCATGTTTGTCTCTGCTGTTTCAAAAGAACATTATTTTCATGCAAATTTCTGTTTGCTTTGTTTTCTTTGCTGTTTTTATGTATCAGATGTGCCCTTGTTAGAAGAGATCCTCCCTATGTTTTGAAATCTCTCAAGCCTCAACAGAAAGATAAGAATATTAGAAATCAACAAGGAAGTTTTTCTTGCAAATAGTTTAGGCATTTGTGGTGATTAAGCCTTAAAAAAAAATAGTTTGGAATGATCCAGGTGAAAGAAGAAGTCCCACCACATTTAATCAGGTCTCCCTTGTATGGGTGACAGTGGTGCCATTACCCTTCATGTTACATTGTGTTCCAGAATGAAACAGACCTCAGTATCTGACAGAAGAACCCAAACTGAACTTTCTCAGGCCGGAGAAGTGGAAGACCTTAAAAAAAAAGCATAAATACTGCTTTCCTTCTAGAAAATTGCCTAAATATTGTGTAATAAAAAATCTGTAAATATCAGAAAAATTAATGTCTCTGTTCACTTCCACTGCATGGGAAAAAAAAATGGAGCAGAAAAAACTGTTTTAAAAGAGGGATATGTCTCAGAGTTCTTTTGCTTCAGTAACTTTCCATTGAATTTACATCACAATCATTTCCGTCACTGTCATGAACTTTAATGGATTGACTTTTGCAATGTCCTCTAAAGAATAGAGATGTTATTAACCCTTGTAAGAGTCCTTAAGCTGGACCTGCTGAAGACAGACTATATGCTTTGGATCATGCAGCACTTCAATTGCATGCAGTTCTTTTCTCTGAAGCTCTGGCAAGTGAGCTCAGCAGCCCCAAGATTACACCTGAGCACCTGAGGAAGTTGTACCTGTGTGAATTTCTGCTGGCCATTGATCTTGCAGTCATTACATCTGCTATTGACCTTCACATGTCATGTTCTGGGCTTTGTCCTTTCCTCATGTAGATGAATAGAAAAATCCTTTTGACTCTGCCAAGAACAGGAGCAGGAATATGACATGCTAGGGGCCTCTTCAAGAGCCAGATTCAGGGTTGCATCTGAGTAAGTCTGAATTCTGTCTAAATTGATGTATGTAGTTATATTTGTACACATCTTTTTCTATCAATATTTAACAACCTGTTCCTTACTCTACTTTACACTTTTACTTCCCTCACTGATTTCTTACCCTCACCTTCCATCTTTGCCAGTCTAAGAGAGCTTGCCAAAAAGTGTTGTTTGTATGCCCAAACCTCAATACAGGAATGAAGCAGCTAATCGATAAACACTGAGGTCAGCCATGTATTATCTCTAATAATTACCTAGTAACTTCTCCAAGAGCTTCAGGTTGTAGGTTTTACTAACTCAGTACATCAAGAAGTGTATGTAGCTAGAAAATTTAAATGAAAGTAAATAGTATTACTTGTGTATCACAAGTGAGGTTTGTCTCTACAAAAAACTATACAGTTTAAAAGCAACATTTTTAGTTAAACTGATGAAGTACAAATAATTGAAATGTGTCATTCATATAAATTTTATCCCAAATGGATAGTTAGAGCTAAATTAATATGAGTTGGGCTGAACAAAAAGAACATGCTTTATGCCACATTTCACCCTGTTTTCACTTGCTTTCCAGTGCGATTTCAAGTTGAACAACCTTAACTTTGCTAAAGACGAAAATCTCAGTCTGGCCTTAGTACTCCAAAGTACTAAATGCTGATGAATTTACAGAATAGCCAAAATAGAAGGAGTTCTCACAGACAGTTTTTATACTGAGAGTTATACATAGAGGAGAGATCCATCAGTTTGCAATAGTTTAGGAAGAGAATATTTGTTTGCCAGTCGTAGCTTTCCTAATCAAGGAGGGGGGAAAGAAAAAAAAAGAAAATAAAATATGAAAGCCTTGAAAGTACCAAAAAACTTAGCTATAGCTTAATGTCTAAATAAAGCTTTATGAGATGGTAATACAGACAAAAAGGTAGTGCAAATTGCTTGCTAAGATCTAATTCTGTGAAAGTAATTAAATTTTAGACTAACCTAGTAATTGCTATTTCTGGAAAGGATTGGTGGTGGCTTTCTAGTCACATGCCACTGGTACTCAAGGACCACTGAGATAATCCTAAGAAATAGGAAGTTGGCCATTTAACAAGGTATTTGAGACAGATGCTACAAAAGTATTTGCAGCTTCTGAAAGGACACAGAAAAGTATAGCAAGCACATGTGATCAAAACTTAAAGTACTTAAAGAATGATCTTGATCACAGATGTGCTAGAAATGTAAAGCATAGGAAATGACAGAGGAAAGGTCATTTTTCAGTTATGTGCTGAACAAAAGACAGCCAGGAAGAGCATGCAGAGCCATTCTTCTCAGGCTCTATTACTTGTGTCTCTAAGTGTGATGAACCCTGGAAAGCAGGTTTCATCCTGGCAAGCACAGGAGCTTTAAAATCAGCTTGGTATTTCTACTGTCAGTGCCAGAATTCAATTATCTTCAAGCTAAAATAAGCCGGTGTTGCCCTCAGAAGCTCAGCAGGAAAACTGGAAGGGAAAGGGCAGTTTACAGAGGAGACAGCACACTGGTGTTGGGTGAGACCCTGTGCCCAGGACAGACAGAGGTTTGCAGTCCGTTAAGCTGTAGTGTCATAGCAATGCAGCTGATACAAAAGCAAAGGGAACACCTGAAGAATGAAGAATCTCTTGAAAGTGTCAAGAAGGATGAAAAACTGGAGAGTGATGCAGCAGTGGTGCAGTGATCATATCTCATTTCTCAGCATGGCAAGATCGCTGCAAGTGGAGAGCACTTTCCTCCTGCAAAGGGAAGTAGCTGGTGGGCTTTGTGCTGTTGTGTGATATGAGACTACTGGAAGTCATGTATTCTACAAATGAATCTTTTGTGAGTTTCGCTGCTGACTACAGTAACCCTGAGGTCATTCTGCACAGTCAGCTCATCTGTATGAGAAAGAAAAGGAATCTAGAATGATGGGGCCTTTCCAACACCCATTTAAAAATTGTGTAGAGCAGTAAATTTCCTTAAAATGTAAATGTTTCTTGTAACACAAAGAACAGTATTGGTCCTTTCCATGCAAAAGTAAAATGGTCCTCTTCTTTCTTTCTTTCTTTCTTTCTTTCTTTCTTTCTTTCTTTCTTTCTTTCTTTCTTTCTTTCTTTCTTTCTTTCTTTCTTTCTTTCTTTCTTTCTTTCTTTCTTTCTTTCTTTCTTTCTTTCTTCCTTCCTTCCTTCCTTCCTTCCTTCCTTCCTTCCTTCCTTCCTTCCTTCCTTCCTTCCTTCCTTCCTTCCTTCCTTCCTTCCTTCCTTCCTTCCTTCCTTCCTTCCTTCCTTCCTTCCTTCCTTCCTTCCTTCCTTCCTTCCTTCCTTCCTTCCTTCCTTCCTTCCTTCCTTCCTTCCTTCCTTCCTCTCTTTTATGAAATCATCTGAAGCTTTTGTGACTCATCCCTTACACAAAAATTTCTGTTAATACAGCATTGGGGTAAATTACTCCAAAGCTTTTCTTGTGGAAATATTTGATAACTATGGCTATCCCAACCTGTCACCAGTTACAGAAACAAAAATGTTAACATATTTATGGTGTGCAAGAAAGCAGAGACAAGAGGGTCAAGGAATTCTACAGGCCATTGAACTTTGAGAAAGTCAAAACCAACAGAATTACATTTGCCTGACCAGTACCTTGCAAAGCAGAGTAAACAGTCATGCCTGCCTTTTCAAACAGTAGTGAATTGCTAGCTACAAGCAAAAAAAGCATATTTTTTTGTAGGTTTAGGGTAATCCCTAAAACCTGGAGAGGAAGCTGAAAATAGAAGACAGGATGGCCCTGAGGCCTTCAGAAATTGCTGAAAACCTCACTATTTCTAGAGTGGCCTACAGCATGTTAAAAAGGCATGAGAATCTCTGAATTCTGACACTTTAGTAAGGCAGTAAAAAAAAAAAATAGGTGATTTTCTGATAATACCAGCTTTGTCTGAGGGAGACTAGTGGGGTGGATATCAATCTTTGTGCGCTAGAGGGAGAGAAATAGCCAGCTGGGCTAGAATATTAGCCAAAGCACTTATGAACTGTGTGATTGTCAAATACAACTAAAATGTCACTAGGAAGGTTAAGAGTATGTTTTCATACTGGGGAATTCCAGAGGAACTATTACTGGAAAAGGGGAAAAAAAAAGGCCAGGGTTTACAGGGCAAGGTTTCAAACCTTTTTTGGCAAGATATCATTTCTACTGCATTATCACCAGCCCTCAATGTCCTGAAGCAAAGGCAGAGACTGGAAGAAATGTGCAGACAAGATGATCCTTCCTTGGCACAGTTACGTACAGATCAGCTCCTGTTATGTCAGCTAAACAAACCAGACTTCACAGAGCAGCACTTGCCATCCCAGTGACTGACACTAGAAGAAGCTCTATGTGTTGACCTACCTACTTACAGAACACAGAGGCTGTACAGACCATGCTGACAATGTACAGCTGTTTCTGAAACATTTAGATGAGAATTTATGTGAGGAGCAAAAACAATATGTTTCAGGCGAAATCATGTGAGTACTTTTCTATGAAAAATGCTGAAGTCTGTTATTATCAGGAGTACCTGAAACTGTGTATTTAACAGCAACAGCAATATTGCCTGTATTTCTTGCAAAGAGGTATCTGAGTTTTAAAAAAATCACGTGATTTGACACCAAAGCAACCTCTGAAAGAGTAAAAATAAGTTTAATACATATTTGCTTCAGTCAAATGTGTTCTATTTGAACAGCAGGAATTGATATGGGATTTATGCCTCTGTTCAAAGCGGTCTGAAGATGCAACTCCTGTGATAAACTCATGGCATTCATTTGACTAAGTCTGAAAACTAGAGATGGACCATATAGGCATTGTAATTGAATACTTAACCATTTATATTGGAAATATTAATAATGTTTCTCAGTTCTGTCCAAACTCCTCTACACTTAGATTTCCTCTAACCCAGAGTAAATGCCTTCAACTTCATTCATTCTCAACCTCTAGAAGGCACTGGTTCCTGGGAGAAGAGAATTTGTGCCTGTGTGTTAGCTTACCACACTGAGGTTTAGGACACCTGAGGTTAATTTTAATGGCCATTCCAGTGTAATCAGATAGCTCCTACACGTCCACTGAAATGTCATTTTTCACAGCTCCATGGTGGCACATAGCTGGTGTGTTGCCATTGTTGAGTTCTAGTGCCTCACCCTAAGAGCTGACTCCTGCTCTCCAGTTGCATTTGAGCAGAGAGCGGGGCCATAAACAAATATTGGCCTCTTCATCAAATTAAAACAACATCTGACCAGTGATGGATCAGTAAGGACAGATGCTTTATTTATTCATATGAACCCCTCAGCAATTTAGCTGGTTCCTTAAATGTCTTGTTAAAGAAAAGTGAGTGGTCTCCACTTGTCTTATATTTCTACACAAAGCACTAAGGATCTACCAAATTTTATCATTCTCAGATCTACTAAAGGTGCCTTTACCTACTTTATTTTTCCTTTTCTTTTGCACAGCAATTGCACCCAGTGGAAGGCTGCCTCTCTGTTAGTGACCAGTTTAAAGAGTCAGATACTTGAGAAGATTGAAATGGTTCTGTAATTTTGCTTATGTAAAGTAGGTGGATTTTTAAAAAATCCCTCCCCAGAGGAATTGCAATCCCTTATATTTCTAATTGAGAAAAGGGAACATCCATGAAAACTGCCACTTAGCTAAAACTGAAATTTAAAAGATAAATGACAGTTTAATGTGAAAAGAGAGACAAAGCACTGAGAAATAATATGTAATTGCAGGTGAACAAAAACTTAACTGAGCATAATAAAATTATTATACTCATGGTTTATTCTTAATGAACCAAGCAGTAAATATTTTATTGCAGAACTAAGACTAATAGGTCACTAAATAAAGGATTTTTTTTCACAAAATTAATGTTGTATGATAAGCCCCTCAGTTTACATAGAAAGGAAAGGAAGCAATATCCAACTTTGACCTAAAAGTACAGACCAGAAAAGCTGTATTTGGGTGCATGCAATTCTAATCAAGCAATAATATCCCCATCAAAATGAAGTCCAAACAATTGCCCCCACAGCAAGTTCACCTTTGACAAAAAGTTGAGCACTGTCAATGCTCAGTTTCTGTAGCATCTCCAAAAATAGCTGAGAAATCAGATGCAGAACCAAAATGCAGACCTGGTGGTACAACAGGCAGATGATGGGCCGGCTCCCCTTTCAAAGCTCTTTGTGTTTGACAGTGCTGACGACACTGGAGCTTGTTTTCATTAGTATACTATACAGATATGACTCAGAAGACATATGGAGAATGTGTACTACCAAGATGCAATTTTTAAAGTCTCTTTTCTGTTCAAAAACCACACTTAAAAAAAAAAAAAAGAAAATAAAAAAAACTCCCAAACTAAAACAAAAAAATATCCCACAACAAAGATGTGCTAAACTGACAAAAACTGTCACTAATAGCTGCCTAAATCAATAGGTGATCATCTCTTGCCCCCCTCTAACTTCAGTGGGGATGGGAAGGAGGAAAGGTGCTTAATGTATAACTATGAAAAATGTTCATTTGAGGAAAAGTTTTAGATTAGCCAACTAGAACACTGAATACTATCTAGATAACAAAATAAAAAACTTGGTTTATGGCAGATGAACATGAGCCAATTATATTGGTTACTATTCAAAAGAAGGAAAAAAAGAACTAAAATTTCAGTTTACTATTGAAACTATTACATCACAATCTGCCTGCAAAATAAGAAGTGCCAATAAACAGGAGAATAGGCACTTGTGAAGTCCAGCTCGGAGCTATATGCATGGAATGGCCATTTGCTGGGGGAATCTGTTATCCATACTAGAAAGCAACAGTAGATGGCCTACTTTTCACAAAAAGTGAGAGCTAGAGAAAACCACATTGTGCCATAGGGAGGGGAAGCACAGGCAGAGCCTTCATTATTAATTGGCATACACAGAAAGAGCAAGCAGAAACAAGACAAGTAAAAGAAAGAAGGGAATTCTCCCCGGAAACATATGGGAAGCACAAAACAGAAGTAATAAAACATTAAAGAATAGGGATACAAACACCACCATGTCCAGAAAGTGCAGTCAGTAGTAATGACTGTAATGAAAGCACTGGAAGGGTGAATGTGAAAGTTAATGGCTTCTTTTACACGTGTGAGAGAGTGCACAGAAAAAGAACAGGGTACCTCAATGTATGAAAGAGTCTTCCAAGTATCATTTTCTATATAACTCACCAGGCTTTACTAAAGGGAGAAGTAAAGGAAAGCACAGAAAATTCCACTTTGACACCTGTCTTTCAAAGCTAATTTCATTTTCATAATTTATCTTTGTAGTTACTGCACAGCAGAGGACCCAAAGCCAAGCACTGCCAGCATGTCACTCTGGTCACAGACCTGGTGCTCTACTTACTTGCTTTATGGGCCCACTAAACCATTTCCTTTTTATAATTAGCCACCAAGGATAATTTTCCAGCTAATTTTGCCATGTAAACTCTATAAAGGCTCAAATCCCTAATGAAAATTAAGCACACAATACTGCTGAGGTGCCCTCTCTTCAAGAAGCTGAGCACAAGCTTTTTCAATATTTTTGACTATCCTTTTCCTATCTGGTTAAGCTCTCAAACCACACGTTGGCTGATGTTGTCAATTGACATTTACAAGATACCTTGGGAAATATTTTTGCAGGTCACAGAAGTTATTTCGCTGAAAAAACAGTGCAAACATGCAATTTGAAAAATTATTGCTAAAAAATATTTGATGAACACATTTTCAAAGTTCATACCCAAACTTTGTTGGACACAAATATTTAGTAATAACATAGTGATTGCTTCAGAGCTATCTAAGTGATAGTAATCACCTATTCAACCACTTGGTCTTGCTTCTAAGATCCAGCAAACTACTTTAAAAGCTAACAGTGGGATGTAACTTCATGGAATTAAATGACAGCACAAAGAATGGCCTTCCTTGTGGGCACAAGGAGGCGAGGAAGGAGCACTGCTGTATTTGTATACACAGCTTTACTGCAAACATAATTTGACTACCTCTTAAACAGCAGTGAGCAACAAGGGCTGCAAGACACAGAAATAGAGGTGATTAATTCTGTCTTGGCCTGAAAAAATTACTTTTCTTGCCAATATTTTGGCACCTCCTATTGACTAATACAGAAAGGAGTGACATAGGGCCTGAGGACGTAAAACAGATATGGTGAAAATGAAAAGCTCTAGTAGCTAGTCTACAGTAGTCTACCACAGCAATAGAGTAAGTGTGTAGTAGAGTGGAAAAAGAAGAGATTGATTCCATTTCACAATATTCAGTCAGTTAAATGATGGCAGAAGGTCTGAAAGGAGCAAGGTTTTAAGCATATAAAATACAAAATATTTTAATAAGATAATAAAAGACTACCTGGGAAATAGGGCTTTGTGTGAGAAGTGTAAGTGTCCATGACAAATCTAAAAAATGAGATTAATAATGGGTTAACATCTAAAAGAAAATATGTAAGAAATGACTGCAACCAGTGAGTTAGAACCACAGACAGAGATAAATCTCCTTTACGTATCTTCCAGTAATAGGAAAAATGAATTAATTTTAGAGACAATGGACTTGATAGGAGTCTGCCTATGCTTTTATTTAAAGTGGTGTAAATCACTTTGTATTTCCTTCCAATTTATCAAGTCAATAGAACAAGAGGAAAGAAAGACTGCTGTAATGGGGATCCAGGCCTTTCCAGCTGCATGACAGTGAAAAAGGCCTCACTGTAAGCTGTTGCTGTCCATAGGACTTGCTGTGTTGTGCATTGCACAAATAAGTGGCCAAAATCATTTAGATGTGTTTACTCTCATCTACACTGCTATAGTTTATAGATTAAGCTCTGCTTTCAGGTACAGCAAGGAGTATCTATAGAACCTTAAGAAACATCACAAAGAGTTGCTTTGCATTTACAAGAGCAAAAATGGGAGAGAAGGGACAGAATTCTGCTAAACTGGTGCAAAGGTGCACCTCCCTCAGAGGACACTTTTAAAAGCAACCATGGAACAAAAGCCTCTCTGCTTGCTAGCCAGGCATACATTATAGTAACCACACCCTTGTAGGTAAACATCTACATAGAGCAAATCACTTTTGTGAATAGGGTTTACTTTATCATTTGGAAATGCATATTGCTGTTCTTTGACATATTAGTATGCTTAAAGAAATCATTTAAGGAAATAAGCTTATTTGCATATGTTTTCACTTATTTGTCCTCTCCTCTGTTATTAGTCAAATTTGTCTAATATTTTTATCATATCATATTTTATATTAAAAAAATAAATAAACATCATGATGGCTTTTCAAGTAGTAGTTGGTAGCAATTAAATAAATTCAATAAATCACATAGTCTCGTGTGTGATGAAAGTAGTTGGAAAGGCTGTATTGCTCCAGGTATTCTGGTAACATACAATGTCAATGCCCCACCATACAGCAATTTTTCTTATTACTGTGAATGTCAGTGCTCCGCTGTAGGTTAAAATATGAAGCTGCAATATGTACAATGAATGCTTCTTATTGTTAGTACTGTGTTTTAAAAAGAAATTAGATTGCTCTGTGTGATGATGAGGAATTACATGGAAAAGGCATTACATGGACAGGCTAGTTTTCACAGGAGGCTCTGAGCCCACCGTGCTTGGGCAGCCAACTGGACATGGAGTTCTGCTGGTGTCCAAAGATCTCGTGCCACTTCCCCCAAGCCTCCTTTTGCACCTACTGTACTGTGCTGCTTCAGAACAAATGAAAAACCAGCTTTTGTACAACATATGTTTGGTTCCTATAGTAAGCTATTTTTGCAGTTGGAAGGCCTCAGGCATTACTATCCTTTCAAGCCATACACAAACAAAGAGGGTTTACCACAAAAAAGAGCCTCTGCTGATGAGTGTAAGGTTTACCTTTGCTCCCTCACTCAAGATCCTAATTTCATCAAGTTCTATAAAATTTCAATTGATTCAGTTTCGCCTTATCATTGAATTCTTATTGCTACCTGACCTAAGGTCAACTATACTTTCAAAATAAATAAAGAAAAAGATATAATGCAATCAACTGGTAAGTCTGAACCCTTGCTATCTCATTTCTGTTGTACACCAGAACACAGTGGGTTTTCAGTGCTGTGCTGTAATCAGGGTAACAGGGGTCTAGAGGGCTCTAAACCTGCATGTGCAGAAACCAGAGGTACAGACTTAAAGATCTAGGCTACACCATCTGCACTGCTGGAGTAGGAGACAGCCAAGCACCCCTTCTCTCTCTAAGCACAGGGATGCATATCCTAGGAGAGATCTTCTTTCCAGCAGCTAAAAGTTTCCAGTCAGCTTCTTGCCCTTTCTCTTGCTTTCTTTTTTCTTTTGCCTGGCTGCAAGAAAACATGAGTATGATGCTGTGCAGGGAGCTGCATCTCCTGCTGGCCCACATCTGTTTTGGCCTTACCCAGAACCAGGCTGTGTCCATTTTCAGCAGGGGAGGTGGCTGCCACTCACACCTAAGTGTTTGCTGTTCTTGGAGTCCCGGCACACATGCAAATCTGGGTGCTAACATATCCAGCTCCCTTTGAGGCAGGTATCCCTCAGGAAGACACCAGCCTGGCCCTCACACACTGAACAGGTTACTGGAACAAAAATGTTAATGCACATTGTTGGAGACATAATTCAATACATTATAAAAGAGGCATTAAACCCCAGTCTCCTCTCTCCTTCCCCATAACTTTTAATCAATCTTCTTATCTCCTTTTATGAGGAACTTGTGAGGAAGTCTACATCAAAGGAAAACATACATTTTTATTTTGCTTCAGATGTGTTAACAATATTCATTAAAAACATTTCTGACCAAAATACCAAAAATCACCTGATGTTCAATTATAAAAATACCACAACTGCATTTGAAACTTTACCGTAACTACAGTCTAAAAGTGAAACTAAAAAAGTGAAAGTTCCTTGTTGTTTTATGATACACAGGCTGAAAGAAATGCAGAAAGTAAATAAAAAAGCACACATAAGCATACATTTATAAAAACGTTTCTTGAATTCTAAGATATATTTGTACCAGAGGGAAAGGTGGCAATTTATAAGGCTTTTGATAGGAAAAAAACACGTGTGATCATACAAGTTGTTAGACACTGTTTTCACAGTATTCCTTGCAGATTCTGTGACAAGCTCAGAAAAAATAGGAACACATAGGAAGAGACTACTGCTGAGATTTTCCAAAGTCTAAAAAAAAGAATGCAACTACCTCCTGTACATTTGGAAAACCCTGGTGTTCAGGCTCCCTGCTCTTCTCACAGCTGAACTTCCTTCAGGATTCCTTTTTCTCTTTGGTTATGCCTAGTTAACTGACATTGGCAATACCCAGCCCAAGCCATGCCAGCTGAACAGCAGATCGCAACAGGAAAACAGTAAGGAAGAAGACAACGTAGATTTGATTGGCATCAACAGATTTGATGTTTAACCAGGATTCTTGAAACTTTATTCACAGGCTTTTAAACTTCATCTTGAGGTTTATGTTTGTAACGGAGGTGCAGGAAATCAAGTAATTCAACTTATATTTACCATTTATATAATTACTTTTATTAAATTACCTATATAATTCATGCAAGGGAAAAAAATCCCTCCAGAACATGCAGTTACACTGTTTACAATTACTCTGTCAGTTGATGCAATTACTATAAATAGGCTCAGAGACATCACTAATTAATAAAATTGGAAGGGTAACGTAAGAAGAAGTCTGCTACTTCACATTTAAGGCATATGAAATATAAATTGAGATGCAGAAGGGTGATTTTTCTTTTGGGCTTTGGCAAGAATATATTATAAAGAACCCTCACACATCAAAGTCCCCCAAGCTATAGGTGCTTGGGAAATAAAGCAAAATCGTAGAAATGTGACTTGTTTCTAGCTAAATTTTAAACACTGAGAATGAAGCAACATTGGTGCAGAGCATGCACACACCTTACTGATTTTAGTCGGGTTTATATAAGCAAAGTGAGTTGTGGAAGACTGACCTTAAACCTGGAGTAGAGGTGTCATTTCCCTCTCTGTTTTGAAGGAATAAAACACAGTAAGAGGTGTTTTATTTGCAATTTTATGTGATCTTATAAACCAAATGTAGTGGATTCTTTTTTCAATCTGGGATGAAAAAAATGTGTTTCTTCAGAGTCACTGGAAAAGAAATGTAGTCTTGCAAAAAAACTGTCAGAAGAAAATTGTGCATATTAACAACCCTCTTGAGAGCAATAATAGACATTCTTTGCATTTATTCAGCAAATTTACATCCAAATCGGGAAGATGTTGGATTTATCTCAGTTAACACTGAAATATTTGCAAAAACCAATAAGGGAAAGTGTTTCCTGGAGAAGAAGGAAGAGATAACCTTGCACAGTTTGGTTTGTACCTCTCTGGGATACAGTAGGCAAAATGACCACACCACTTCAGTGAAACATTCATTTTCGGTCACAGAGAAGTAGCACATATCCTTAACAGTAGATCCAGTGGATTCTGTCATATCCTCACAGCTGCACTGGTGACAGGCCCAGCTCTGGGCCTTCTGTGTATGTAAGCAACATCCACTGCTGGAGCAGTACTCAGAAAACACTCTTACTTCTAAATAACTTTTGGTAAAGGGCTCAGGAACATTTTACACACAGAGAATTTACACTCCTGTGGATTCTTATCACTTTTGACTTTGCAACAGTAATATCCCAAACACCTGGCAGCACTGTAGACACTAAGACATCTTTCCGTATTTTCTCTGGCCTCCTGGTTTCCTTCATTGCCCAAAGACATATTTACTAGGGGAAAAAAAAACTACAAAACACTTAAAAATCTAGTGGATATGAGTAGCCTTGTTCTCAGCTGACGCCAAAATGCATTTTATACAAAGGTGTAGAACAGAGAAAATTTTCAATTTTCCAGATCAGTGTTACCCCCACACACGCGCTTCCTCGCAGAGGAATGCTTTGCAGACACGGCACTGCACAGAGCCCCTTCACTCGGCACTAACACCGGTGCAGCAGACCCATTCTACAGGTAGGCAAACAGAGGCCGGCAGGCACGGTACCTCCTACCGGGGGCTTGGCTAGGGCAAAACAGCAACGACGCGCACCCTCGGGCTAATTCAGCACGCGGTGATCCCAGCAAGGGATGCGTCCGCTCGGGGAGCACTCCCGGCTGCGTGTCCATCCCGCGGTGCCCGGGCCGGTGGCTCGCGTTACGCGGGCGGGGCGGTGCGGGCTGCCCGCGGGCTGTGCCCGGCCCGGCCCGCCCCGTCGGCAGCTCATTGATGAGCCGCGGGCCTTTGAGGAAAGGGCGAGTGCGCCGAAACCGCTGCAAAGCCATGATTTTTCAAGCAGCAGCGCAGCCTGGGAACTTTGCATGTTTCGCCATTTTTCACAACCTGACTCATTTCTGTATCAAAAAACGTGTTCTCTGGAGCTCATCGGACACCCGGCGCCCCTCCCGCCGCGGCGGCGGCAGGCAGCATCCACGGCGGGCAGCAGCAAGGGGAACTATAGCAGAAATCCCCCGCGGCCAGGCAACCGCAGTCAAGCCCCGGGCAGCCCCGAGTTCCCTTTCCATTGCCAGCGGGGGTTGTTTGCCCCCGAGGGCTGCAGCCCGCACGCCACGCAGGGAGCGGAGCAGGTGCACCCGCCGAGGCCCACCCTCCCCCCGCCGGCGGGAGGCACCTGCGTGGGCCGGGGGTGGTCGCGGGGTTCTCGCCCCACGGCGAGACTCGCCTTCCCCGCCCGCCGTGCACGGGGGAGCGGGGCTGTCCCCGTCCCGGCAGCTCCAGCAGCGGCAGGGCAGCTCCGCCGGGGCGCGGGCAGGGGGGCTGCGGGCGCGCCGTCGAGGCCCCGCGGCGCGGGAGCGGCGGCGGCGCTGGCGCGGGCGGCTCCCGCCGCTGCCGCGCGGGAGGGGCGGGGCGGCAGGGCCCCGTGGGGCGCGCGGCCCCGGTCCGCCCGCCCCGCGCCCCGCCGCCGCGGCACGGGCCCGCCAGGCGCCTGCGCACTGCAGGGGCGCCAGATTTGGCGGGAGGGGGAGTGTCCAAGGGCCCTTTGTTTGATGGCATCTCTGTTTACAGAGTTTACTCTTTAATCTCAACCTGTTTCCTCCTCCTCCTCCCGCGGCTCCTCGGCACTCCCGTGCGCGGCGGCGGAGCGCCCAGGCGCAGCCCGGCAGCAGGGCGCGGCGGCGGGCGCGGGCTCGGTCTCCCCCGTCCCTCTCCCCCAGCGGCCGGTGCGAGGATGTCCCGGAGACCCCGGCACAGGTAACCCGCTGTCTGCGGGCGGGGGACGGCCGGCTGCGCTCCGCGCCTGTCACACGGGGCGCGGGACGGGAGAGGGGGAAAGCGGCAGCAGGCAACCGGCTCGCCCGGCGGACGGGCGGGCAGACCCCCGTCCTCCGTGCGCCGGTGTTCTCCGCCCCCGGTGCCCAGGCGCTCCCCTCCTCCGGAGCTGCAGCCCGGCGGGACGCGCCGCGGAGCTGCCGGTGCCGGGGCGCTCGGGCCCCGCGCTGCACGCCGGCGGGGGCCGGGGCTCGCCGCCCGCGGGAGCCAGCGCGGAGCCCGGCGGAGCTGCGCGCCCCGAGCCGCAAGGCGGGACAATGTCTGGCGGGCTCGGCGGCGGCAGGTAGCGCGTCCCGTCCCATTCATTCATTCATTCCCGGCCGGGTGAGGCGACAGGTGGGCGGCGGGTGCGGGGACTCGGTTCGCTCCCTCGACTTTTTGTTTCCTTTATTCGTGCGGCGCTTTCGCCCTTGGAAGCGCGACTCTGGCCTGAGGGGCTTAGCTTTTCCCCGGTACACGCCACTCGGCACATGCCGGAGCGCGGGCGGGGGGCTGCGGGTCCGGCGGAGCGCTCGGCCGGAGCTGTCACCCGTGCCCGCCCGCCTGCCGCACACCCGGGCCGGCGTGGTCCCTGCCGCGCCGGGGGCCGGGGGCGGCGGAGCCCCGGAGGCGGCGGACCGGACCGGACGGGGCGGTAGCGCCGCGTGGCCGCGTCCGTGGCCCCGGTGCCGCGCGGGCGCACAGAGCGGGGTTGTTGTCTAATTAGCCGGGGACGGCGGGTCGGACACGTGGAGGCTTTTTTCTCTTTGCAGCCCGGCATCCTCCCCTCCTCCCCTCCCCTTTGGCTGGCTGTGACAGGGGAGAAGGTCGCAGCCGTGCCTGTCGCTTCCCGGGCGCCAGCCGCGTCCGGTGGGACTGGGGCTTGGTGGGCTCTTCCTAAGGAAGAAGGGCTTGCGGTGCGGGAGGAGGCGGCGAGCCGCTGGGCGAGCGCCGGGCTGTACTTTCAGTGTCAGAGCGGGGCTGTCGCTAGAGCTGGCGGTGAATCACCCGGCCCGTCTCTCCCGAAAGAGAGGGACAGCTGCCGCTGCCTCGCGGGCGCCTCCCGCAGGGACACGTCGCCGCTCGGGGCTGGGAGGCCGGGGCGGCACGGTGCGGTGTCCGCCTGACCCAGCGGGCGCGGGCTCTGCCCCGCGGGGCTGGTGCCCGAATTCCTTCAATCACGGTAACAGCAGCGAGGCATTCCCTCTACACCTCCTATTTTTTTTGTTCCTTTATTTTATTATCATTTATTTTTTACCTCTCCCTTTTTTTTTTTTTTTTCGCTTTCCCCCCGTGTATCGTTGCACAAGCTGGTTGCCTCGGCGAACCGCGCAGCGCTGATGGGCGGCATGGGGACTCCCGCTGTCCCGGCCGGGCGGAGCGCCGTGCTGTGCCGTGCCAAGCCGAGCCGCCTGGGGGGAGGCTCGGGGGCTGCGGCCGGAGGTGCAAAATAAAGTTTTAGAGCCCTGCTGAAGGCCAGGTTGACTGAAGAAACTACCGAGCGTCCCGGAATCCCCGGGCGCTTTTCTCCTGCTGGAGAACGCAGGTAGTACAGTGGAGTTTGCTCGGCTCTGCGGTGCCAGCGAGGCCCCAGTCATTTAAATAACCCTGTTACAGAACTGGCCCCGCACTGAAGTCCTTAAACGTGTTGGCCGCTGATGCTGTGCTGTGCTGCTGCTGCTGCAGAGCGGCGTTTCCCTACCGCGCAGGAAGCGCAGCCGATGGATGCGTACCTGCTGGTTGCCGTCTACGGAAAACTCATTTTCAAAATGATACTTGGAAACTGTGCCACAAAACTTCCTTTGGCATATGGGCAGCGGCGCAGCTGTCTCTGTGTGTCACTGAGAAAAGTGAATCTGCTTTGAGCGGCGGCTGGGGACGGAGCCGCGCTTGTGGCAGCTGGAGCGTGGGAGCTTTTGCTCAGGCACGGGAGGCTCCAGCTGCCAGCGAGGGGTGCGTGCGGAGTGGGAGCCTCCATCGGGGCTTGCTCCCAGTGGTTACGGGGTCTGGGGAATAGGGAGTGAATCGTGGCGCTGCAGGCGAGGTGGGCGCGAGTTGAGGGTGGCAGCGATGGGCTGGGTGGGTGAGCCAGGGGCAGCCGGCAGAGGCTGCAGGATGACCACACACACCACAGCAGGCTGTGGAAAACTTTTTACATGTAGCATGTAAGCATGTTCTTTCATGACACAGGCCAGAAAACAGGCTGGAAGATGTAGGGTATGATTAGCCCAGAACTTTTAAGGAATGTATGTTCAGCAGCTTGCCTTTCGGAGGTGTTCGCATCTTGACAAACAGTCACCATGCTTCACTGCAACTTAATTGAAAGTAATCCCCTGAAAACAGGTTAACAGCATAAACAGCGCCTGTTAATTTTATTACAAAATAACTGTATTTTAATGTCTTAGTCATAGTTTTAACATACCACAGCATGCCATACCATCAGATATATCACAGTTTTTAATGACACTGACTTCTTTCTAACACTTGTGGCTAGCATCTCTTAGCTGAAGTATCAGAACTGCTGCTCATACCTTAAAAGTTAGAAGTAAAATACTGTCCACCAGAAAGCCATGTCTTGTTACAAAACACTCTCTTTTAGATTTAATTAGCTAGGTAGAGAAAGTGCTGTTTGTGAAAAGAGTCATGGAGTCCTTTTTACCCATAGATAGCCTCTGGGGAAATCCCTTAGTCATGAATTAGGTGAGCAGAGTATTTCAAAAACAGTATGAGGGATTTAGAAATAGATTAGAGGTAATAAAGTTATAGAAGGGTTCAGTCATTCATTTGTTGGTTGCAGGATTAAACAAACTTGTCCTCAGTCCTTATCTGTCCAAACCCATAAATGGAGGGCATATTTTATATAAGAGCTTATTGCATGTTAATGCTGCCACTTACTGTCTTCACTTATTGTAAAAACTTGTGCCTTCTCACATAGGGTCCATAAACAGTTTCTCAAACAAGGTTATTGTTTGGCTTTTAGTTTTGCTACACAGTTAGTTTTATTTTGGAGCAGTATAACAATCTGCTGTATTAAACATACAAAACCCACTAATATTTTCAGAATGTATGGCATGAGTTAAGGATCTTAAACATGTACTCGTGTACTGGACACAGCCTCTAGTTGTCTTTATTGTCCCAAACATTGTATTTTAATTTGAAACCTTCATTGGTTGAAAGTTTGCCAAATGTGTAATTCACCACTGATCTAACATTAGGAGCAGGTCTAAACATGCACAGCAATACGAAGGTTGCCAGCCCTTTGCCTGTATCTGTGGATACCAAAAACAGCAGAACCAGTTCAGAATACTAGAACAACAGAATGCAGAACAAAATCTTGTTGTGCAAGTTTTAAAACTTTTATCTGTGTAACCTTTGTAAGGATTGTAGTGGGGGGTTTTTTGTGTTTTGAATTAAGTAGCTCAAGTCCTCATGCTCCACTCTGTCTTGCTGTGTTTCCTTTTGCAGTATATATAGTAGTGATGATGATGAAGAAGATGTTGAGGTGTATGATCACGACTATGATGGTCTGCTTCCTAAGACTGGAAAACGTCACTTAGGAAAAACCAGGTGGACCCGTGAGGAGGTAAATCCAAGTTCATTCCTCTCCTGCATGTAAAAAGATAAGAGAGCATGGATCACATTCTTCTCCAAATTGCTTCATGTTCTTCACCATATTGCTAATCTGCAAATTTACTTCAGTGACAGTCCCATATCTGAGGACAACTTTTTTGACCCACTAGCTACATTCCGTGTTTTATTTGAGCATAGTTCTTACCTTCTAAATGAAATATATAAACACAACTTTTTAATTTCCGCCATGCTCTGCGTTAAAGTATGTGATGTGTGAATCTCAGTGTAATCCCTGTTGGAGAAGCAGATTCCAAATCAACTGTAGCAGTGCTTCATTGTTGCTACTTTCCTCTTTCTGTTTGGAAACTGTTGCTATGCGAGAACCCATGTGTGTTCAGTGTCCCACAGCAGCAAACCACTGTGGCAAAAACTGCTGCAGTCCTTCTGTACCACGGGAATTTTGCACTTTGATTGCACTGTTATGATTCCAAGTGGAAGTAAAGTAAAAGCTGGAGGAGAGAAATCCAGCAGTACCAAAACTGAGCATTCAGGATGCATTTTGCTTTTCAAGGTCAGAATTAGTTGTGATACCCTTGTGCTGACTTTCTGGGAAAATTGTGGTATCAGACTCCTTTGCCAGGTGGATCTCCTTTGGCCATTTAACTGGTTTGAGTTTGTTGTGGATTACATTAATACACTTCTTGACTTATGTTTTGACTTTCTCTTCTCTAACAATGTGTATTGATGTAAAAACAGTGGCAGGTCACCCCTTGCAAGCTTTTTATTTATTTATTTTAAATCATAGTCTGCCCTTACAAAGGTGGACGTGGTTGTGATGTGGCCAGGGAGGAAAGGATGGCCATGAGGTCCAATGGCCATTGTCCTGTCACATGAACTGGAAGCATATTGGGAGGTGCTAACTGGGGAAGGAGAGGGCTACTCTTCTCCTCTTATCTCTTGAGGCATTTCTGGATTGTTTTACTTTATCTCTATCTTTCCCAGTACATAATGTTGGATTCTTTTGTCTTTAGGATTTATATTTCTGGCCTTATCATTAAAAAGATTGGGCCAATTTTTTTGCTATTTACAAGTATGCAAAACTCCCTCGCAGAGAACAGGAGCAAAAAGGAGCTGTTAGTTTTATTGTGCATTTACTGTAGGTGGATAGGCCCTGAGCAAGTCACTGGAACTCCCATTACTTGCAAGACATATAAAGCTTAAAGCTGTGATTATCAGAGGTTCCCAGGTAGCTAAGTGCCTGAGTGTTACTGAATTTCAAGGTTACTCTGATGCTTGGCATCTAAACACCCATTTCCTCATGTAAATCCAGTCCAAGAATAACAGTTACAGTGCTTTGATGAGTAAAATGGGAATGTACATTGTGAGTCGAAGAACTGCGCAGTCTTTCTCCTGCAACACAGTAAAGAACCTACCAAAATCCAAAGGAGTAGAAAATCTTATGCTTTAGAAATTAAAAGCATGCAAAGTCTGCAGACCACCCTCCCTTACCTCAGAAAGCAGAAGTAGATGCATAAAAAGCTACAAGAATGAATTTTAAAAATATTTCAGAGATTGCAATATTAATTATATCTGGGGGGGGTTTATGATTCAGGATGAGAAGTTGAAGAAGCTTGTGGAGCAGAATGGTACGGAAGACTGGAAAGTCATTGCCAATTTCCTTCCTGTAAGTGGATATTGGTTTCTGTTTCCAGGCTTAGTAGGAACTCTATCAAGGGGTTTCCTTGATAAAGGGGAAAGGGAGTGGTTGTGTAAGAGCCTAAATGAGAGATGCGGGACTCCAGGCGGCTCTTCCAAAATGCAGTTTATTACATGCAAGATGTTCCAGCAGTCCAGGGTCGTGGGCGACAGAGCCTGAGCCTACAGCTGTCAGCTGCAGCTGCAGGCAGGCCTGGAGACCCTTAGTTTAGGTTACAAATGCATTATATACTTTTCTCTCCTGAGCATCTTAATACAGTAGAACCAATCTATACCTTAACTTTTATCTATAGCCTATCATAACTAATACAATTACCATATTCATGTTAGTATTCTCCAATCACTAGAGGTTAGTACATTACAGTTTAAGCTAGAAGTTGTTCTTCAGTTTTCTTGCAGTGGAAAATTCTGAGACCTTTTTTCTACTTGCAACATTTGCTGACTTGTTTGCCTGTGCTATCTTTCTGCTTGGTAAAAACATCTTCTTGTTTGAGGTGGGTTTATCCTTTGTTCTAAGTCATAAAAACCCCCGTCTAACTAACATACCCTTTGCCTCCTTGGTTATCCAGTAAGACTGGCTCAGCAATTCTTTTCTTCTATATCAAAACTTGCTTCCATCTCTATTCCTTCCTCAGCTTCTACATTCAAAAATCTTTCTGCTAAGCATACATATCTGCGAGACTTTCTTGTCAAACTTTCATCCTTCCCAACATCTCCCCCGTTCTGATGAACAACAAAGATGCTAGAAACTGTCTTATTCATCATTCTCTGCACACACTGAAGTGCACAGGGTACTACTAACATAATTGTAATTATCACCACTAACACAATCAAGCCTAACTTACAAAGTTCCTTCAGCCAAGGTGCAAAGCTCCAGCCATCAAACAAATTGTCTAACCAAGATGATTTATCTGTTGTAATTTGGTTAGCTAAATCTCTTAAATTTTGCAGCTGTTTATGAATAGAAGCAGAATGATCAGACAGATTCATACAACACAATCCTTCAAAATCTTCACAACCATGTCCATGTGCTAGTAAAAGAAAGTCAATAGCAGCTCTGTTTTGTAAAGTGGCATGTCTGACTGCCTCCTCATCTGTCAGCAAATCACTAATTATTGTAGAGGTGGCATTCACTTCTTTACTGAGCCAACACCCTAATTTGTTTAACTGTTTTAGTGCAATTGCAGAACTTAACTGAGGTAAAAAAATGCTTGTAACAATTGAATTTCCAGAGTTCCAAGGGTGAAACTCACTATCACAGTTGCTCTCATAATGATGCCCTAAGGAAGATCTTATTTTTCTATTTTTCTTTTTCATTGCTTTTTTGATACTGGGAGCAATTACTGTAAGTTGTCCCAGGGCACAAGGGCCGCCGTCTAGTTTTGAGGGAATTCCCTGCCAAGCCCTGTCTCCACATATGAGCCAAATTCCTTTAGGAAATCGAATTGGAAGTTTGTTAAAACGATCTGCATAAGGTTCATCATATATAAGAAGCTTAGTTTGATTACACCAAGAAGTCATATTGTTATAAACTGGGTGATAAGGAGTAACATTTAAATGTGGCCCATTTTGTCCTATAAAATGAAACAAATAACAAGTGTCCATAGTTAATGAGCCTAAAATTTCTAATTCTTGAAGATCAGATTTATCAACTTTAAAATTATCAATATAAGTTTGGTGTCTTGGGCTAGGAGTTGGAGAAGTGTGGTGATCATCATATGGCCAATATTTCTCAAAAGTAACATTATCAAAACCTTCTGGGAAAGGCACTCCAACTAAACAAGTTGAAAAAGGTTTATCAGGGCTAGTGTTAGATAAGCAAATTGTGTCAGAGCCTGCAGACTTGGCTAAAGAAACCCAAACATTTGTTTTTGGTTGAGTTACAGGTAAAGCTTCACTGCAAAGACAAAAACAAAAGGTTAAAAGTAACATACACCCGCGCAAATTATAATACAACTCCATTCTCTTCTTGAACAGTTTCTGGCAGACAGTTTTCTCTGGGTGATCCTGTGTAGATCACGTTTGCGTGCCTGTCTCTCGGCTTCCACTCGCAGGGTCACTGGCTGCTGCGGAAGCGTCCACGGGCTTTGAGGGGTGGTACGGTTTCACGTTTTTTGCTGGAATCCACTTGAGTCCTGTATCTGTAGAAACACACGCAAACCCCTTGCCCCATGTAATAAGATCAAATGGTCCCTCTATTTTTCCTGATTCTAGATTTTTAATTAAAACTGGAGGGTGTTCCTTCAGTTTTGCTTTTTTGTTGTTCTTGAAATGTCTGTAAATAGGGGGATCTGGCTCTTCTGCAGAGCTATTCAAAAAGTTATAAACATACAAAGCCTTATTCAACTTTCTTTGAGGTGTATCCTGGACTCCCCCCCCTTTTTGTTGATCTAAAATGCATTTTAGAGTTTGATGTGTTCTTTCTACCATTCCCTGACCTGTAGGGGAATAGGGAATACCAAATGTATGGTGAACACCCCAGTCATTTAAAAATGTGGCCAATTCTTGTGAAGCATATGAAGGACCATTATCAGTTTTGATTTCTTGAGGGACACCTAATGAAGAAAATGCTTGTGAAAAATGCTGGCAAACATGCTTAGCTGTTTCTCCTGTATGTATAGACGCAAAAACTGCTTTTGAAAATGTATCAATAGAGACATGGATATTTTTAAATTTCCCAAAAGAAGGGTACTTTGTGACATCTGTTTGCCACTTTTGCAAACTTTCCAACCCCCTTGGGTTGGTTGCTCCCGTAGAAGGGATAGGCTGAACAAGCTGGCAGTCAGAGCAAGCCCGTACAATGGCTTGTGCCTGCTCTAGGGAGATGTGAAAATCTCGTCTGAGCGCCTGTGCATTTTGGTGAAAAAAAGCATGACTCAATTTAGCTTGTTCAACAATGTTAGGTAAGGTAGCTGCAGGAAGCACAGAAGTGCAATCTTTAACGTCTCCTTCAGTTCCCTCTTCACACGCTGCTGATGCCAATGCATCAGCTCGTGCATTCCCTCCTGCCATAAATCCTGGGAGACCAGAGTGAGCTCTAATGTGAGCAACAAAGTAAGGATTAGTTCTGTGTAACAAAATTTGATAAAGACAGGTAAGCCAAAGACACAATGTGTCATTGCTAACATCTTTTAAAACAGACCCTTCAATTCTCTTAACAACATTAGCAACATATGCTGAATCAGTGACTAAATTAAAGGGCTCTGGAAAGAGCTGAAATGCTCTTACAACTGCAGCCAATTCAACAATCTGAGGAGAACCCTCAACTTTTTGAACATCTCGCTCCCAAGATTTAGTGTTTTTATTCTGCCATGTAATCACTGCTTTGTGTGTTTGTCCTGACCCATCAGTGAAAAGAGTAACTGCATCTAAAGGTTCTTCACTGATAAGGGGTTTCTCTTTGTAGCACAATTTAGCTTTGATCAGTTTGTGTGCTGGGTAATGAATGGAGCAAACACCTGGAAAATCTAACAAGGCATAGAGCAAATCTTCTGATTTTTGCATGGCCCAATCAAAATACGATTTAATCATAGGTAAATAGATTATTTCAAATTCGCAACCTGCTATAGAGAGAAGCCTTGCTCTGCCCTTAATGATAATTTGAGAAATCATCTCTAAAGGTGTGAAGATTGTCTTTGGTGACCTGTAAGAAAGAAAAACCCATTCAATTATCAACAAAGGATCATTTTGAGAGGAATCCCATTGGAAAATGAGGCCATACTGTCTCAGCGTTTCTCCTAGAACTGCAAGGAAAAAAGGTTTATGCGGAATATAGCGATGAGCTTGTCTATTTTGCAGAACATCGGCAATGTTCTCCAAAGCTTTGCTAGTTTTAGGAGTAGGAGATCTGGGGGATGATTTTTTGGCTCCCTCAGTGGTTGTTGGTGCCAGTGGCGACCTGCGCAGCGATGAGATGCAGGTCCCGCTGCCTCTGCGGAGTCATCTTCTGGCTCTCGTCTTGGTCCTTTTCGACCGCCTTGGGTGCCTCGATCGCGGGCAGCACCCGGCGGGCCGCGGTGCCCGAGCCGCGGCTGAAGTGGCCGGGCTGGACCCCGCAGGGCTGCCGGCTCCGGTGCACCTTGGGCATGCCGGCGCCGCTGCACAGGGATAGGTGCCGGGCCGTGGAGGATGCTCTTGTGTAAAACTGGTTCTTTAATTTCGTGAGGGGCGATGGCAACCCCCGTTCTGGGACTGCCGGGCTGCTGGAAATCTGATCCCTGTGGGGATTCTTCCGAACCAGGAGGCAGCGCCGGAGAATTCCCGGGGCTAGGTATTTCTTTCTGGGTTGAAAAATCTCCATTCCCGGGGCAAGCCCTGGCGTTATTTGGAAATATTTCTACTTGGTTCTCGGGGTTTCCTGGCTTTGGAATAAAGCAATTCCCCTCTCTCTCCGAGATATCGTTA
The DNA here is from genome assembly GCF_036417665.1 of Passer domesticus. NCBI lineage: Eukaryota > Metazoa > Chordata > Aves > Passeriformes > Passeridae > Passer > Passer domesticus. The sequence goes on from NC_087476.1 coordinate 56,942,423, forward strand.
GTTTCGTCTGCCTCTCCTGCTGCATGGGCAGTTGCTGTTTTCTTCTCCCCCTCCTCCCCTTCCCTCGCGGTTGGAGAGGCCGGCTGGGCCTGCTCGGAGGGACGCGGCTGCGAGGGTGCGGGTGGAATGGGGCTGGGGCAGGGGCGCGGCGGTGGGGCATTCGCGGCGAAGATTTCTACAAGGACTCGGCAAGCGGGGAGAACTTTCACTGCTGTTTTATCGCGCCGAGAGATAGCATTGTATAATTTAACCCCCACAGATTCCCAAAAGTCTCTGGTGTAGAAGGCTTCAGAGTCAGCATTTGGGATACGAGTTATAGTCCATTTAAAAAGCGCTTTGAGCTCTCGCTTAGGCAAGGATTTTGGACTTGATTTAACTAATGATTTTAAATGCTGATACACATCTCTCCGAGGAACAGACTTATTCTGCCCCATTATTCCCGGTGCTCACCTGCTGTCCAGCTATGCAGCAGGCGCTGTGTATAGAGGCTCCAATCCAGGCACTGTCCAGCAGCAGCTTCTGTCCGGGCCCCGGTCACCCTCGTTTCAGGTGCCTAATCCGTGCGGCCGCTTTTTACTGAGTTCACCGAGAGGTCTCTTACTGCTAATAAGTCCGAGTTTGCCAACTAAAACGTGGGCGCCACTGTAAGAGCCTAAATGAGAGATGCGGGACTCCAGGCGGCTCTTCCAAAATGCAGTTTATTACATGCAAGATGTTCCAGCAGTCCAGGGTCGTGGGCGACAGAGCCTGAGCCTACAGCTGTCAGCTGCAGCTGCAGGCAGGCCTGGAGACCCTTAGTTTAGGTTACAAATGCATTATATACTTTTCTCTCCTGAGCATCTTAATACAGTAGAACCAATCTATACCTTAACTTTTATCTATAGCCTATCATAACTAATACAATTACCATATTCATGTTAGTATTCTCCAATCACTAGAGGTTAGTACATTACAGTTTAAGCTAGAAGTTGTTCTTCAGTTTTCTTGCAGTGGAAAATTCTGAGACCTTTTTTCTACTTGCAACATTTGCTGACTTGTTTGCCTGTGCTATCTTTCTGCTTGGTAAAAACATCTTCTTGTTTGAGGTGGGTTTATCCTTTGTTCTAAGTCATAAAAACCCCCGTCTAACTAACATACCCTTTGCCTCCTTGGTTATCCAGTAAGACTGGCTCAGCAATTCTTTTCTTCTATATCAAAACTTGCTTCCATCTCTATTCCTTCCTCAGCTTCTACATTCAAAAATCTTTCTGCTAAGCATACATATCTGCGAGACTTTCTTGTCAAACTTTCATCCTTCCCAACATGGTTGCTTTATAGTTACATTTTCAGGGGAGATATAAAACTTCCACAAATGGAGACCTTAGAAATGCAGTTAGATTGCTGTGGAAACCCTTACATTTATTTTTCCTTTCACTTCTCAGAAAGGGTTGGAAAAAATCAAATAGGCAAAAATGGGGGATGGTGGGGACTTGCACACTAGATGGTCAATGTGACAATAAAACAAAATGTCTCAGCACAGCAAAAAAAAAAACAAAACAACTTTGGTGAATTGTAACTATGATTTTGAAGAAAATTGCTTTGAGTTTGGCTGTTGCTGAAATACTTCATGTGAAAGCATGCCAGCTATTGTGAGGATGGGGAAGATAAAATTTGTGTAATTTTGGTGATGGAGTCTTTAGTGCAGAAGTGATGGAAGCCTTATCTATTCTGTGAGCAAATTGATAGTTGACCACCTTCTTCTCAGACTTACTGTATCACTCTGTGTTGTTTAGTATTCTTGGTAGTGAAATCCGTCAAAACAAGTGTATGTAAATAAGAGCATTCTTACTCTACTTTCACCTTTTCTAAAGAATTATCTGCTCTGTGTATTTCACATTTCACTAGAATCGGACAGATGTTCAGTGCCAGCACCGATGGCAGAAGGTACTAAACCCAGAACTTATTAAAGGTCCGTGGACCAAAGAGGAGGATCAAAGGGTAGGTAATCAGTTTTTCTTTCTGTCTGATTAATGTCGTACGAGCAGATTTCTCAAGTGTTGGGGCAAAACTCTTGGAAACTTTGGTGGTCTCAACATTATTATGGCCACAGGCAGATTGTATTTGTGTAGTGCTTTCTGAGTTTGCTATGCAAATAAATTACTGTTGCTTTACAGCACTGTAATGTGGAATTGCAGTCAAGAAATGCCTTAACTATTACCAGATTTTTCCTTTTGGGTAAAAATATGAATGGGAAGTGGGGATCCTTAATTGCTATTAGTTTTACTTTGGCAGTTTTGAGAAATGTTGTCGAAAATATTGCTTCACCACAGAAAAAAATTTCATTGATTCTTCATGCATCATTAAATACAGGCAGTTTTTATGTCATTCTTTGAAGGTAATAGAGCTCGTGCAGAAATACGGTCCAAAGCGCTGGTCTGTCATTGCTAAGCATTTGAAAGGAAGGATTGGAAAACAGTGCAGGGAGAGGTGGCACAACCATTTGAATCCAGAAGTGAAGAAAACCTCCTGGACAGAAGAGGAAGATAGAATTATTTACCAGGCACACAAGAGGCTGGGAAACAGATGGGCAGAGATTGCAAAGTTGCTGCCTGGACGGTAATGACATATGCTTTTAGCTCTCAAAAAAGGAAAAAGCTGCAGGTCTGAGCAGTCTGTTTTGGTCGCCTCAGGCTGCACTGTATGAATCGAAAAAGTTTTGGAATCAAAACCTGGGAAGCCAGTGACAGCAATGTGCATTTTTCTCAGTGGGGAACTTCACTGTTTGGTCAGTACACACAGCATGTGCTATTTTTACAGGCTTTTAATGCTTGGCACAAGTAGAAAAGCCAGTAACTGGAGCAAGACCATAAGATTTTCCTAAATGCTTGTGCAATCTTATTTGTGCCTGTGATGACTGTCAAAATTTAAATAGATTTAACAGGGAATGATCAGGCTCTGCAAAAGGAACATAATTTACATTCAGCTAAGGGTATGCCTTCAACATGAAATCCAGTCTGTTTATTCAAAATTATTTAAGAGAAGACTTCTTCAACTTTTGTAATTGCTCTTGAATCATCCAGATGATATTGACCTGTTAAAAAACCATGTGTAAAACTTTTTCCTCAAACTCTGGTCCTGGAAATACTTGTCTCACTGAAAGCTTTTGTACAGCTTGTATATAAACTCAAAGATTCAGTGTCTTACTTGCTTGATTAAAAGTGACTCAAAATGTGAGCAAGCAAATAATGTAAGCAAGGGAGAGGTTTCCCTTCCTACTTTTCTTCCTGCTAACAGATAAAACATCTTCAAGTCCTAAATATAAGGCCTAAGATCGTGATAGCCCTTAAAGCAATCATTCCCTGGGCTGCTTTCACCTTCTAGAAGATAACAAGAAAGAAAATACCCCTTGGAAATATTTTTTGTGGCTTCCACACATCACAGATACTACTTTGAATGATAACATGCAGTAGTGATGTTTTTCAAATAGCAGAGCTGTTTTAAAGTGTACTCTTAAAAATCTCACAGAGTTGGTAAGTTTGCTTTTCCTGACTCACTTATGTGAGGATTTGAATCTCAGTTTTTCTGCATCTAAGAAAAATCCCAACAGTTTTGTTTACTGAGTTTGTGTGTACAGCTGTGTGTTGTTGCTGTCTAGGTGACCAGCTGGAAAATTGCTTGGAAGTTAGTCTGTTCACAGCTGTTCTCCACAGTCTTTCTTTCCAGCAATGAGACACAATAAGACTCCACTGAAATATTAAGATATAGGAAGATGATGTTGGCATTCCTTTAGAATAGCCTCAAAGGGATGCTAGCCTTCGTTGTCTTCTCACTCTATGGGAATGAGGTGAAGATGAAATTAGAAATTTCTTTCAATTTGAGGATGTAAGTCATGAGAGATTGCTTTAAAAACTATGTAAACAACCATAGCCCATTTTTCTTTTTTCCTGATCTTTATACTGAGCATCTTTCCTGAGAAGTTGGGAATAGCATCTGTAGTGGTGGGGGTAGGAGGAAGATCAGAGAAGAGCTCAGGGTTTAAACAGAAATGCCAACAGCAGTTCCCTGCCCATTGACCTGTCTGAATTGGAGCTGCTCATATTTGAAACCCCTCGAACGTCTGTATTTCTGTTGCAGAACTGATAATGCTATCAAGAACCACTGGAACTCCACCATGCGCCGGAAGGTTGAGCAGGAGGGCTACCTGCAGGAGTCCTCCAAAGCCTGCCACTCCTCAGCAGCTGCTGGCTTTCAGAAGAACAACCACCTGATGGCCTTTGCTCACAACCCATCGCCACCCGCGCAGCTGCCGGTGGCCAGCCAGCCCCCGCTGGGCAGTGACTACCCCTACTACCACATCCCTGAGCCACAGAACGTGAGTGCCTGCAAGGGGCAGTGTGCAGGGCCTGCTTGCTTTGCCTCGTTGAATAGATGGGGGCACTTTAGCTGTTCCTGCTTTCAGCTTGAAGGATTTCCTTCGTCTTGGTGGGCTTGGATGTGTTTGATGTCTGATGAGGATTTCTTTGGCTTTTACATAGTTCAGTGGTGAAAATGAGTACATTTCAAACTGGTGGCATTCAGGTGGTGGAACTGGGTAAAGCAGGTTTAATGCCTTGGGAGCAGTTAACATATTTCTTAGAGTTGTGAATATTAAATTTCTTGAATATCAGTTGAATCTGGTTAATTCTGTGTTCCACGTCAAAATCTCCCACATTCTCTTTCGTAGTATTCTGTTTGTGGGCTGCCTGTCAGAACCAAGTGAACAAGTATTGTTTTTAATCAGATTTCTTTTCTATTAATGTTTAATAATGAAACAGGCTCCTGCTTCAGATAGTTGCATTGTAGAGTTTTAAATGATAATAAATTGCATCTTTTGCTTTTTCACTTCAATTTAGAAAATCCTTACAAATGTTTCTATAAATTATTCATCTTTTCTCATTCAGGAAGGGTAAACATTTCATATATGAATTTTCTTTCTTCCTCTCTAATGCTTGCTGTCATATTCCTAAAAACGTGATTACTTTTCTTATAAACATTTTTTTTGGTTGTTATTTCATCTCCACAGACTACAAATATTAAGTACCTAACATCAAAGTATGTTTAACACAAATTGATGTTGCAGATAATATGATGGAAATAACCAATTTTTGCTTTTTGACCTAGGTTCCTGGTCAGATCCCGTATCCAGTAGCACTGCATGTAAATATTGTCAATGTACCTCAGCCAGCTGCTGCAGCTATCCAGGTAGATAACTTGAACCTTATTTCAAGAGTCAATTTCTTAAATATTTGATAAACTAAAATGCAGACATCGTACATTAAGGAAACATTTTAATGTATTAAGTGTGGTGAAAAGAGAAAATGGGGAAGGTTGGGGAGTTCTGACATGTCTAATAATTGCTCCTTCTGAAGTGGATTTTAAATGCAGTAGTTGACATCTGGTGTGATGGCCTTCACTTTCTCCATTGCAAATGTCTATACTGAAATTCAGCAGAGACTTTGATGGTGGAAAACACAATTGACATTTGTTTCATCTTGGAATCTAATTTGGCTGTTAAAACCACAGGTCGGCAAACCATGAGCATTTTAGTTGCTACATCCTATCAGACCTTTATCTTTTCTTTTCCCTTAACTCTTAATTTCAGAGACACTATAATGATGAAGACCCTGAGAAAGAAAAACGAATAAAGGAATTAGAGTTGCTACTAATGTCGACTGAGAATGAACTGAAAGGGCAGCAGGCATTACCAGTAAGATTGTCACTGTGTGCTTGGATGGAGGGATAGCAGCCTTACCCCAGTGCTTGTCTTTTTAACTTTTTACTCCCCCTCTGCCTTCAGTACTAATCAAGGCTCTATATTTCCGTTTTAAAAGGATGAAACATAGCACATATGTAATCTGTATCTGCTTTGTAAATTCTTTTATTAAAAAAAAATCCAAAAATTTTAAAGGTATCTTACTTTGCAAAGTGGGAGCAGGACTGGGCTCCGTAACATAATGTAATATTGGAAACTTGATGATTGTACAAAATAAAAAATCCTACAGGCCTTTAATCAATAATGGGATCTGTGTTTCTGAAAGTGTGCAATGGTTCATGTGATGAAAATGTAGTGCCTGTGCATTAGATTTTTCTTCTCTGTTGTATTCTTTCCTTCAGCTGTGTTTTGTATACTTCGTAAGCTTCAGACTTGATGCATGTTTGAGAATTTGTTTTACTCCTCTGAATAATGTTAGATTCTTCATAACTGCATGTGTGGAGCAAGTGCTGGCTATTACTGAATTCTCATACTTTGTTGTATATGCCATTGGTTGTTAATGTGTGAAAACCCTTGTGTAACTACTTAACATCGTCACCAAAGCCAAGAATCCCAAAATCATTTTTGAAGATAGGTGATAGCCAGCAGATTCTTTTTTTTTTCTTTTTTTTTTTGGGTAATATTTAAATGAATAGAAAAGAACTGCATGCATGATACGTTAGTTTGGCCACTTTTTAACTTTAGTTAATGTTTTGCAATTTCTTCTGTTGCATGATCACACTGGAAAGAAACTTCTGTTAATTTGTTCTTCTGCTTTCCTAACCACGTTGATTTGACAGCCTCTTCATTGCATTGGTGTAAGCTGTAGCATTAGACAGGGATAGCAGAAGAAAAGGAGATAAGCAGACAAAAGCAACTCTAACTCTGAAAACATTTAGCCTTCTACAGTGCTGAGCGCTCAGTAGGGAAATCCTGCCGTTTCTTGCTTCTTACAGAAAAGGACTTGCAGACACTTTTTGAGCACTTGGAGTAACAAAGTATGAATTGATTATGTGCTAGTAATGACATATGCCTAAAATAGTGGAAGTAAATTATGAGGTAACTTTGGGATAACAAATACCATGCCAGTATTACTTAAAACAAGATCTTGCACTGATGAAAGGAAACATCTTGACAATTGTTTCATAGGCATAAGCTTTTAGATGATGATGCAACTACTTTTATCTTTCCTCCAGTGGCATCTGACACCTTGTGCAATTTCATTGCTAAGTTCCTTCTGCCTTTCCCCCCTCCCTTTTCTTCTTTTTTTTGCCTTCTTCTTCCTTTAGACACAGAACCACACATCAAACTACCCCGGCTGGCACAGCACCACAATTGCGGACAGTACCAGGACCAGTGGTGACAGTGCACCTGTTTCCTGTTTGGGGGAGCATCACCACTGTACACCATCTCCACCGGTGGATCACGGTTGCTTACCTGAGGAAAGTGCATCCCCTGCACGGTGCATGATTGTTCACCAGAGCAACATCCTGGATAATGTTAAGAATCTCTTAGAATTTGCTGAAACACTCCAGTTAATAGACTCCGTAAGTAGACTCGATGCCTTAGGTGGATTGGTGCATGGTCAAGGAGTAAGGGGTGAGGAGCTGGGATTGTCCTAAATGCGGTTGTTGCTTTTTTCCCGAGTGACTTCAAGTTGCTCCAGGATCTGAAGCTTATTTTCTGACATGACAAAATGCAGCTGCTTGTAAATGAAGCCCTCAAGCACGGATGCATATGCTTTTTTTGGGTGTCTCCCTTTCGGGCTACATCTTGGAATGGGAGTGTGAGTTTCAGCAAGGTGCACAGTAGGAGCTTGAAACAATCTCTCATTTTTAAGTCTCCTTAAAATACAATCAGAGATACCATGAAAAATTTTAAACAATGTGATGATATTTACTGATACTCGAAGTGACACATGCCATAGGTTTGGGTGTGGCCGCTCATGTATCTGCATAATTTTCTACAATTTTTAGTTGTAGCCTCAATAGCTGCTTTTCAAAGTTTAAGGGACTTGTCCTGGCATATGTGAAGGACTGTAAACACACATTTAAATGTCAAGTATCTGACACTGACATGATCCTGTTGTCATTGCAGTCTCTGGGATGCTGCATGTAAAGTAGCACACTGAGTTAACGTTTGTTGGTGGCAACCTCCTTCAGAAGCAGACGTGTCTGCTTCGTTCAGTATCATTTCCCTTTCAGCACATCCAGGGCAGCATTGCATGTTAGGAGGAGGCCAGTCTTGGTCTACAGCACACTTTTTTTTTTTGTAACAAAAGGCACCATCATCATACCAAGCAGAAAACACTGGGCAAGCAAATAGTAAGGACATAATTTGACTCATTCATTAGGGATTCGGTTGCCAGCAACACTATTAGGATGTCAGACAGTTTGATAAGATCAAGGTATGTGAAAACACAAATTGTGTTCACAGCGTTGCTGCTCCCATGAACAGGATCAGGCTGAACTGAACTGGGAAAAACTTAATGTTGTTGTTGTTGGTTACAAACATATCCTAGCGCTGTATTTTCATGAGGTGGCACTATACACTGTCTTATAGCTCCGTGCCTCCCACGTTGTTTCAGGATCCTTCATCATGGGGTGATCTCAGCAGTTTTGAATTCTTTGAAGACACAGACACTCCGGCTAGCAGAGCTCCCTCAGGCAAAGTCGCGCAGCTTCAGCAAAGAGGGGCCAGTGCTTGTAGACCGCAAGGACAGCCCACCACAAATTTGAGCAAAGTCATGTCAAGTCAGGGCTCTCTTGGCTCACGAAAGACCTTATCTGCCTCACAGGGCAGTGCGGCTCCGCGGGTCCTTCCTCGCAAAAGGAGAGGACACTGCGGCCCCGTAGCCAGTGGCCACGGTAGCACCTTGGTCCTAGCTGACGTCAGCAGCTCAACTCCTCCTAAGTGCTCCCCTGTCAAAAGCCTGCCCTTCTCTCCCTCGCAGGTAGATCAAGACTTCTGCACAGATGTTACTAATTCTCAAAAGTCACCCCAGTCTTAACAATTTAGAAACTAATCCTTTGGAACAAATGACTAATTACCGTTGTGCTTGTTGATTTCGCTCCGTGTTTGAATCTTCTCGCTGCTCCTAGTCTTCACTGCTGAGTTTAGTTAATCAGCAAGCTAACTGTTGATTCTTGACTCTTAAATTCATCTGTGGGGCATGGTTTTTTGTGTTTTGTTTTTTTGCCTTTTTGGATCGTTTTTTGTAGGGGAGTGTGACCTCTTGCTTTACTCTTGCTGCTAACTCCAGCTACTAGAGTTTAACATTTCTGATCATCTGTGATACTTTCCATCTCTGTCCACTTACAGTATGATTCATTGACCTAGAAAACCCCAAACTGCATTTAAATAGCATTCAGGTTGTGAGACAAACTGACAACAACCAGAAAATTCAAATCACACTTGCCATCCTCTGCCCAGGCCATGGGAGTTGGAGTGGAATAGGAATGAGGAGGAAAAATGGCTTGTTAAAATGGCCTGGTGTGCATTTTCAAATTCCTAATGATGGTTGCTTTGTTTCACAGCTGTAGCACTATTTAAAAGTGTTTTGGATTTTTTGTTTGTCTGTGTTGGTTTGCTTTGGTCTTTGATGTCAGAGAAAGACTATTTCATGAAGGATAGTAAAAGATTTCATGTAATGATTTCCCAATGTATTTCCCATTACCTCTTAGCTATTTTAATCATATGTCATTTTTCCAGTGAAAGCCAGATTTTCTTACGTGCCGCATTTTTATAAAGTGACAGAATCTAGAAGGGAATACATTGAATTGTTGTCAGACTAAAGGATACCACTATGCTCACAGATTTGTAGACTAGAAATAGAAACTATATTTTAGGTTACTAGGCAGAACACATGCAAGAACAATTTTCTCCAAACAAATAGTGCTGCCTCTTTTTCAGTCAGCTGTTTCCATTCCAAAGTATTCCACGTACCCGTCACAGGTGGCAGCTTTCATTTCATACTCTGAAAGTGAAGTACTTTCTTTTGAGAGAGATGATAGGAAATTTATTTTCCTGTCATCAACACTTGCACTGCCCTAAAAGCCCCTACATTCCCCACATAAATATTTGTGGAATTTAACCCTGTTTCCTGTGGGTTTGTTTCTGAAACATCTCTTGCTCATTTTCACCTAGTTTCTTGGGCACACTGGTCTTAATTAAAATTTATTTGGAGAAAATCCAAATCAGGTTCTGAAAGTGGTGGAAAGTTTTTCTCATTGGAACAGAGTGTCATTTCCTTTAGAATTTCCCTCTCTAGCTTCCTGAGCCAAACCATTGAGTATTTTTTCACAATGTAGTCAGGTACCCCACATACCCCTGCTTGCATCATAGGGCCAGGAGAGTGACTCGTGTCAGTCAGAAGAAAATAATTTCTTTTTCTTTTGTTGAATAACATCAGCTTAAGAGGCAGCCATGTAATCTTGATGTTCCTGTTAATTTTTTCTTCCCACACCTGCAGTTCTTGAACACCTCATCCACTCATGAAAACTTGAACCTGGACAACCCTGCACTTACCTCCACACCGGTGTGTGGCCATAAGATGGCACTTACCACCCCGTTCCATAGGGACCAGGCTTTCAAGGCTCAGAAGGAAAACCATGTGTAAGTCTCTTGTCTTGTCCAACTCACGAGGGTCCACCTCTTCACATTTGCATGCAACCAAAGTGCTGGGGGTCAGCATATGCTTTAGGCTGTAAGGGTGGGTTTAGGTTAGATACAGGGAAAGAAATATTCACTGAGAGGGTGGTGAGGCAATGGATCAGGCTGGCCAGAGAAGTAGTGAATGGCCTATCCATGGATGAAGCCCTGGGCAACTTGATCTCATGGAAAGTGTACCTGCCTGTGATAGTGTGTTTGGAACTAGATGATCTTTAAGGACTGTTCCAGCCTAAACCATTCTGTGTTTCTCTGCTTCCTGCAGAGTTGTTTGCTCACACATTCAGATTTTGCTTAGTTGGGAGTAAAACTTCCAATTTATGACTATTGAGGTAGGTATAAAACCATGCATATAGGTTCACCAGTTTTTAAAATAAAGTCATTACATCTTATCACAGTCAAATAGATATTCTGCTGTAAAAGCAAAATGGATTATGGGATGACAGGGAAATATTTTCCAAAGTCTTACAACAATACCATCTGTATGCACACATTTCTATAAAGAGCTAGTATTTCCAAGCGTCTTCCTTTAAAGTTCCTCTCCTTCTTTTTAAAGTTTCAGGACTCCAGCAATCAAGAGGTCGATATTAGAAAGCTCTCCAAGAACACCCACTCCATTCAAAAACGCACTTGCAGCTCAGGAAATCAAATACGGTCCTTTGAAGATGCTGGTAAGAAGGAAACAATGATGAAAGTTGCTTTGATATTAGTGCAGAGGGATGTTCTGGACTTGGATATAACGTTTCTTTCTTTCAGCCTCAAACTCCAACTCATCTTGTAGAAGATCTGCAGGATGTTATCAAGCAGGAGTCGGAGGAATCTGCAATAGTGGCTGGGCTACATGAAAGTGGACCCCCTTTGCTGAAGAAAATCAAACAAGAGGTAAATCTCAAACTTACCTGAGGCAATTTAATTCAGAACTCTTTGCTGAGAAACTTATAGCAATGCCTTTTCTGTTAAATAGCTGTGTCTGTTTTCCTTTCATGTGAGCCCCAAGATCTTAGTGTCGGTTCCATATAGTACACTAGGCATGTCTAATTCATCTCCCATTGATTTCCATAGAAGTCTTTCTGCTGTTTTCAGCAGGGGTTTGCTTGGACCGTTCTAATGCAGTTTTCGTTTGAAACTTAAAAAGAAAAGAAAAATTAGACATGAATTTGGATTGAATCTTTCAAATATTGGTGAAAAGTATAGAAGAACCCCATGGGGACCAAGCTCCATGGAGTGACTTAGAAACCTGAACATTTGAGGACATTGCATTATATTACTTTGTCACTAAAGTTCTAAAAATACATTTATTCTCAATCCTTTCTAGGGGATTAAACTCCTGAATACTAACAGAGCACTGAGTGCAAGTATTCAAAGTTTTATTAGATGGGGATTTTTTTGGAGAACCTTGAACTTTTTTCTTCTGCAAAGGGCAAGGCTGCTGTAAAAGATGTTACTGTAAACATGCATTATGCACCTCAGTGAAGAATATTTGTTCAATTTATTAAGCAACTGACAGAAATCTCCTGGTCAGTTATGTGGTGGTTGAATCATGCCTTTTCTGTTTTCAGGCAGAGTCCCCAACAGATAAAGCTGGAAATTTTTTTTGTTCAAATCATTGGGAAGGAGAAAACCTGAACACTCAGCTCTTTACACCTGGGTCTACTATGGAAGATGTGCCAGTAAGTATAACTTTTCCCACCATCAAAGAAATTCTTTGTTTTCCATCCCTGTTCGATTCTTAAATGCAAGAGAAAAAGAATATTTTTTCTGATTTTCTTCACAAGTAGGCTTTATTCCTTATTTCTGTGTCATTTTCCTGTACTAAGCATAAAAGGCAAAATGCTACTCTTAATTATCACTCTGATACCTGTAGAAGGTTTCAGAAGTTGCAGTCATTTTGCAGCCCACAGACTTTGAAGAGCATGTCCTTGTAGGATGCCTGCACCTGTGTGCAGAAATTACTAGATCAATGAGTTAAAAACTGGTGAAAGAGAGAGAGACTCTCTTGGTTTTTGCAAAGGAGACTTTGCATGAGCACAGTTCCCTTTGCATTGCCAGGGCTTATGGACTGTTCAGTGTTACTGTTACTCTTGAAATTGGGATTTTCACTGGATGGAAGATCTTTGCGCAGGGCAATGCTCCTGCAAAGCCAAGTCCCAGGGACACCAGGCTGATGTCTGCTCCTCATCTGTGGCTGTGCCCAGTGTAGCAACTTCTGCACTCAGCCTGAGTTTACTCACAATGCATTCCAATTCAGGTTGTTCTCATGAGTTGCTGAAAACCTTTTTCTTTTTTCTTTTTCTGTTCAGAATCTTCTTACCAGTTCCATTTTAAAGATGCCTGTGTCTGAAGATGATGATAGTTTTCAGAAAACAGTTGCAGTACCTAGAAACAGGCCACTAGCTAGTCCTTTACAGGTAATTATTCTTTGATAAAATTGTCCTCTGTATATAAAAATACATATATGCATCCATATATGTTTATATACATATTGCTTTCTCACAGACCAATTTTATGGTTTGAGTATGGAAGAATGAAATGTTCAGATGAATGTGGCTGAGGATCTCACTTTGCCTGTGGAGCATGAGGGCACAGCCCTGTGTGTGGGGTGCTGTAACTCAGCTGGGTGCAGTGTGGAATTGGTAGGACTGAGAATTAACGTGAACCAGGGTGTTTTTTTTTTCCATAGGCTTTTTGCAGGTGGCACTGCTGTTTTGGAGAATTGAGTGGTGTAGTGGTGGCCAGAATTTGTGACTGGCCTTGGCGTGAGAGGAGAGACTCTAGCACTGCCTGGCTGGCACTGGTGTGGCCAGTGTTGCCCAGCACCAGGATGGCCTTTCCCCCTAAACGTGTAATTGTTGTAATGTAAGTCAGATGTTAGGCCAGGGTTTATGTGTCTGTGCTTTTGCCAAGTGTTAACAAACACAGACATTTGCTGTACTTTAAAGCAGAGCTGTTGCACAGGGGCTGATCCAAAGCCCACCAAAGTCATTAGCAGCCAGCTTGGGAGCTCTTGTGTTCTTTAGGTGAAACCCACAGCAAGTCATTCAGAAAACAAAACATAATTTCTGTATTTCCAAGGTAGATGACTAAGTGATTTTGTAGGCCTACTCCACATGGGAGAAATAAAGGAAAGTGTCTCATTCCCCAGAGTGAGTCACTGTCAGGAAGGAAATTGTAACTCTGTAGTTCCTGACTTTCAGGCAGATAGTCCACATGGCTAATCCTTCTTTGCTCCCTCTTTCCAGAACTTACATTAGGGCTTATTTACAGTAGGAAGGAATGAATAAAGTCTGGTTTTGATTAGGCATTTCTAGCCAGGCATTAAAAAAGGAGATAGTAAAGTTTTACACACGTCCCTATTTGGCACAATTTGCCATGCTGTAGGCTTGTATTTTGTGCTGCAGAATCATTTGATGAAAAGCAGCTTTGGAGAGCAGGGACTAGGACTCCCCTTGGCATGGGGGTGTCTGTAGGGGCCAAAGACTCACACTCGGTATTGTTTATCTGCTCTTCCCTCGTGAACTGTTTCTTGGCTGCATTGTGGTAGACAGCCAGGAGAAAGGTTTGCAGATCCACTGGCCCTGACCTAGGGCAGTATATAGGGGCTGAATTAAACCTACCTCGTGGCAAAGGAGCCTGGGTCTCCAGCTTGGCTGGGGTTGCTGGAGCTCCCTGGTGGGTGTATAGGAGGAGGCTGCTGGTCCCCAAGAGCTCAGCCCTGCTGTGTCCCAACAGCCAAACTCTGGGCTCCTTCATAGATTTAGGACAAGATTTTCAAGCAGCTAAGCAGCACGGCCTGTGTGTTGTCCTGTTAGTGGTAGTTGCCTGCACTCTGGCTGTAATAAAAAAGAAGGATCTGAGAGGTCTGTAAAATAGGATCTTTTGATCTTTGGTGTACCGGTGTTATGTTTCCTGCTATCTAAAAATATTTTCTTTACAAGCTGCTATAAACGAAAGGGCTTGTTTAACCTTCTGTCCTCACTCATGCTGATTTTGTTCAGGAAGTTTACATGAGTCAATTTGTGGATCATTCTGGATTCAATTCTTCAGTCCTTGCTCAGGAAAACCATGTTAAAAGTCAGGTATGCTCTTTGTTTGCATAAAGAGGACCTTTTCTTAAGTAGGAACTGAGTTAAAAAGGACTTCCCAACTCCTCTCAGTGTTTAAAGTGTGTTGAACTGAAAGAAAAAGTAGTTGTAAAAAGCCCCAAAATGAATAGTTAGTAGGCAGCTTCTTGGTGTACTAGTATGAAGGTAAAATTGTTCTCTCTGCTGGTGGAACATTGAGCTTTTCAGCTGAAATGTAATCTTAAATGAAGAATGAGGCTTGGGGTTTCTGTGATGGTGGCACAGACAGCTTTTTCAGAATGAAATACTGACTTTTTATAACAATGCACTATTGTCTGCCAATAGCTGCACTCTCTGGTTTGGGCTGGGTGTCGTGGTTAAAAGGAATGGTGAAGCTGCCTGGCCTCATGTCGGAGGGGAGCAGTGTGGCCCTGTGCAGCTCAGAAAGGATGTGTGCTCTGGCTCTGTTTCGCACCAGAAACTGCTGCTGCTCTATCCCTGGTGCTTCCCCTCCTCCCCCCCAGTGTAAATGGACTCGTGTGACTTGGGCATAGCATGTCTAAAGGGTGCAAAGCCACGGAAAATATTAGCCTTTGTGCTTGTTGTTGTTTTTGCTGTTTGCTCTTTGTACATGACCAGATTTTAGCATGTTGTGGTCTTATGCTTTCTACTCTTCCTGGTTTAGAGTTTGGTGTCTCACCTTCCTACGTGAACACATGCATGGACACAAAAAAATAACTGGACTAAATCCCCTGATCCCATGAAAGTAGACATTAAGCATGAGGGAACTCATATGGGTGAAATTTAATTGTGTCTGCATATGTTGACATTGCTGCAGTTAATATTTTGGGCCTGGTCCAACTGTTCTTAGGCAAATTCTCATTGACTTCAGTCCAAGAAAGAATTACAACAATCTCTGTGCCCTGGGATCTGTGCATGGAGAGGAAAGAGAGAAACAAAGACAGCACTAAACTTAGGGGGTTTTTTTCATATGCTTGGTTCCTAAAATTCTATTTTCTTTTAAATTTGAACTTGGAAAACAGGGAGGCAGTATATTTACCAGCCCACAGTTTTCCATTGCTTTCATAATTTGCACTACATTTACACAAAGATATTAGGCTAGGGATAAACTGATCAAAATCCTTGATTACTTATTGTTCTGCTGTTAAATTCCAAAGAAGGCAAGAGTAGCAAATGTCCAAACACATCTCTAATGATATTTTTTACTGCATTTTGGGTACATGACTGATCATATGCCATTTAGTAAATAGCAGCTGATGATCATATCAGATAGCACGACGTGATTCACCATCACTTAGCAGGAACAGCATGTTGCATCATTTGGCATGTGAGGTCAGGTAGCTCCATGTAACACCTCTGGAGTTTGGTGCTGTCAGTGTTGTATAGAGCAAAGGGAGAAGAAGCCTCCGTAGAGCCAAGGAGAGTTTGGGCTTTATCCTCATTCAGTCCCCTCTTAAGTCTCCCCAAGCCATTGGATGTAAAGGCAGTTTTGTGTCAGATCTTTCTGGTAAGGTGTGGAGGTTCACCCAGCTCTTCTGTCCTATGTGACGAATCTCATTTGTGTGCATTATCAGGAATGCAGGAATGGCAGGAACAGGAATGTCTCACCAAACCCACATGTTGCCTTGGGGTGGACTTACTCTCCATTGCATGGATCCTAAATATTTCTGCTTTGTATTCATGGGGTTAGTTAAAACCTCTATTTTTGCACCCTATGTTTTTGTCACTTAGCTGCATGTCAGGGAGATTTTGGTCTCACTAGCAATTTTCCAAGGGTTAAGATTTTGGGATAATGTACTCCAATACCAAGACAAAAAGATGATCTGTACTGAGCATGTGCTTGAATTTTGCCTTGTAAGAGGTTACATAAAACCTCCTGTTTCTGAACCTCCCTATGTAAAAGTTAATTTTTATTTCACATTATGTTCTGTAGCAGTAGCAGTACGTAATTGAAACTATCCTAACATAGACATTTTAACAGATAGAAAAGTAGGCTAAATCACAGACCTTCCACCTAACCCTGCAGGCTATCAAAAGACACCATGAAATGGAGCCTTTTAAGAAAATAGCACTGCTTTGATATCTTCTTCCCCCAGTAACAAAGGAAACAACACAAGGTAGAAGCCCTGCAAGCTAAAGAGAATGTTCTTCAACACCTAGCTCCTGTCACTTTCCATTTTTTTAACCACAGACTGACACATTTCTGCTCGAATTTCCTGACTTTCAGTGGTTTATGTAGCCATTTTCTTCAAAGAGTAAGTTTAAAGGACTTTAAAACAGTTACTTGGTTACTTTTTTCAAGTGCTGGAGATGTCATGAAGCCTAATTTTCTCAGTTTAAAAAAGTGAAATGTTGTTTTATTTGCAGCTGGTTGTAAGACACAATGGCCAAGAAGGCAGCATGGTCTTCTGCAGCAGCAGGCTTTCTCTGTTTTTCCTCCATGGATTTTTGGAGGAAGGTCCTGAAATCTCATATTTTTCTTTGTTTAATCAAGGGAGAGGGGGAAGCATGCTGTGTTTGAGATCTGCACAGCAGGGGAAGGTAGCCCCACAGGTTTCTCTCACTTGTGCTGCCCCTTCTCTCCCCAGTGAGTGATGTGCACAGGAAGGACATGTGCTTGCCACAGCTGAGGGAGCCAGGGAAGGTTCAAAGTTACAGGCCAGTCACTGCATGTTTTCCTCCCAGGTCAGCAGAATTTGGCTTGCAAACAGATTGGAAGTTACAGCTGCCCTGAGCTGGTGATGGTCTCTCAGGAAGAAAAGTGACAGCTTAACTATTAGTCACATTTGCAGCAATGTATTCTGATCTTTGTGGGGAAAAAAAGGATGATTACTGGAGAGGGGAAGAATATCCTAGTATGAGTTGCAGATGCTTAGCCCACTTCCATACCTTGTCCATTGATCTTACTTGGGAAACTCATTCATCTTGAACAGGAGTTTTACCTGAGCAAGAACTTCAGGGTTAAGCTCTTAAAAATGCCAGCAAATAGCTCTTTCTAGCTCTGGTATAATTCTTATGAAAAAAGCTGAAAAGTTGGACCATCTTATTCTTTCACATTTAGCAAGCTGTATTTCTGAGCAGCTCGGAAAGCCCCAGAGTTCAGGAGAAGTCAGAGGAAAGCCAGCAGCAGGGGTAGAAATAGTGGTCTGTCTTGTCAAATGAGATAAAAAAGTAATTTATGGTCACTTTTAGTTTTTAATTAGTCTTTACTGTCCTGCCAGTGCTGCATCCTTGCAGAATAGAAAGCCATGTTATTTATATGCTGTCTATTGTATTCTGCTTGGAGATTGTTTTGTTCAGTGCATTGTTTTACTCTTTCAGGAGTGCTGCATTTCTGTTGCAAGCCTTCTTTTCAGTGGCACATTCTGCAGGCAATCTATGCCATGTAATCTAAGGGAAAGCTGGCAGGGAAGCACGATAAGAGACCTTCTAGTAGTCTGAGCATTTAAAATATTTTAAATACACTAGCTTTTAAAAAAAATATTTGTAAATACCAGCAATGCTTGGCTAAATTAGTGGTGGTGTTTGTAACACCACTAGGTTTGCTGGAGTTGCTGAAACTACCTGCCAGCAGAGCAGAGATGTAAAATCTGTCTTCTAACACAGTTCTTTGCCCAAGGATTTCTGCTAGACTTTCATCAGTTTGGCAGCTCAGCACTGCAGGACTGCAGCAGTGTTTGGTTTTGGCATTGGCTTCTAACACAAAAGGTGTTGTAACACAGGAGCTTTCTTCAGCTATAGAGACAGAACATGAAAAGGCAGTCTGGGCTACAAGAGCAGAAGGACTAGTTCTGTTAGAAAAGCACCTTTCCATATTGTTTTCTTCCCTTACTCTGGTCTGTTTTCTCTAGATGGTCCAAGTTTTTATTTAAAGTGCTTTAACTGGATATCCCAGTTACAACTTTGACAGTTTGTTTACAGTTCACATTTGCCTGAGGGCAGCTGAAGGCATATTACAGGATAAATAAGGCAGTTTTGCTGCCAGGAGAAGGATGTACTGGTAGAATTATTGAGGGTAAAAAAAAAAAAAAAGAGAGAGAGAGAGAAAGAAAAGGGACAGGGAGAATGACATAGCTGGAATTGTACCATGGATCTGTAATTTAATCCTATGGGAACTCACAGTACTATACTTTCTTCTCCCCCTCCACGCTGTGATTTAACTTAAAGAGAGAAACTGCTGTGTTTGGAAGAGAAAAATACAGTGGAAGTACTGGCTGAAAAGGTTTAAACTCTTTTAATTGACAGCAAAATTAAGACTGGTTTCCTGCCCTGTGAGGCAATGAAAAAATTGTGTATGTGGAAAGAATTTACTCTGGAAATCACTTTCACTCCCCACTGGCTAGGAATTTAGATGCCAAAATGAACACCTCACTCTTAGATGACTGAATTTATGCTGGATGAATCCACTGGATTAATGAAAACATGTCCATCAATTTTGGTGAGGTAGGGGTCAGGCCTTCTGGCTTCTGGTTACAAAGATCTTGTTTCCATCCATTGATTTGCAGAGTTAGACCTGTAAATGTGGTCAGGAGACTGCAATGAGCATTCTGCAACTGGAGTGTTCTGGCTAGGGTCTCTGTGCTGTTCTCCTGCAAGCCTGTAGCCTTCTGCCTTGGGTCTCTTTCCTTCTGATACATGTGTTGGGCACTGCTGTCTGTGGGACACTGTCCTGTAACAGAGCCTGTAAAGTACTTGCTGCAATGCTGGTGTGGTAGGAGGCATTGTGGGATCCCTTTTTACCCTTTTTACAGAGAGATCCCATAGCTGTGTGTGACCAGGCCCAGCAAGGCCCTCTGCCTGGGCTGTAGGACCCTGCCCTCCCTGCCAAGGAGGGCAGGAAAGCTGCTCCCATCAGGATGACTTTCACACGTGCCTCTGGCACTGCACTGCAGGGCTGGCAAGGCACAGGCATTGTGCTTTGTTTTGTGTTGGCTGCCGAGAGCCAGGGCTTCAGAGAGAAAATGTTTATTAAAAATACCCACTGAAATGTTATCTGAGTTCCCCAAGGGTAGAATGGAAAGCTGTGTTAGTAAATATGCTGCATCAGACAACATACTCCTTTGGGTCCAATGTTTCTTTCTTCACTGGAGCAGAGCTCTCACCATCATCAATGAGATGCAAAGTTATAAGTTTGTCACAATAGGGAGGGGGGAAAAAGTGTATATAGTGTCATTTATTGGAAAAAATAATACATGGATGAAAACTTTTCTGTCCCTACAGCAAAGCTGAAGTTGTTTCAAGCAGGCTCAAGTGAGGGGTGGAGCTGGTCCTCCTGTGTCAGCTGCCCAGTGCTCCCCGGGGCAGCCAAGCCCAGTGGGAGGGCAGAGGGTTACTGCCTGCCTGAGCAGCTTCTGCCACACTGACATCGGGTTAAAGATGAAAACCAGGCTTTCCATGGAATGAGTGACATGTAGCAGCCTGCTGAGATGTTGGTGATATCAGGATACAGATTTTTTTTTTTCCTACTAAGCACATGGCTGTTAATACAAAGAGCTCAGTGTAGATACTAACAATTAAGCCTAATTTATGAAATAGGGACACTCCTTACCTGAAGTTACTTATAGTTTTCAGAAATTGACATACTATGACAAATGGACTTCTTACATATTTGCAGTTATTTAAGGGACTGCTGATCTCTTCTTTCTAGACTGGTGCATTGAAGCTTTGAGGGATCACAGGGAAATACTGGTTAGACACATATTTCTGTCCTTGGAAATTATGGATATATGGGAACTATCAGCTGCTTTTGACAAATCCAACTTCTAAGTAAAACCAACAGCTTTATACCAGGCATTGATTCGGTTCCTCATGCAAATACCTCTAAAACAGCAGGGGAAAATATGCACAGGTGCCTGAGTCCCACTGAGGATCAATAGGGAGTTGCAGGTTCCCAGCTTGTGTGGGTGCCTTTGAAAAAGCGATGCTGGAAGTTGTTTAACCAAAACATAAAAGGAGCTGTGGTGTGTTGCATGCGGGTCTGTGGCATGCAGAAAGTGTGTCACACCTGCTTTCTGGCATGTGCCCTTGCCTGAGCCACAGCACAAGGCACACAGCTCTAGAAAAGAGGTGTATGGCATGTCTGTTCACTTCACAGATGCAGCTTTCCCAAAAAAACTGCAGAAACTTAATGATTTGAGGCCTGACCTGATTCTCCATCAGAAAGGGAACTTCTACTGAAGTTCAGCAGTTTTGCTTGCAAAATGGCATCCAGGAGAAGAGGCAGCATTTGGAGCTTCCCTACAGAGAAGAGAAAGCCATGTCTAGGGAATCCCAGGAGAAGTTTGCAGAGGACTAACACGCTCGCTTAGTTATTCACTGGGTTTGTCCCTTTCAGACAGTAAGCCCTCCAAGGCAGGAACCTCGGTCCCTGTGTTTGTACTGGTGCCCTGATTAGGGCATGTTGCATGAAATTATCTGTATTTCATAGTTGCCCAGCCTTTTACTATCCATATGTCTCAGATAACACTGTTTACAGTCACAAGAGCATTCTGTAAACTTTTAGGCCAGAGAATAATTTAAGGATCCTCTTGCGAAAAGTTAGCAACTAGAAGTCGAAGTTAGCAACTAGAAGTTGAAGTTAGCAACTAGAAGTTGGCAGAAAGAGCTGTGGGCACGTCAGGACAGTTCTGCTCTTAGCAGATGGTTTGCAGTCCACTAATTATGATTCATCCACTGTCCAAGTGGTTGGGAAGGCTTTGGACATCTCTTTGAGCAATGTAGTTATTGTGCTGCAAATCCTTTTCAAATGGGATGGAGAACTGAGAAAGGTTTCTCCTGACTTGTCTTTACTGGTGGATCTTAAGCATACACCCTCTCAGTATTTAGCAGTGTTGGGATCCCTTGTGGAAAGATAAGCACAATTGTGTGCATTTTTGGAATGCAGACTATTTGTACAGCTAACTGTGTGATAATAGAGGTTTTATTCAGGTCTTGGAGAAAGTTTCAGTGTGGAAAGGCAGACACACTGGCTAAGTGAGAGAGTTCAATAGAAAAAAATAAAAGTGTGTATCCTGGTAAATTCCAGGAGCTTTGAAATTTCATTGCTGTTTATAGCTCAAGGCAATGAGAAATGTCTCACATGTGTAGTGAGTAAATAAATACAGCACACACAGCCCTCTGCAGATAGGTTTATCTCATTTTAGCATTATACTAAATGGTGTCTGCAACCTCCATAAATACCACAAGAAGTGAAATGGCTTACATGATAATTAAAAAGCTGTTTCTGCTGAGAGTTGGGCCTGCCTCCCTCCTCCTTTGCCAGGGGAGCTGAGCTATGGGGCGGGTGCTGATGGCTGCCCACAGGTGAAAGCAGCTTTGAGCGGGGAATCCTCGGCAGCGCTGGGCAGGCTCCCAAGGTTGTCAGGCTCCTTTAGGGAGCTCCAGGACAGAGCATTTTTAGAATGTAGGTTCTTCGTGCATGGCCATAACATTGAATATTTTAACTGTGCTGTAGCCTGTCTGTGCTCTGTTGACCTTAAAGTTGGCCTGCCAAGTACATTCTTGTTTAGACCTTCCTAAAGGATTAAAGGCAAGGCTGTGGCTATGGCCTACTAGAAAAGACACTCTGAGAGAGAAGCAGGAAAGTTTGGATCTCCTGTGGTGATCCTCTGCAGATCATCTGGTCTGTCTGCCCCTGTGGTCGCTAACTGAGAAGTCAGGGTAACATTTTTTTGCCTGTTGTGTTGAGATTTCAATTTCTCAGGGGGCAGGACAACATCCCACTGCCTGTGCATGGAACAGTTAATTGTGAGTGAGCCCAGCTTTGGCTGGGACTATGGATAAACCACAAAGCATTCAAACTAAATCTCTCTGTCTTCTGATTTAGCATCTGAACAACACCTGGGAGTCGGCGTCCTGCGGGAAGATCGAGGATCAAATGGCTCTGCCAGATCAGGCACGTAAATACATGGGCACCTTCCCCACGCGGACTCTGGTGATGTGAAAGGGTCGACGCACAGAGAAGCATTATGGTTTTGAGAACACTTCACCTCCACTGGGAAATTCCTGTTCCTCTGCATGAGAACTTTTCATGAATGGGAGAAGAGCCTATCTTTGTTGTGGTACAACAGTTGGGAGCAGCACAAAGTGCATTTAGTCACTCAGCATATATATTCTTGTTGGATTTCACCCAACTTAAGAGTTTGTGTTTTTTTAATGATACTTGCCTAAATTATTAGGTATTGAATTTGAATCAGTAATTAATGATCTTAAGTGCAGTCTTATAATAAAGATAATTTTTCTTGTACTTTTTGAGATCAAACAGACTTAATACACCAGTATTGTTATTTCAGTGATGTGCTAGTCAGGGGTGGGGTTTAGTTTGTTTCTTTTTTTATTTTTTATTTTGTTTTGTAATAATAAAAGAGCAGGTACTCAGATATATTTTAAATCACTGAACAAAATGAATTGGTGTAAAATATGGAAGTGAAAAGCATTACTACAAAGGCTTGTCTGTGCAAAAGGGGAAAGCTGATCAAGATCGTGAATGCTCAAACATCCATGCCTCTTGAAATACTCCCTTCTGTTTTGGTTCTAGGCCATTATACATTGTGTGTTTCTGTTGGGGGGGTGGGTAATTAGCTTGCTTTAAAAAAATATTACTGTATGAAACATAGATTTATGAGAAAAATTATATTTTTATTCAGTAATTTAATTTTGTAAATGCCAAATGAATACTGTGTTTTGCTGCTACAGACCTTAGCGTGTAGACATGCTGCTAGTGTAAAAGGAGCAGTAGAGCTTTATATGGAAAAAAACAAATGTTGATGTTAGCTAATTGACTATGCACTAGCATTTCAGACCTTTTTGTTTTAATTTTTTTACATCATTTATATTTTTTCCCCTTTTTTTTATAAGCAATATTTTTGAACACTGTTCTTGGGAGATTTTTATTTGTGTGGATGTGTTGTTTTGTTTCTCATTGGTTTGTAACAGCATGCATTGCACCTTCATATGTTTGGGAGAACACTGTCTTGTTCATGTTGTCTCTTTTGTTCCATGTCTAGCTAGTTGTTCCCTAACTTGGGTTTTGTGTACTGAATCAGGTTCTTAGAAATACATGGCTCTTTGTACTGCCATATCAAATCTTTATTGATATGGCAAAACACTGATTTTATTTTATTTTTTTTATTTTTTTGTGTTTTTATAACAGCCTCTGACTTTGCTGCCTTAATAGCATTTGGTGCAGCTTTATCTGCACTTAATTTTTTATACAACAATGTACTGCCTTGTAGATAAATAAAGTGTGTTCCTTTTTTACTTAAACCTGCATGGCCTCCTAATCTTGTTTGTCTTCAGTTTTTTGGCGGTGGTGTTAACAGCAACAATCAAGCCAAGAAGGTTTTTCCCAGCACACTTAGATAAGCAAGGAATAGAATTTTGCACACCATAGCCTCAAAATCCTTGGTTCTCATTGATTGTTAAGGAAGTGGAAGGAACACAGCACAAAACAGTGAGTACTGAGCATGTTGTGGTCTCAGGGCACATCTCTATTGACACCAAAGTCCAGGTCAGCTTCAGTCAGTGGGAGACTCGCTGCACCTTTTGTGCAAAACTGCCCTTATCTCACAATGCTGGCTAATTTATTTTTTCATCTAAGGACAATCAGGTCAGAAATCAATTGAATAAGAGAAAAATATTCTGGAGTTCTTGTAACTGTAGAAGAGGCTTTTTTCAAGCTTGTCTTAAGAAAACAGAGGTGAGAGGATACTTTGAAACCCTGGTGCATTGTGCTTCACAGCAAATAATTGGACAGATCAGCAAGAGCCTCACACAGCTGACATCCTGAGGGTCGTTCAGCCCTAGGAAGGCTAGAGATAAAAGCAATTCCTGACAAAACAAACAAACAAATAAAAGGCATTCTGTCATAGAAAAAAAGACATTTTATTGAGTAGCTTGAAAATAAATTGCAGAAATGTAAGTTGATGCAAGTGCTTCAAAGACATACTGATATTCATGAGAGCAGGCTTCAGCTCCACGATGAAAGAGTCGCCATGTGTGCGCTGAGCTCCAAAGGTGCTGGCCCTCAAATCATGCAGTGCACAGAAAAGGAGGAGCAAAAAGGCCTTTTCCACCCTCTGCACAGGTCCCTGCTCATGTGCTCTTGGCTTTCAGCATGAGAAGGGACCAGTGTTTGCAGCAGCCCCCTCCCAGTTGTTCTGTGTGCTTCGCATCCATCCCTCCTGTGCGGTTTGGTCTCTCCCATCCATCCCTCCTGTGTGGTTTGGGCTCTCAACCCACGCTGGGGTCCAGGGAGAGCCCCAAGGCCGTTCCTCAGCAGTTACCACAGGCAGGAGCCCGGGGCCAGGCAGGGATTACAGAGAAGGGGAAGTCTGGGGGAACCCCTGCCTGTGCCAGGGCTGCCGGGCTCACGCCTCAAACCGCTTGTGCAAGATGCGAGAGCCTGCGGGACTCGGTGCGACGTGGGAAGAGGGAAAGGCCTGCCTTGAGGCATGCCACACAGCTTGGGCAATGTGTTACAGCTTTTAAAGAGAAAAAAAGGGAAAAAGGAAAGCCAAGCTTACAACAGGACTTCAAGGCAAAACTCCTGCCTTGTACAGCAACAGTGGTAACTGCACTGATCTTGCTTCAGTTTAAACAGGCTTTATCCCAGTGCTGGGAGCCATGGAAGCTCAGACTGCAGGTGCCCAGAAAAAGCAGTGGGCTTTTTTTCCCCTACACCCTCACTCACTTTGAAATCCATTCTAAACATGTATAACTATTACAATAATCATCTTCTTGATGGGCTAATGTGGAAGAAAATGAGAGCTAATGTGGAGGAAAATGTTTCTTTTCCCCATTTCTTGTTTCACTGAAAATATAAAACACTCAGTAGATTCAGGCCAGTTTGCATTTGTTTCTGCATGCAAGTGTTGCCCAGTATATGAGAAGGAAAAGGCTTTCTTTGGATGACAGACCCTGGAAGCTGATTATTTTCCCTCCACCAACAGTGGCTGCATTTCCCTTGCAGCCCAGAGCCACCTCCTAAACACCTTTCTCACACAAACCTGTGTGACCCTGCTCTTCTCACTGCTTGAAGTACACATCTTTCGGAGGGCCAAGAGGAGTCCCACCTCTCTGACAAATTCCATCTTGAGCTGGTCAGGCAAGAGCTGTCCCGAGACAAGTCTGTGTAAATTGTCTTGGTGACGGCCACCTGTCCTAGCAGTGGCCCTCTGCGCAAGTGTGTGGCCATCCTGGACACATTCAAACCTAGAGTAACCTACCAAAATGAAAGGAAAGCAGGTTCAGTCAAGTTCTCATTTAATGGAGAGTAGATATTTGGCTCAAATTCCTATTAACCTTTTTATCCTCTGTAATTATAACTTAATAATGTTGTCAGTGGGAATTCTTTTGATTTCTGAAAAGAATTTAAATTATCATTTCAGCATGTGCCACTAATTAAAAATGAAGAGGCAAAGGAGCCAGGGCAAAAACAAAAGAAAAATACCTGAACATGAGGTGTTTCCCAGCCAATTCCCTGTCATTCTTCAACCTTCTGTGCAGGGAATCCTGGGGCTTCAGCTCCCACAGGTCTGACCCATGTGACAACTCTAAACCTAAACTGAAAAAGGGCCAGAGTTTGAATTGGTTTGGGAAAAAAATATTAGAGCTTGAATGAAAGAACCAGACTTTGTAGTTAGGAGCCAAAATAAATCTGCTGAAGGTAAAGCAGAGAGCAAGCACAGCATTGAATACTCCATAGCATAGAATGATCCTTCAAAAAAGCCAGTGTTTTTTCTCTGTATTTGTAATCTTGATCCCTACCCAAGCCAGCTAAGTCAATGGCAATCACCCCTCCTTCAAGCCCACACAGGCAGGCACATAGGCAAAGGATGTTTCTGTAACATTGTGATGGGAACATCATAACCTCCTCTTACTCGTGCCACATTTAATTGTATTTCTAATCTAAGCCAGGGTGATGGCAAAGCACAAAACAAAAGGCTTGTTCCTAGAAATCTACTTAAAACGTGTTGGAGCTTTGTTTTTTGTTTTGTTTTGGTAATTTTTTGGTTTGAGTTTTTTGGTTTTTTGTTTGTTTGGTTTTTTTTTTAGTTGATGATTTGTTTTGTGTTTAATGAGCATGTTAAAAACATTTCAGTTCAGAAAAGAATGGTTTTGAGGTGCTGGTCTGCATTTTGCCTGTGTCCTTGTTTCCTAGCACGGGTGGAGTCAATGAGAGCAGACATTTCTCAGGAGCAATGGTGGAGTTCTGCCTGGGTGGCCAAGGAAAGACCCTGGTCACATCCTTCAATCTCCAGTCTAATATCTTAATTCAAAAGGAAGTCATGCTTCCTGACCAAATGCACTTGTTCCCTTTGTTTGCCTCTTTTCTTTGAACTTGACTTTGATGTCTCAGTGGTTTTCACTGAAGACCCTGCTACCAGCATAAACTTGTTTGTGACTTTTTTGCTCTCAGTGACTGCTGGAGGTGAGATAATGAAGATATACCAGAGAGGTCCAAGTTCTGCCTTCAGCTGTGTTTGCAAGTTGGCAGTGGTTAAACAGCTCTTTGTTAAGGGCTGCAAAATGTATCCACTCTGCTATTATTTTTCCATAAATTATTGGTGATCGGGATGTTGAGTTTGTTTTTGTTTTTTATAATCCCTCTTGATACATGACATTTCTAGAAGGTATTTTTCCAACCCATTTGAGTATCAGAACGATTGCTGAATTTTTAATTGCTTTGTAAAACAGCCTCCACTTCTCAGACTGCACAAATCCACATTTACAGCCTAGCTCGCCTCACAGCCTAGGAAATTTCATTCCATGAAGAAAACAACTTTTACCCCTTGATTCAATCCCTACTCATCACCGCAGCTCCGAGCCGTGCTCTGTGCACACATCTGCCAGAGAAGCGAAGAAGACGAAGAAGAAAGTTTCAGGAAGCTCTCCCCAGACAGGTTTCTACACTAACCATAGAGACCACCTCTGCATCTCCCGGTTCCTGCCAGCCCAGCTGCAAGCCTGCCGTGGCCCTCCCGATACAGTCAGCCCCAGAGAGCCTTGAAAGGGTGCCTGCAGGTGTGCTTTCCTGCCCGCTGCCTCTCTCGTGTTTCACTAACTCTCTCATCAGCGTGCATCGGCGCAGGAGATATCTGAAGGTGCAAGGAGGCTATCACTTTTCAGTGGTGGGTTTTTGATATCTGTGTTCCTACCAGCTCAAGGCAGAGACCTCTGAGGTGCTGGCTCAGCCTTCCTGTACAGATAAAGGTGCTGCTAGCCTGTGCTGCTGGCTGGGAAAGGGAAATCTGCAAGAGGTTACAGCTCCTACCTGCTCAGCTAAGCCTTTCTGCACTGAGGAAATGTGGTTTGCTGTAGTCATAGGCCTAAAATACCTTTCAGTTAAATAATAAATTAAAGAGATTATACTTTGCTTTCTTTAATGCTCTGCTCATACTGGCCATTGCCTCTGCACTGCTCCCCACTTCATCTCTGTTTCACCAAGGCACATTTCCCTGGTGGGGTTCGGGCCCAAACACTGCTCCAAAAGGATTGATGGAAGTCTTTGGTCCACATAACAGCAGAGAACCCAAGCCCATACTTGGCCAGGACTAAAGACATGGATCATTTCCCTGCCCATGGCTGATGGCTCCTGCCACTCCCACTCAGCAGAGGCCCCACACACTCACAAGGGTTCTCTTGGTGTCCCCAGGTCCAGGATCATCTTCACTGAAAAGCGAGCTCTGATTGGACTCAAGTAACATCTTCCAATCAGGGAGGTACACAAAAGCCTTTCCCTGGAGGTGATTTGCTCCCTGCTGGAAGGCCCACCAGGAATAGGCAAGTCAGGCCATGTTACACCCAGCTTTGTCACCCTCAGCAGCTTCCCACCTGCCCAGGAAGGGGATGGGTTCTTCTGCCGCCCCAAGAAGGTCCCACGGTGGCAGCAACTCTCTCACTCCTGAGCTATCACCGACACAGAAACACCCTTAACTTTCTCTAATCAAAGAGGTTGGAGTAATCCTTTTCTTGCCAACCTCTGATTTGTGGCCACATCCTTTAACAGAAAACCCATAACAAATAGAAATGCAGCTTGTGTGGTGATAAGCTACAGAACTGAAGTGACAGTGCCTCCTCTGTCACTGCTCTGAAACCCAGTGCTCTCTAGTACAACCCTTCCTTGCAGCCAGCTGGAGTAGCTGCTGTTGGGATCTCAGAGCCAGAGCCAGCATGGTCAGGGAGGATTGAACCCAACACACACCTGCACCACGATTTTGCCACAGAAATCACAAAGCAGCAAGCATGATGATTAAAATAAGATGTTGATTATTCCAGCAATCCTCCCTCCTTTTTGTCACTAAGTTTTGCTGTGTTGTCTGTCTGACATCCAAAAAATACTTTTTACCATTCTCTCAGGCAGTTCATCAATGGAGCAACTTGGTTGTTTATGTGACAGACTGAGCACAGTGAATGTCCAAATTTATTTGATACATTTGTTTGCCTTCCTGTTAGTGATACAAGCTCTTCTTCTTTCATCTTTGACATCCATGACTAATTTTATCCAAAGAATTTTCAATAACAGACATCCACTTTTGTCTAGAGCACAGGAACTTTTCCAGAAGGCTCAATGTCCCAAAGGGATCCCTGTACTCTCTTGAAGACCATGCTGAGTGTGCTACAGCTTCAGCCTTGCTCCACCAAAGCAGGTTTCCACACCCTAATCCAATCTTTCCAGTAAAACCAGGCTCTGTGAAAGAAGAGCCCAGCTGCTACACGTGGAGGTTTGGACTGACCAGATTTCTCTGGACTGAACACATAGGCTGGCCAAGGACACTGAAGTTCTGGAGCAATGTTGAAGTGTTGCAGTGATGAGGATGTTACCAGAAGCTGCATGTAGAATAACACAACCAAGAACACAGAGTGTGCTGCCCTTGCAGTTTCCATGCCCTTGAATCTGCTGAGGAAGTTTGTGTTCACAAGACAGCTGCTGCAAGTCAGCAAAGGACTTCCCTGGGAGGTGATGATTTTCCCTTACCTTTACTTGTTAGGTAAGTGCATGCAAATCTCTGTCTCTATTGCATCTATTATGTATGTATTATTGTGTTAGAAATAAAGGAAGGATATTTTACTGAGCAGGCCCAAATCCCAATCAGCAGTCTGAATCTATGTATCATGTGCTTCCTTTATGGAGACTTGTTCACCAGAACAAAAACTCACAAAGGACAGAATTCAGACAAACATCAGACTCGACACTCAGAAAAAGAGAAAACCATCCAAACAAGAGATTGCTGTGAGAACATCTTCTGTGATGAGAACTGAAACTGCAAGTCACTGGTTTTCATTGAAAGCAATGCAACCAAGAGTCTGAAATCAGTCATGTCCCCCAACTGATCAGTAGTCTGAAATCCGCCACCTTCCAGATCACACAGATCCTGAGATTTCTCAGCTTCCTCATTTGTGATCACGGATTTCTGTAAAAGGGTATTTCATGATTAAAATTAAATTAATAATAGTAATCATCTAGACACTACGGAAAAAATCATACACAGAAGTTGTCTGACATGTTTGGGGTTATTTTCCCCCCAGTGAATAAGGTACTAATTTTTCAATTTATGCTGCAAGTGATTTAATACAAAACCTTTTATCTTAGAAGTAATGTTGTCAGAGGCTGGTTCAGATACATCATGGTTTAGAGTGGACTGGACTTAATTTCACAACTGTATTTTAACCTAATTCTTCCATGCCTGCTGCAAGAGTTTCCAGCCAAGTCAATGGGAGTAATCATGTGAATAACACACGCAGGTTTTCGCCTGAAAATCTCTACCACCCTCATTTGTGGGTCAAGGTTGGTCTGCTTGGGGAAAAGCACAATGCAGTGCCAACAGTGAATGGCCTTTACATGGTCCATTTCCAAGAGATACAATGATACCACCAAACCACCAGGACTGTATGCACATAATGAAAAGTGACAATGCGCTCATTTGTGAAGGATATAAGACAGCCATGGTAGTTAGGGCAACATTTGCATAATCACATTAACTTTAAGGACCTACTTTAAAATTGACCTAACAATGGCTGTCATTGTTTAAAGCCACAGCTGCCCATGCTGATCGGGCAACATGCTTGGTCAACTTGTGTCGCAGCCATCTTCTTCAGGAGGACTTAAAAAGTTTGACTGAAAAAATCATGAGCTACAGGACATCCTGTGAATGTCTGGCCTCCCACCGTGGTTCGAGTATCAGAGAATCCACAGCTTTCAGGGCCGCACAACTGCTGCATTCTCATTGGGTCTGGTGTAATGTATGACACAGCCTTATTTTTCAGAATTGTTCATCAAAGTTGTGTGGAAAAAGACACACCAATTACTTATTGGCTGCTAAAAATATTGCAAAACATGAATAGTCTGAGCCCTGATTATTTTAGGCTTGAGCAAGTTACTGCTTAAGATTATTAAAAAATCAGAACTTGTTCTCCAGACATGACACTTTAGTCAGATGTTTCTTCTACACACAGGGAAGATTGAACCATTTGCATCTTCATACACCTGGCACAATCATCTCCCACCACAAAATTGCTGATATTCAGCCAAAAATGTACCTGGTGAATGTTCTTCAGTAGAAAAATATTTACATACATTATCACCACATTTCAGGGTAGTTGGTCATGTACATCGTTCTGATGAAAAACCATACTCTTAGCTAAGAATTCTTTTTCTCTGATTTTAGAAAGGCAGACGTGTCCACTTTGAAAAACATGTTTATTTTTAACTATTTTCAGGATTCTCAGACAATGGAGGTGGTGCTGGACTAGCTGGAGGGAACTCAGTTTCAGTTGCAGTGTGTCTTCTTTGAATAACACTAACCACAGGTAGGAGAATGACTAGAGCGCACGCTCTAGAATGGAAAACAAATAAAGAGAAATGTCGAAGAAAAAAAAAATGTTGTAGCAAAAACAGTTCAGCCCTTTCTGAGAATGAGGTTGAGGAAAACTCGTTTTTCCTTGCCCTGGTAGGCCTAGTTAACATAGCATGAGTCTGTGAACTTTAACTGACTTTTTGTTTTGCATTGCATATACTGTGATTAAAAACCCATTTAGGCTCCCCACTGAGATTTGGTCTGAAACCATAATAACCAGTTTAAATATTCTTATATTGGTCTCAATTAAGAAACTCTCCTGGCTTTACACTGTGGATCAGGGACTCAAAATTTTAGGCAGGAGTGTAATTTGTGACTCTTATTTGTATGAGGACTCATACAAATTTGACCAAGTCTTGCCCTCTGAGCACTTCATTCAGTAGAGGAGCACCAGGGGCTCACCTCCCTTTGGCAGTTCCCCTCCTGGGCAGGACACGCCACCTCTCTGAGGGCAAGGGGCTGCACGTGGCCACCTAGCACCCTGCTCTGTGCTGTGGGGCAGTGTCACGGCAGCACAGCTGAGCTGCCTCGGTCCCTCCTGCTGCTCCACACCAAGCCTGCTGCACACAGGGACCAGGCTGCCCAGCACCAGCGCGGAGGGGCAAGGTGGGTGTAAAGGCAAGCTGGGAGCAATGGGAATTACTGGCTAGGAGCCAGATGTAAATATGTGCATGAGTGTGTGCACACACATAAATATGACTGTGTAATTAAGATTAGTGTTGTAATGAATATACAGAAAAGTGGGGAGTGAGGGGAGGGTGAATTAATTGCATGTCAAACCTCAGTTCTGACTCCCCTAACTTTGAAGTACTGCACTCCCAAGCCTTAATGATCTTTTAATTTATACTTTAAATTATAATTTTTACCTTTTGATTATTCAGAAGATGGGCAACATTTGACACCAATAGTTTACATTTAAGAAAAGTAATTGAAAAGATGCAAATGCCTTCACTGAACAGATATGCAGAATGCCCTTCTGTGTTAAGCACAGGTAAAGTGAACAAGCATATTAATATAGGCAAAGCTTCACTAACCACACTTTTTTATATTTTACATCATGAAGATCAGCATTTATTCCTCATATTCATATCTGATCATATTAAGGGTACTGGAATAGTTCAATAGTCTTACACGAGAATTGCAGCTACAGCATAGATAGGAATGAGATCTCTGAACACCTATGCTGTTTCAGCACTTCTATACTGTTTCAGCACTTCAGAAACTTGAGTACTTTGGGACTGAAAGACTATACATCTTCATATCACTTAGACACACATAGCTTTGCCACACGAAGGAAAGCCTCAGAGGTGAGTACTGTTAAAGAAAAAGTAATGGTTGTGCACTACTGTCTTCTGACAGTCAAAACAAACCTTTGGCAGGGAAAGTGATATGACACCTTCATTTGATCTTATTTTAGGATTCAAAAAACTATGGCAGTCCCTTTATGTTAAGTTGATGTCCATATTCATTATGTAATTTCCAGTTTTGAAAATCAGCATTGTGGCATTTGCAGATTCCTATGGATTTGGTTATTACTTGAACACAGTTTTGTTGCAGTATGCTAACTAGGTATTTAATTACACAAAAAGTCTTGTGTAAGTTTCTGCAGGGGTTCAAGACTGAATTATCAGGTTTCATTTCTTAGTGTGGCAAGGATGACATTAGTAGCTCTGGGATTTCTGCCTAGAAAAAAATCTCAGTATTTCGTGGGAGAGACTAAAATGTGTAAAACACAAAGGACTGAACAAGGGAATACATTAAAATGCTCAGCACGTGGAGTATCAAAACCCTCCTCATCATCAGACATGTCCAGTACCACATGCCTGCCAAGGTATCTGCATTCACACTACAGAACATGTGCCTTTAGATGTCATTCCCAGCCCCTCCTCACACACAAGCCCAGTCAACATGGGCTAAACCCAAACCTTTGCCAGGGAAAAGGCTAACAGCAAACCAACATAGCATCCAACTCAGGCCTTCTCCACTAACTGGGACCATCCAAAGTTTGTGCATCCAAAAAGGAAGAAAAAAGTTCTCTTCAGGAAACCACACTTACCTTTCAGGCTCATTTACTTTTGAGGTAAAAACATGCTCATTTGTTCAAGCAATGAACATTCACTTTACTGTTACCACTATTTGCTGACAGATTAGAGTGTTTCAGGTTTCAGCTCCACTGTTTTACATAGACTACAGCACTTATACTGAGCATGTCTGCATTGTTAAACGATTTGAAATAACTTGAAAATTATGTCAAATATGAGCCCACAACAGCTTAAATTGCCTATTTACAAATAGCACTGCTGGTAAAAAATGCAGACTCTAAACATAACCTTAAAGTCATCCTCTGTAAGACAAAATTAACTATTACTAATGCATCTGGATGTAAAACGAGGAATATGAATAGGATTGTAACTGCTTTATGTAACTCTCCTTATGAAAGAGAAACAGTGAATCATTTATCTTAATGATGCCAATATTCTGCCACACGTAAGATAAAACTTCACAGTGTGGATAGAAAGTTCAGAAACTCATTCAAGCACCAAGCAAATTCTCATCAGCTATCAGGAAAAGTAACTCATTTACTACAGAGTCAGACAAGGTTTATGAGGAGAGCAATATTTTTATTAGACTGCCTGATAGAGCTTCTTAGATCAATGGCTGAGTTAATGCAAAGATATTCCAGCCTTTGATTTTCTCTGCAGCAGAAAGCATAACCTCACTTGCACCCTTGGGCAAGTACAGGTACAGGAGCACTCACTAATTGCATGGCACACGTGGGACAAAGCGTTGTCCCATGACTGCGTGTGGAAGCGGCGGTGCAAGACCAGCACTGGCGAGAGCTCCCACGCAGAGTCAAGGGTGGCACTGACACCGCCCGTCAGAGGCCAAGCAGCACAGAGGCACAGGAGCACACTGTGCGTGTGCTGAACCAGGTAAGACCCCCCATCCAGCTGCTATCCTCTTGTGCCTCACACACACCACACGTGGTGGTACCCGCTGCTGTAGGGACAGGCGAGAGCTGCCTGCAAACCAGGTTAGTATTTTCTGCACTGGTGGAGAAGAGGCCAAGATGTTCTTTTTGGGGTACTGCATGCCCTGACATGTGAGATTTAGTTAATCTTTCTTAATACCAAGTGTTATTGTGTAGCCAGCTACCCATGTTATACACATAAATAGACACTGTATAAAGACAGATTAGCATTAGAAGGTCATAGACAGCTCAAAATAAAATTACACAAACCCGAACCAGCAACCTCCTCCAAAGTCCCCATACACCTCATTGCAATATGCATGTGGGTTAATTTCAGCTGCTGTAACTCACTGATCTCCATTTAGCAACTTCTGGTTTTTTTCCTTTTTTTTTTTTTTATGGCACTTTGAAGGCGTGGGCTTGTAGAAAAGTGATGTAAAACAACAACCCAGGAAAACAACCTGAATTAAGCGTCTGTTCATTTCATTGAAAAAAGAGGGGGGAAATTATATGTCTTTTCCTTCTGATAGTATTGTCAAAACCCACAAAAACAGTGCATAACTCTTTAACTTTTCCAATGGATATTTTGGGGGTTTCCCCCTGCGCAAAGCCCTTTCGTGGAGACTGTTATCCTGCAAGCCTTATGTTCCGCTCACATTTGAATATCTCACATCTTACTGCTGCTCTTTACCTGTTGCTCATTTCTATCACAGCACCAGTCAGAAACGTCAAGGAGAGCCTGACTGTGTGACACAGCGTAGCACAACCCCAGAAAGCTCCTATTGTGTCAAGAAAAATTTGCTGCTAGGAGAATTATTTAATAGTAAAACACTGTTGTAAGAATAGATCTCACACCTTCAAAGAGCCCATGTGTTTTCTTTTGCTCTGCAGTGGAGGCACCTTCACAGGCATGTGGGACTACTCATTTTCATCATACAAGGGCATATTATGACATAAATCTACACAGTTTCTGTGAGAACTTCTTTCATAGGCACACATGAAGACATACAGCCAGAGCTCCCAAGCAATCTTTTGCCTTTCTTTTGTTTATTGGAGGAGCTGCAATATCTCCTCTATCGAGGAACTGCAGTAGTGATATTGCAGGGTGTGGACTATACAGTGGTGGCTCGTTCCCCCAGTTATGGTCAGCCCATTTGGGATTCCTTCCATGATTTCACTATCTCTTCCAAATTAAAACAAACAAATAAATAAATAAATAAAAAATGTGAGAGAAAGAAAGGAGGGAGGCAAAAAGCGGAATAATTAAAATTCTCAGTCTGTTTCTTTCACATGGAGACCACGTGCAGCCTGTTTCCTGCTTTGCCATGTTCTGTGGCAATCACTTTGATCCCTGGGGAGGTGAGACGGAAGTTGGTCTTCACCATTTAATTTTTTTATAGATAGCAAAGTCCATCCTTCCACCTGCATCCAAAGCACTGAGGCAGCTGGCAGAACAAAGCAGGAGAGAAAAATACTTGACCAGAATCTATCTGAAATTGCCAGCATACAGGTGCAGTCTTGTTTTTCATCTCAGTTGCAGCAGTCCCCAGTGACTGTCAATGTTTTACTGAAGCTAATTAACCCTTTTTTGCCTAGAAAGGATCAGAGAAAGAAAACAACCAATCAAAAAAACCCCAAAAGCTATCTGAACTAGAACAAAATTACATGAGTAGAGAAATGCAAGAATCATATCTAGTTCAGACCAATGCTACAAATAAAAAGGCTGCTATGCAAGCAAAAACACCCCAGCAAATCTGTGGAGAAAATTTGCATCTTTGGATTGCTGAGACAGCTCCAAGGTTAGCATGTTACTTCTAACACCTGAACAAGGTGGTAAAGATAAACAGAGAAATCACTCAAGAAGCACCGTCAAGAGTAAAGGAGCAATTGTTAGGCAAGGAATAGTAAAACTGAACAATAAACTTGGATAAGCACTGTAGACGGGAAGTCAGCAAATCTAAACAACTGAAATAAGAGATAAGACTTTGAGGATAGATAAGAATTCCCAAAGCTGCAGTTTGGCTGAGCCGTCCACATTAAACATTCCTTCAGATCCTCAAGGAGAAGTGGCAAAGGAGCCTTATGGGCAAATTCAAGTGCAAAAGGCAGGACTGTTCCCTGCAATGTGGTGCCTCGTGCTCCTTCTCTGGCTGGTTGTTCAAGTCCTAAACTACAGGCTTCCTCTACTACCCTGAGGTGATGATCCCATAATCTCAATGTTAAGATTTTTCCATTTACATGTAGCCCAAGTTTTGCTTCTCATTTTCATCTCATTCCTGCTATTTATATCTCCTTCCATTAAAAAGAAAATGTCCATCCTTACCATTTGATTATTATACATATTGGCCTTCTTTTCATTCTCTAGCTAAGCAGCTGTCATTAACAAGGGTGTATTTACTTCTCTGACAGCCTCTGTGGAATCCACCTGGCAGTGAGGGGTCCCTTCAGCCCTCCAGGACCAGGCTCACTGCAGTGGCTGCAGAGAGGGAAAGGTCCTTGTTTCTTACTTCCATCACATGATACCTTCAAATGCCCCTCTCAAAATGCACTGTTTTTTTCTTTTTTCCCCTTCTCCAATCACATGCTGAGTGCATGTCTAACCTCACTAGCAGTGCAGTTTCTTGCCTCGCAGAAAGTTTATTTGGTCCAGGTTATTTTTTCCCCCACCATCAGTTTTTCCATAGCAACTTGAATTAGGACTAACTGTCCCTCTGATTTGTCACAAATTCTGACAGCTGCCTACCCACCACCGAAAGCTGAGTGATGGCAGGACAGAGACGTCAAACACTCAGGCAACATCTGGGCTTGTTTTTACCTTCAGTCTTTGGAGCCTCAGCTTTCAGAGTGGAGAGTTAGTAAGGATGCTCTGCAGCTGCTCTTCAGCTGTGACAAAACCCAGACTTAACTCTGCCAAAGCCTCTGTAGCTGTAAATAAGACAGTTTTGGTAAACAGAGAATAATGCATAGGTCTGGGAGGAAAGAGGGGAAAATGGGGGACAAATGCTCAGTTGTGCAGGTACAGCAGGAGTTCAGTGCCGGAGTCAGAGCTACTGAGCCCTTCCTGATTCATCTCAAACAGGCCAGTTTGAAACACCTCAGCAGCCCAGAGTGGAGATTTGAGCTGCAGCCACATTCCTGGCCCTCAGTGGTACCCCCCACTCTGACCCTGAGGAGCAGCGCCAGGGACAGCGCTGCCCGCAGACCCAAGAGCTCCAAGGCTGCCCGGGGCTGGAGCTGCTGAAAGCCGGGCTGTGATGCAATCCTGCTGCAATCATCGGCTGCGCTGCAGTAACGCTTGCCTGGCTGTGCCACTTGTGCCTTCTATATCCCTCCTTTTGAGGAATGAATGCCATGTGCAGACTCAGTGAAAGGAAAAACATTTTCCTTGCCAGGAGACTGCATAGGCAAGTCTTGCATATTCTGTTGGCTGTAAAAATAGAAAACCCTGCTTGGTGATGGAGATGCCCAGTTTCTTCTGACCTCTCAGTTCCACACACAATGTTTTCTCAAAGTCTTACATCTTTCAGTTCAAACCTATTCCTTCTTTTTCAGCCAGCAAGATCTTGGAGAATACCTTGATGTTTTCCTCTTTGCAGCAGTGTTAAAAGTATCAATAGATAATTACCCTCTAATGAAATGGAATGGGATTTAGAAATATCAGCCATTAGGAGCCTTCAGCTAAAAGGGAGATGAAGTATGACAAAACCTTAAGTGTAGTATTTCAGGATTTAACTGGATTCACACTGTTAAATGGAAATTCCACAGCAAATGGAATTCTAGGCTTGCAAAACAACTTCCTCCCATTTATAAATGGTATCACTTTGCATATATTTGAATGGTCAAACACATATTTAGTCCCTGGAATTATTTGTTCTTTCATTAATGGAGACTAGATGAAAGCTGCAGATAACAGCTAATAGTGATTGAACATAAAGTAAAACCCCTTTTATTGTACAGGATCTGCAGCCCAAGCACCATGGCAATAATCTAATGATGCCAAAACTTGGATGCCCTTCAAATGCTCCAGAACAATAGGTGCTGCCAGCATGACCTACACGAGGCACCAGCGGCTGAGGAGCCAGACTCTGAAGTTGCACTTTAACTCTGCGGCCGTGGCAGCGCCCCAGGGGCACCCTGGAAGGGCTGTGCCTGCACAGAGCTGGGCAAGGGGCCAGTGCTGCTCAGACCCAGCCTCTTGGGGCTCCTTCTGCTTTAGAGCCTCTGAAGTCCAGCTGCCAGAACTCAGGAGAAGGGAAATCGGAATCCTCGTGAGGGTATTCCAGAGCAGGGAAGCCCAGCAGCTCCCAGGGACTCCAGCAAGGTTGGCCCAGCAGTGAAGCTCAAACACATCTCTGTTAGCAGAACTTCTACAATTTAAAGTTGACAGGGCTCGGTCTGGGTAAGGAGTGTGAGATGAAAGTTGCCTTCTCAGGGACAAACATGCAGCACACTGTGGACAATTAAATGCACTGATTGTGTGCACTCAGCTGTGCTTCAGCAACTCCTTTAGAAACATTGTCCAGCTTCCGTCATTTGATACCAAACCCCAAACTATTTGAATGGCTGGTGGGATTATTCAATGTATGTGCCATAAAGTCCACATGTACTCTATATAGCATGAAACTAAAACACTGATGGAGAAAATACATTTATACTAGCAAGCAAAAAGTGATTTCTCAGACTAATACTTGGAGTAGATTTGGTGCTTTCAGAGAATTTGTGGGAGTGGGAAAGGATAGGGAAAATAACAAAACCAAAACATGGTAATGTGGTGTAGTTAATTTCTTGACTATTATTTCCCTTCTGTCCACCAAATGGTTGCATTCACAGACTACCTAATTTCCAGAACAGAAATCTTGTTAATTCTGCATTATGAAGAAAGAGACCCCACAAAGAAAAAATGTGAGAACATTACAGACCATTCACCAACTGAGATCACAAAAGACGAGAAATGGACAGGGAAAAGGCCAAGTTCTTCAACAGTGAGACATTTCCAGCTGTACCACAGTATTTATTTCAGTTTCAATTTATGCCTCAGTGAATAAATGAAATGAAGGTGCAGAGATCAGGACCCACCAGAAATACCTCTACCTGCTGTCATCATATAAATCTGCATATTTTTCAAAAGCCTAAGTGGTCACACCTGTTATTAGTCCCGTTTCAAAGTGAAGATACTTCCACTCCTTAATGAGAGAGTGCTTACATTTGAGATAAATACTGGATTTGCAGCATGACCATTCTATCTATGGATAGGACATTATTATCTCATATTCTGTAAAATAAGCAGGGTCTCCTCAATACTTTTTAATATATTTCTGTTTTGTTATCAAATCAAGACAGCATTATATGTGCTGGGCTGGCATTCCTGGTTGTAGAGGACAGAAACTTGGGTCCTTTCCTTGCCAGCTTATCCAGCATTTATCTTTTCTCTCTGTTTTGATGGTAATTATCACTTTTGAATGCAAGAAACCTGAGGGGAGAAGTAACCTCTCTTTCCTTGCCATGGAACGTACTTCAAGGCTTTCAGTTTTTCTGGCCAGACTCCCATCCCAGATTTTTGGAGCTGCAGTGGAGCTTGCTCTACTATTATAGCTGCCAGCAGAGTGTATTGTAATATCCTGTAGTGTCCAACTACAGCTGAGTAATCCACCTTTACAAAAAAAGGCCTTTTCCAGAGTTTTTTTGCTCTCATGCCTGATACTGCCAGCCCCAAAAATAAAATAACCAAAATTGCCCTTCCAAGCTGTAAGACTGAAAAAACATGATTTTACAGAAGTACTTAAAAAATCCCCAAACCCTCAAAACTTAGTCCCATCATAAATACAGACTGCCTTTCAACTACTGAGTCATAGGTATGTGACAGCTAAACTTTTAAGACTCTGCTTGAGGACTGGACATTGTCAAGACAGTCTTACACAGATTAACTCTCAGGCTGTCCATGGGAGAAATATAAGTATCTTCAGCTAAAGACAAGGAAATTGAGGTGGAGATTCAATTTACCCAAGGTCATGCCATAAATCACTGGAAATGCACAATTAAAACTGAATACCCATGGGCTCACGAGTTCTGGAGAAAGATTCAGGGTCAGGATTTTTGTTCCAGCTAGAGATTTATGACAGAGGAGATCATGAATAAAACATTTTCACCACAATTTTCTTCTCAAAGAATGGTTGTTAAGCACCAACACTGATCTAAGTGAGTCTTACAGATGATATTTTAGAGGAAGAAAAAGACAACTAATAATAGTACACATAACAGAGAGAAAGGAAATATATGATCATATAATTTAAATGGACCCAGAAATACTTTTTATTTTGCTCCATCACACTGCTGTAAAATAAAACTAAACTTTTCCATGAGAGAGAAAAAATAATAGATTATCTTTCTCATGAAATCACATGGGCATAGATTGTACCAAACAGAGCTACCTCATTTCTTGCTTTCTGCAAAAATCTTAAGCATCCCTATTGTGTCTCCCAATCCTTACCTCTTCTACACTAAAAATTCCAATCCCTTGCACATTTTTTGTAGGTTTCTAAATCTCTTGTCATGCCCACTACTGTTCCCTGAATCATATTCAGTATGTCTGCCAGATCCAGTATGCAGTGCCCAAAACTAAAGCAAAGTTCCTGCTGAAGGTTCACCAGCATAACTTGGGAAGAAGTACTAATCTGTTCTTACACACTTCACCTCTGCTAATATCACGTAGGTGACCTTTTTTTCCAAACAGACATAGTGTGTTGATGATTCACTTAGCTTTCCTTTGAACCTGTCACCTTTCACATTTTTCTGCAATGAAACTGGAAAGCTACTTTGTATTTTTGTCTTTGGTTCCTTCTTCCTCTAGCACAAATCTTACCAGCTCCAATTTTCCTCATTTGCACCATTACTTCCATTTTCTAATAATTTTTAATTCTCATCATGTCCTACAAACAGCCTGCAAACTCCTGGTGTCACGCACACAGTTTATAAATACAACTACATCATCCAGCTCATTAATGGAAATAGTGAATAGAAGTGACAGAGAACTGACCTCAGGGACCTCACTTGCAATATCTCCTTGGTATGATAACTAAACTTGGATAACTCTTTTTTGAATGCAGCTTTTCTTTTTTAATTAGTTACGCATCAACTCCTTGTGATAGTTGACCATATATTCCCCCCCCCCCCCCATATATTTTTTTGGTAATAAAAAACATCATATAAGATTATCAGGATTATCAAAAATCTTACTGAAATCAAAAGTCATGCCACTTATTACACTCTTATTCACTTAGACCACTTTTACTGCCCAATGAGTGAGTTGAATTGAATATCTATCATCAGTCTTTTTCATATAAAGATTTTTCCCCAAAATGGTCCTTAAATAAGCACAGAATTTTTTTTGTGAAAAACTGTCAACATTTTCAATATTTCCTATGACAATGTAGTCTTATTCTTTTCAAAATTTGTAAAATCAATGCTGGTATTTTTTAGTAAATACTGATAAAATATAGCTAATGAATTAGGTCTTTGAGTATTTAGACACAAGTTTCTGATTAAAGTAACTAATCTGATTTCAGTTGAAACTCACAAAACCAGCTGTAAATTAACCTCAGCAAAGTGGAAACAAATAATCATTTCAACATCTTTTGACAGAGTGTTTTCTTGGTTTTCAGACAGCACTAAGAACCCATACCACAGCTTTTCATTTAACTTTCCAAAGCATTTCCAAATGCTTTTCTTCCTAGAGCAGACACTTTAGCACCTTAGGACATAAGAAACAAAACTACTTCTACTCACACCTTTCTAGGCAAAAAAGTTGCAATGATAGCGGCAGATCAGCAGCCAACCTGCCTGCACAAAAAGCCAACCTTCAAAAGGGCCGACGTAAAACAAGGCAGCTATATCAATATTTGCACAGATTTTTCCAGGAGTGGGCAAGTTCTTTGAGCCACAGGAGGCACGAGGGCCTGAAGCAGTGAGTCACCGCGGGGATGGACGGCGGGGTGTCCGTCAGGGAGATCAGCGGTGCTGGATGCCCGGGCAGCTGGCACACTGCCACCCATCCCATTTCTCCATTTCAGCTGGACTTTTACACAGGAGGCAGGAGGCCAGCAGGGAACTGAGGGCGGCTGGGAGGGAGAATGGGAGCAGCACCACAAATTGCATGTCCTTCCAGGAGTCCTTAATCCCATCTGACATGTGCCACTGCTTACAAATCTGCGGAGAGCCAGGCCTGTTTTCCACACTGCTGCACTGTGCAGAGGGACTGCCAGTGCCCTGATCAAGCACTTCTCTGCTGGCATTGCACAGGTTCAAATGGCAGCAAATTCTCTTTTCCTCTCTCTGGCTGAGTTCTTATTCAATTTATAGGATTCAATTTGACCCTGTGAGATGTATTCAGGACAAGAAAATCCAACTCACACCAGAACTCTGCAAGTTAGGTTAACCAGCATTCAGCTACTGTTGTAGGCACAAATACATCTTCAATTTGGAACCTGTGCTGGTCCATTGCTGGGTCCTAAGAAAGCAAGTATTTAAATTTAGCTAATTCTAGCTCTAGGAAAATATGACAACGCTCTGGAAAAACATACCAATTGTTCAAATGAACTAGGAATAGATTTCTTCAATTATAGCAATTTCCAATATGTTTTACCACACATTCA
Organism: Passer domesticus; assembly: GCF_036417665.1. Classification (NCBI taxonomy): domain Eukaryota; kingdom Metazoa; phylum Chordata; class Aves; order Passeriformes; family Passeridae; genus Passer; species Passer domesticus. The sequence goes on from NC_087476.1 coordinate 56,985,418, forward strand.
AAACAAACAAAAAAAAGGAACAAAACCACTAAAAAAAAAAAAAGACGAAAAAAAAGATAACCCAAAACATTCACAGATGTTACAGCACTGATCTTAGTGTGGGAAACTGGTGGAGTTCAAACAACTCAATGAAGCAACCTCAGCCTACAAAAAGACCAAACCTTGACAGTGTTTGACCAATGTCAGCCCCAATGTGCTGAACTAGTCATTCTTTCCTCTCCTTGCAAAATGTGTCCTGAGAACAAGCAACCTGAGCTAAATATTAGCTTTATCACCTTTGGTGGCAGGCCTTGTATGTACATTTAGGCTGGAAGATATTTGAGTCTTACAGCTTTCTTCTCCTAGTTATCATGGTTCAGGAGAAATCTTTGTTGATAGTGATGTTGGTAATGGCTGTCAGCATTACTTGTTCTGTATCACCTTCCATTTCACTGGCAAGAAAAAAAACAATCAATTCTAAGCATTGTTAAAAATATTAACTCTCCTGATGAAGGAAACTGAATCCAGTTTGATGACTGCTAGATGACAGCACAAAGCATCAGGAAATTGTATCTTACACCGTGTCTACATAGGCCTCTTCCTCCAACACAGAACCTGAACAATGAGCAGAACCTCAGAATTATCAGACAATTTTTTTCCTTGTGAATTGAGGCTACCCAGGATCTAACTGGAGCCAGCCAAGTCTCTAATTCTTGTCCCACAAACTGATATCAAAAACACTGCCTCAAGTAGGTCTCAGCAAGAACCAGGTGCCCAGGTTCCCAAACATGACTTGAAAACCCATACTACTTGACAGAGTGTACAAAGGGCAAAATGCCAGAGACTCAAAGAGCTGAGCTGCCATGGAGGGCTTTTTCTACTTTCAGAGAAAATCTAACCCGGACTGAAAGAACAGCAAGGAAAGACAACTGTAGCAACGACTTCAACCGAGTGTGAGGCAAAAGTGCTGCCTAGAGCCTCCACCCTCCTTCCCAGCACTGGCTCGGTGACTGGCACTCATCCCTAGGGAGCAGGAAGCCCGAGCCCTGGCCCTGCTCAGGACCAGCCCCTGGGTGCTCCTGCTCTGAGGAGTGAGGGTGCCCTTGCTGACCCTAAGGGCAGCCCACCTCCTTCTCATCCAAGCCTTTGGATACAGGCAGCCTTTGGGGTCTAAACTGGGATTCCTGATTCCGGGATGTTTCCCATGGAGAACATGGCCTGCAAGGTCCAATGAAGCTGTATCCTTGGGAAGCAAGCCAGTGCAGGGCCAGTGTTGCTCCACACCTTCTGTGTGCCTGCACACACCCACAGTGCATCACCAAGGAAAGCCACCCTGGGATGCTGATGCTCTCTAGCTCTGTCTCAGTTAACAGAAGAGCCACTTTCTGTCACCCTCCCTTGCAACCTGGACCTGCTCAGCTCTGCTCATGCTGTTGCTTAAGGAGGAGGGATGTCAGGAGAGCTTGGCCACACTGCAGAGCACATTTACTGCCCCTTCTGCCCTTTCCCTGATGTCACTTTTTTATTATGACATTATACTAAACAACAATGGGGATTAACCAAACCCGTATAAGCTTATTATAGACTTATGCAGCCTGCTAAAGCTTGGCTTTGGATGGCATTTATTTTAATGAACCTTGGGCTGATGTCACTATTACACCCACGATTGGATATCCCCATCAAGCTCTGAAATGAATGCAGAACATAACATGAAGTTGCTTTATGCAGTGTCTGTACAAAGGTGTCAAAATCCTGATGACATACACTAAAAAAAAAGCAGGCTCATGATGCAATGGCAAAATAAAAATGTTGAGGTGAAACTAAAGGAATAATTATGGTCCATAAAAACCAGCACTGCCAAGTGAGTAACACTTGGTGATGATAACAACTTGCATGTACTCTGCACAGCTCACCTACAGCAATGGACACACAAAGGCTTAATTTGTGCATTTTAAAACATGCAGCGCAAGCAAAGGAGCAAACCAGCCTATTCTACTTACCAAAAATTTGGAAGGGGAGAAAGAGCATTTTCTTCAAATTATATAGCTGAGCAGTGCTGAATTAGATATGTTTAGCTGTGGATTAATAGCAGGATGTTCAACATTGAAGATAACCTCCAGGAAAAGATGAAATTCAGTTTTATTTTACCTGAGAACTGAGGCAATTAACTTAGGATAAGCAGCTGAATGCAAGGACAACCTGTTCTAGTCTCCTCTGTAAGAACTAGAAACATTAAAAAACTGATTTGTAAGAAATCTGTACTAATTTTCTTTGCAACTCACAGACAATTTCATTGGAACTCTTTTACTATTATTTGATGAAACCAAGAGTCTTAAACATGGGCAGTAAAACAAATATGGACTGACCAAGAAGAAAGTTAAACCAGCACTGAATGTCTCAGCTCCTCTTATTAACTTCATCACCAGAAGACATGGCCAGGCCTGTGCTGACTCAGAAAATGTGTGAAAAGAGGTCCCTCAGTTGAACATGTCCACGGAACTTCATTAACTCTCCTTCTGATCCCAGAACAGTAGGATCTAAGCCAATATATTCTGCAACAATTTCCTTCCCAGCTAGTGCAGGCAGAGGTACTGAGTCTGCCATGTGCACTCCAGGATGCTGGTGAATGTGAGTCTGGTGAAAAATTTCTACATAACAGAAAAAGAATGGTAACACTGGGCTACCTTTTCTTCTTTTTCCTTTAATACCTGCATTTTATGTGACTACAGAGTTTTCAAACAGCTATATCATAACAGTCTGTCGCAAGCGTATTGGGTGTTTCAGTTTGCCAGACCTGTCATAATAAATTAATTACAGGATGTTGCAGAAGTGGCTGAGTTCCAGCAGCATCTTGCACAGTTTAATATAGACCTATTTCCCCATTTCGATGTATTTGTGGTTAGATAAATCCTCAGAAAATTTACAGCTGCTACACACTAGTTTATTATACTCCCTGCTTTTGCAGGCGATATAAATGCAACAAAAATTTGAAGTCTGCTCAGAGCATAGATTTTACTGATATTACTTTACCGGTGTGGAAACATTTTTTCCGCTAAAAGTGGCATCTGCAGCTTCTGCTGATTGTTGGCATTTGAGCATTACACAGGACTTGTAAACTTGCTTCTCACAGTCAAACACAGTGAAAATTCATTTGGCTTGACAAAGTCCTCACAAACAATCAGATGGACGAAGTTTTGTATGAAATGCAGAGCTGACACCTTCATCTATGACTGCAAGAGAGAAAATGTTTTCCCAGCCTTTAAAGTTAGTATACACTAATTTTAAAGTTAGTATACACTAAATACACTAATTAGTATACACTAATTACACTAGTATACACTAATTTGAGCCATGATGTTGTGGCTCAAAGGCTGTTCCTTGCAGATTTTGCTGGAGTTTTGAGTATAGGGGTCCATCTACTCTGAGCAGCTTGCAGGACTGGGACTCTATACAAACATCCCAGGGCTGGTAAACAAACCCTTCTGAAAGGGAGGGCAGCAGGCAACCTGCACACAACAGATGAACAAAAGACAAAACTCTTGTCAAAACCACTACGAGCAGAACACATCTACATGCAAGAAAGGGATCCTATGACATTAAATGTTTGAAAGAGCAGCTTGATTCTTGAAGTTCCAATCTCTGCTGCAGCTGTTTTGCACCAGATGAAGAGGCTGGAGAGGACTAAATCAAGGCAGAGGTGCCTATCACAACAGACAACTAAAAAGGAGCCTCCTGAAAACCCGTACCAGAAATCAGGGAATGAAAGCCTCATCTCTCCTAACAGCTCTGCATGTCAGACTACATGGAACTCTGCAGGGTGTAGCTCAGAGTTAGAAGACCACAGAGTTGAGTTACTGGAGAGACACAGAATGTTGTTCATGGGTCCTGAGAGTTCATCCCAAAAGTTTCTGTAAATGGCACAGAACAAATGTTTTAAAAAGTGAAGTGGTTAAATATCTGAATTTCTAAAGTCTAAAAAACATGACTGAAGCAACCAAAGCTCTGCTATAACACACCTACATGCTATCTTCTGTTCCTTCTTCTTAAGTTCCAATTTCTAATTGCCACATTTTTGCAAGTCTCCCCCAAGCAGCAGCTTTCTTCTCAAATTGCTTATTTCCCTCTCTCAGACCTCCTCTTGTTTCTCTTCCCTACATGCAGCAGTTTTGTTCCTAAAGCAGGTATGCTAAACTCCAAGCAATAAACCCCCTTGACTGAACTAACACAGTACATTTTTACAAGTGCAGGTGTAGTTAAAGTAAGTGAATTTGTTTGCAATATTCTGTATGGACTCTGGACAGAACGCTAAGGGAAAAAACCTGGAGTACCAATCTTTACATGAATCTTCCTGGCTTCCCTCCACTAGTCAGAAAATTTTTCTATCCCCTCCCAATTTCCACATCCATAAAATAGGTTGCACTGCATACATACTAATTTCATACGTGCTGGAAAAGGATCATTAAAAACCCCCGTCACTCTTTGTGTTTACCAAACAAGTGTTTTTGCTCTAGTCTGTTCCCGCCTTCAACGAAGTATTTCCTATTCACCTGAGTAATTAGAGCAGAAGGATGTAGTGAATGAAGTGCCTCATTATCAAGTTTGCATCCACGGTCCCTGCAGAATGACTACCATGCCGGCTATTTTTCATAGCTGTCTGCTTTTGCTTGTAATGGGCCATTGTTAACCATAAATGATCCTGACATTCAATTCTCCGTCAGACAATTGCGTCCAGCCGGCAGATTTAGTTCACTAGTCAACAGAGACTTTCGGTTGTCATGTTCCTCTGTGTTCTCATTAGCCCTTGTTTGACTGTGATCCATCCCCTACTGCCTTCTGAATTAAGTGATGCTACAAATACACTTATTATGTTTTATGATGTCTGTTCCTCAAATTATTTTAAGGAAAAAAATGAAATGCAATTTGATGGCTATTGGGAAACACAGGAAAAACACGGCCACGTATTTTCTTCTGCGTTGATGATTTACACGCAGCTCTTGATATCTCTGCCCTACCATAAAAACATAATAGCAGCTCTACGGTGTAACCACACACACAAAACCTACAAACACCAGAACAATGAAAGACCCACAATGATGCTATTGCCAGGCTGCTATAAATATCTAATATTCACACTTTTTAAAGCAACATTTTATCTGGTTTCTTCCAGCAATGAACTCGTGTCACCCTCTAAGGAAGTCTCATAGAGACTTATAACTCTTGCATTTTAATTCACACATCATAGCTCAGGAAGCAATTTTGCAGGACACTGTAATGCTTCATCTAATAAAAAAGGAAAATTTTCAATAGGCAATCTGAATCCTTCTGAAATTCTTTTCTTCCACTGAAATTTAAGTCCCCTAAGTACTTAAGCAATATTCAGCAAATGTACATGATATTCACTATAAAGTGATTTTATAAAATGTGTAGATTGCATTAACACAGAAACACGAAGTATTATATAAAGTTTTTAAATTAAAAACTTCCTTTTAAACCATTAAAGCATTTAAAAGTTTTATCCTTTTTTTAAAATTTAAAATCCCAACAGCACTGTCTGAAGAATAAAAACTCTAATAATACCAAAAAGCAGTTCTTCTAAAAATGAATGCATTAACCGTATTTTTGAACAAAAGGTAAAAACTGTCTTTGCCATTGTGCCACGCTCATAATTTTTTAAAGAGATTTTAGGGTGAAGGCTCTAGTTTTAATACTGGAGGATCATAAACCTTTTTAAATTTCAAATATTTTTGTTCCTTTTCTGTGAAATGAATGCAGAAAACTAGCACCACAGTGACACTGTGTATAAAGGAAAAGAAGCCTCTAAGCAACCATGTGGTAGGGAAGAAAAAAAAATTACAGAAGCAAAACAAAAGCTACAGCAATTACAAGAAAACATTATGAAAAGTTTATTTTCAACTCCTGCATTTTCATGTTTGGCTCTTATCTGATTCCTTCTGCTTAATTGTTATTTGGAACTGTGCCTTGGAAGACACTACTGCTGCCTCTCCTCTCAATTTGGAAAGTGTGGCAAAGCAGCTCTATTCAGCTTCAGAGCAGTGAACATAATTGGAGCCCTAGTTCGCAAGCATGAAAGGAGGTGCTGTGCCTTTGATTAGAACTACCATCTCTCCGTGGTGTTTATCTGAAGTGTTATTTCTGTCTTCAGCGTCGACAATGGCAAATTAACATTTTACAATGCTTTCCAATGAGCTCCCAGATCTTGGCTACTGCTCAGCTCTCCCTGATGTGGAGCCTGATGTCACGCTCTGCCCTTGTTTTAAAAGTGACCCAGGACATTTTAAGAAATGTAAGATGTCGAGATTTTTCCCCATTATAAAATCTCTAAATGCCACATGTCACACAGGATGATGAGCTGGAACGCACTGCAGGGACAGAAGAGGTGGGGAGCCTGGACAGAATCAGGCAGCCCCAGGACTGAAGTAATTTTACACCACCTCTGACCGGGGAAATAGACATTACTGAGTTTCCAGTACACATACACAAGCCCCATTTAGGGCAAGGCTCCATGCAAACACTCCAGGCAGAGCAAAGTTAGGACTTCTGGCAAATAACAACTACCAGTGGGGTGAAAAGAGGATCTGCTGCTGTGCTTTACTCAAAAGAAAAAAGTTTACAGATTTTTCTGGCTTCCAAACATGTGCAAGGAAGGTATTACAATATACAGCAACTAGTCCTCTGCATCTGGGTGCATTTCACACATCAGTGCCCAGCATTGTTATTTTCACTTCTTTTTTTAATGGAATCAAGTGCCCTGTCTACTAAATAAGGGCTTTCTAATTTTATGTTATTTATTGCTTCAGAGGGGGAGGAGAAAGAATTTCCTAGCAGAGTAAAAATAAACTGGACATAATCAGCCAGAAAAAATACCAACACTAACTGATAGAAAGTGTTTTGTTTAATATAAAATATAAATTATTTAACACTGTAGATAATTAGTGAAGTCATTAGTAAAAGTTCACAAAATAATACTCCAGTAAAAAAATAAGAGTAATGATGCTTACAAGTGAATAAGGACTACAAGTAAAACAAACAGCATAGTTGGATATGACATATTTCATTCAGACAAAAGAAAGTATATTTGGCAAGACAGCTGCCAAAACAGCCAGGAACTCTGACAAAACTGCAATGAATCTTTACTATGTGCAGCACACCTCATTTGAAAAATACAACTGGAATTTGCAACCCTAATTTATTTTCATAAGAACAAGTAGTCCTACTGAAGACAGTGTAGTTGCATAGGTAGTTATCCCACAACTCCCTTCAGAGCTGCAAAATGCAGTCCGAACACATATTTGACGTCAGGAAAATATTTTTTGAAAGCTTCTGTTTTCAGGTACATCTTAATGTCAGCACTCCTTTGGTATTTTACCATTCTGAACACTCTTCTATTTAACTTACAGCACACTTTAAAATGCTACTTTAATAACTTACATAGTGGTTGGGCACGTTTTGCTCTAGAGCACACTTTTTCACTTGATTCTTTGCTCACAATGGATTGATCTACAGCCTACACAAATGCCTAAGTACAGTTTAATCAGATATCAAATTAGGAAACATTGTATTTGACAGTTTCAGTTCTTTTCCAGTGCAGTGAGGAGCTGAACCTTCAAGTTCTGTTGATTTCAAGGAAGCCAGGGCAAAAGTCATCCAAAACAGGTCTGCACTATTGATAAGTCACAACTGGTACCATTTTGCATATTTAAGTATTTAAGTATTTTAATTTGTTTGTTGTTAATCCTAGAAGAGAGATCATAATTGCAGCCTTCAACGCGTGTAATGAACGTCGCCCCAGTATTCAGAAACGAATTACGCCTCTGCGTCATGGCGCTCGAGCTCAAAGGCAATATTTGTCCTTCCACTTGTGCTTAAGTTTGAGCCTCTCGCTGCCTTTTTCTTCTTCTTCTTCAATTCCACCCCACGGGATGTAGGTTCGTTTTCAACACCATTAGTTGTAACTGATGACAGAGGAGTATCGACGCTCATTAAGTTGTGCTGATTTTCTCCCTCGTTCCTTTGTACCCTTTTCTTCTTTTTCTTTGTACCTCTAGAGGAAGGTGGATATAAAAAGAGTAAAAGAAACACAAAGTTAGCCCAAATTTAGAGCTTTTTCCACCTACAGCTGATGTGTTAGAGCAATTGTCTGCCTGTCCTCTTGAGCACAATGCTGAAACAACTACAAAAACTACTGTTCCACAGCAGAACAAAGACAGAAAAACCATGAAGACAAAATATGAGACCACTCCACTTGTCTACTTTTTATCATAGCATTGCTTTGAAAATAACTGGTCATGATCTTAAAAATCAGCTCATCTTGATCAACAGACAACAGACGTAATTAAAAAATACAAATTAACAGTCTCCTCCTCTCATAAAAGCAATTGCACTTGTCTTTTTTCACTTTCCTAAGCTCAGACACCAAAATACTTACAATTAAGGAGAGACTCCTGGTTTATTTATGCAACAAGAATAAGACACACAGCCAAAGTGCCTAAGATTAGTTTTTCTATTTTAATATACTTGAACAAGGACAGAGTCAGAAATCACTTTAATGTCTATTTCTGCTTATCAGCCTTCATACAGTGCCAAAAGGATCGGTCAAGCTCCTGTATTCCAGTTGATGCCTCTAACTGGTCTTGCACATGATGGCAGGGATTATGCAGGTGTTACACCACTTCTACCATGAATTCCCACTCTTGGCAGAAGTTGTAACTTTATTTAACTATAAATACTTAACAATACTTTGACTCTAATCTTTCAAAGGAAGGTACTTGTCTTTGTTCAAAATTTGTATTGTGCCTAGCACAAAAACGTCTTGGTTTATGCCCTGAACTGTTTAATGCTGCTGAAACACATAAGCAAAGAGATGAATCAAGACTGAAGAATGTAATGTGTGTCTTTTCCACAAAAATGGCATTACAAGTGCTGCACTGTTGATGATACTGTCCTAATGTAATCAGGCTTTATAGATGAAAATATTTACACATCAGCCTTGCTAATGAACTGGTGAATATCTGCCTGCAGTTGGAACTTTTTTTAAAGCTAAATTGTATACCTATGAATATATGGATTGCTGCAGCTCTAGTACTGAAAGATCCTAAGGAAAAGGTCTGAGAGTCTAAGAACCTCTGTGTTAGGATTCCTAGAACAATTTGAGGAGTACTGCTGCATATGGAAACTAGGGTACAAGATCATAATTATTCAGTGTTATAAGTACCAATGCACCAAACCCTATGTTCAGCTGGGTCTTGTGTAAATTTATGCAGAGCACTACCTAGTGCAACTCAAGGAAATCATACAATGGGAACACACCTAAGGACATACTGGCTGTGCTGACAAGTAGCAGCTAATCATTACTATGCAAAGGGTAAGGTTACTATGCTATTTCCAATATAAAGCTACTTGAATTTTGAGAAGCAGTTTCATCTTTTTATTATTTGAATATCAGATGTGATGATGTACCAAAATTTCGATTAAAATCACTTAGCATAATTTCTCTATTTCTTCTAGAGTCTGCAGAAGACACATCAACTGCTTGGCTAAGATAAAATTCCACTGCCATCTTGTATAGAATTTGTTTTCCTATTGCAAAAGCATATTTTTCACCCAGAAATTCTCAAAAAAAAAGATATTTCATAAGGACTTGAGTTTCATGTTCTTTCACAGCAGGTATTGTGGCTGTAGTGAATAATACTGTTCTAATAAACTAACCAGTAATCATTCATTTGACTTAGCAAGTTGCGCAGGTATTAAAGTTTCACCTCTCTATACTGAAAGTGTGTACTTGACAACCACTTGATTTTTAGGATTTATGCAGTAAATAAATTTCATATCATATATGTCAATGTGACATGAATATTAAGTGCATTTTCACAGAAAACAGGAAAATAACAGCATGTTTTAGGTGGAACAACTATTTAAGTACAGATTGGACTGGATCTCAAGTCATGTTGATTTTGCTGTCAGATGCTGAAATATAAATATTTTCCAGTTAGGATGGCAACGCTTGCATGTATGTAAAATTTTAAGGATATTTCAAGACACATTGACTGAAGTGAGCAAGAAAACTAGAGTCCTGACAGGTCATGTTTTTGGTAACAATAAAGTGAGAGTTTTAATGAAAAATAGGCAGCCCTGTTTCTGATCTGTTTTATTATCTAATGTGTGCTGTATAAACACCTATAAATATTGACAGTTTTTCACACAAGTGGCATCAGCAGCGTCAGAGGATTTTTTTCTAGCTTCAAAATAAGGCAACACCTTGTAGTCTTTTCTGAAGAAAACCTGATCCACGTGGTCACTGTTGTGAAGTGCTTTGTCATGGAGCATGCATGATTTCAGACATGGAATCTCCATGATGCTCCTGCTCCCTACAGTTCAGGATGAAGGAGCACAATCCAGTGATTGAAGCATGCAGGTGTCTTCTCTCACCTTTTTGAAATGTAACAGAAATAATTTTTGGGCTCTATTCCTTCAGTGTGACATCTTCTCAGGATAGCCCTAGTTTCCATTAAAATGAAAATTTGTGTCCGGTATGACTCAAAATTCTTGAATTTTCTAAATCATTTGCGATTCCACATTTTCTATCCGTGGCCCCACATTTTTCTGTGGATGCCCTGGAAAGGTCACTCAAAATAATTGTTTCCTGAAGTCCTACCAACGGAGTTGAGTTATCCCAAATTTTTGATACTGACTTCTAACAGACTGTCAACCACCACAGTAACTGTGCTTTCAAGGCATTTCCTTCCTTAATGTATATACTACTAGAAGAGCTGTGTCCAAAATTCAACACTGAATTCTGTCAATGTGTGGTTGTACAGACCACTCCTCATCATGCTTGAGGGTTAAACTTTCCACTCACAATATATTTTCAAATCTAGATACAGCTGGAGATACAAAATTCAGATTTTGTATCTACTTATAATCTACACAATCTAAATAATCTACATTATGCTGTAAATGCAGATCCATACCTGAAAAGGCAGGTTCAAATGAGGTATGTATCTGCATTTACAGCATAATGTAGATTATTTAGATGAGGAGGGAATCAGTCTGGAAAATGATCAGTGAAATAACTATGCTTAGGTGATAGATACCATGGCAAACAGGGGAAGTATTTTCAGATATAAATTTTTGAATCAAAAATGTTTGCAAAAGCTACAGATATTGTGGAAGCTCCTGTTCAAAATGCTGAGATCTTATCTGCTTACAGCTTTCACACAACAGAGAGATACAATTTTTAAGAAAGCAAGTGTCATCATCAAAGGTGCTGCTGGGATCTTTTTAGAATGTAAAAACCTTTTGGAATTTACATTAATTAACTTTTAGAAGGTGCAAAAATAGCTTTCAGTCTGCAGCAATAAGTCCTAATACAAAGCTAAGGGATGCCAGTGAGCAACCACATATCCCTGAGTTTTGACTGTCATGTACATTATAGTCCTTGCTCCTCTGGGGATGTGCATATGTATATGAACTGTTATTTCCTTCACATTTTGGGTGTGAAGCACTCTCCCACTGATCACCCTAAAGCTAATTTCTTGTTTTGCTTGAAAAAAAAAATATCAACCCTTCCAACATTTCTCACAGTTTTCAAACAGTTGTAGGAATAATACTGCAAATTGTTTTAAGCATTTATTGCTTACTCTGTTGCAGGTGAGTCTCTATCTGTGTCATGTTTGGAGATAAATTTCACGTCCCCTGACTTACTGGTGGCTGGTGACATCTGTAAAAGAGACAATAAAAGCAGGAAGGTAAAAAGACAACAGACAACGGGGCCAACACATGTGCATAGAAAACCCACCAGCTTCCTGAATAAGGAGAGAATATACCTCGTTTGAAAAAGAATGTCTATCAGCCATAAAATGTTAACTCCTATGTGGTTACAAACAAGGAAACAGTGCCCTGCTATAAAAAAAAAGGCTGCTTGCAAATAAAAGACAGTTTTCAGGTATGTGTAGAAAAAAGAGGTTATGACTCTGCTTGAAGCCAGCTTAAAACACACAGTTTTAAAATAATTATTTGTGCTTCTACAAGTAAAAAAGCAGAATGTTATAACACCTTCTTATTCACAAGAAAAACCTGTCTTTTTTAATCCTGCAAGTTTCATTCAAAAGCAGTGCAAATCACTCCAGGTTACTCTGTAGTTCAGGGCTAAAAAGATTCCCCAAATCTGGAAAAGTAGATTCTCTCACTTTCAAAGTAATTAGAGGATCTCTGTACAACTTGCTCCCTCTACAAATAAACCTAATTCTTACAGGTCTCAAACTTAATGAAAGAATTCCCATAAGGAAATGTGAATGCCCTTCCTGAATCTTCAGGGATAGGTTATTTTATTAGTTTAATATTATTTTTCTGCTGACTTAGAATAAACAGGATCAAGCTCCCATTGACTTACTGAATTCATACATTTGCACTGCACACAGCCATGTTCAAACATTAGTCATTAGAATTAGTCTGCTGTAAAAACACAGATTGCTGGATTAGCTTGGACAAAAGTCAGCCTATTAGAATACAATAATGTAGCATTGGCAGGGCTAGGAAGAAAAATCATCTACTTCACACACAAAATCCTTGTTAATACAGTAATAAACTTGAGACTAAGTCAATGGTAAAAGTAAACACAAAAGAAGGAAACACAATACCACTGATATGAAAAATACAAGGGAGTGTTGTAAAGGGAATGACTCCAAGTAATTAATACTTCCTTCAGCATTTATAACCTTGTGGTTCCTTGCCATACATACAATCATTAATTCATTCTGTTCGCAATAAAAACAAAATATTTTTCAGAAAATCCTGTGTGAATGATGTTGAACCATTTTACCCACGTTTTTGAGCAAATATTACAGAATCTTCTCACTATACTAATACCATAATCAAATATGAACCATTCCAAAGAACTGTAGAATTCCCTGAAGTGCTGCTACAGAAGACTGACCTTTTATAAAAAATACACTAAGATTTTTAATACTTTCAGACACCTAAACACAGAAAATTATCCTTGTTTTACAGTTAGAAGCTAGAAGTATCCACTAAATTAAGCTGCTTAACTGAAAATTCTTATGATCTGTGTTAAGAAGAATTCATCACATAGCCTTTCATATATTAAAGCACAGCTTTTCAGTATGAGTACCACGGAAACAAGAGCACACAATTGGAGACATTTGAATAGCTGTTCATCTCACATAGCAATTCATGAGAATTCCTAGGTCTGCGGAGACAGATTCCCAACACTCCACAGTACTGTGCATGACAGCTTTTTTACTTCATTCCTACAAACTTTCAAGCATGTAACAAAGAAGAACTAGATACTAAATCTTTGTGAATCAGATCTTGCTGCCACTACCTCCTTTTGCCTGTCCCGAACACTTTTGTGTCCCTCTCAGCCTACTCCTTGACCTTCTTTTCCTATCCTACTGATGTAAGAAGTAGCAGCACTGAAGAAACAAGGGGATCAGCAGCAGATGCAAGGAGGCAGTGCAGGAGCTGGTGAAACAAGGGGATGAAGCATCAGGAGGAAGAAGTGGAGGCTGGGAAAACATGCAGGAGATCCTTGGCAAAGGAGGTGTGGTAACACACACTGGGAACTCACTAAGGACATGTCAATGTCAGGAGAAAGCCAGGGAACGCTGAAATACGGAGGAGTTGAGGAGGCTGTTGATCTCATCTTTGTCCATTTCTAAACCTCTCAACCACATGTTATGCATGGACAGATCTCCCAGGAAGCTCCAAACAGCTCTGCACTATCCTCACTGCCCCTGTACTAAGATGCTGGTGCTGGAACAGGCATGGTGTGAGCCATGCCACTCCTCCAGATTGCATTATTAACACAGCATTATTAGGGCACTGTTTGCTTTAAAGAAAAACACCCTAATATTTCAGACACTTCTAAATATTGTTCTGTTCACAGGAACAAATACTGAACACAGTACAAAAAATGAGCTCATCTGCACAGGGCCAGTAATGGTGTTCAATTTAGTTGCCATGTTCTAATTCTCCCCTTTTTGAGAGATATAGCCCACCAGAAGAAGAGAACATTAATTCATGTCAACTGTAGAAGCTTGACTTGTCTAAAGTTTTTGGTTTTTTTGCTTTATGATCATAGAAGTGAAAATTGTAGTAAAGTACATATTTTCCTTTTCTAAAGGGCTTGCTTGCTTCACAACTCTTTCATTTTATACTTAACATTCTCTCTTGCTGCCACATAAGAAGCAACCAAAGCAATATAAATAAAGGCAAAATACACAAAAGCATATCAAGTTCCTGATCCCTGCTATAGAATCCACAGCAGTAAATCAAGCACTAAACCCTTCCTCTGCAACTTGTGGGAGTAATCAGGTATTTCAGAACACACTTTCTAAAAGAACCTGAAGCACATGGAATCTAAAGGAAATACTAAGGACATAGCCCCATCCCAATTCTAGATTTTTTGGTGGTGCCTTCCTCTAGGCTGTGCAGAGTTGTCCCTAAGACTGGTCTGCAGATTCTGTGGCAGGTAGATAGACAGAATAGAGTGGTGCAGGGAATCTATTCAGATGATTCAAGCCATGACAGTAAATGAGTTTGCTCTACAGCCTACAGAGGAACTCTCCCACAGAAGCTGTTTCTACAGAACTTCACCTAATTAAAACTCATTGGATCACAGATGGCAAGAATGAACATGTCTCTGTGCCTTTTCATGCTCGCCTTTAGGACACTACACTCAGCACTAACCCTGTATCTTGTTTTCCATTAGGCAGTCCATGGATAAAAGATTCACAGCCACGTATTTAACTACCCAAAACTATGCCAATGCCTGCTGTCAAAACTGTTCTAACAAGTCAAGTTCAGGAGAAATGTGACACCACACCTCACTCATCATTTTCTTCCCTGCTATTCTGCACCCGTCCACACATTTCCCCATTAAATGAACAACTGGCAGAGACCTTTGCTAGCAGAATTACATGTGTTTCTTTTGCCATGACCTTCCTATTTAAAACGCAGTTAACTTACAATTGCTTTTCCCCCTCTTTAGTGTTTTTAAAGAACAAGCCTATGTATATCAGACTGATCATATTCTGGCCCTTATATCTAACAGTATTAGCTTAGATGAGAGAATCTAGAAGAACCATGGCTCTGTATACAAGACAGACATTGGCATGAATTTCCCTCTTCTGCATAAAAGGAAAAATCTGTTGGGTGAAATTGTAGTCATGGCTTAACACCAGCAAATACTGCATCTCAGAAATCAAATCCACTACATGAGTTTTTGAGGGATAACAAAAGGAGGAGGAGGAAGAGTGGAGACAAGATACTTCAGATTGAAGCAGTATGGCTTAGAACACCTGTTTTCAGTCCTAACCATTTGGCCTCTGGGAATTTATATGGGATCACAGCTTTGCATTAACATTTGCATAAAAAAAGTTCAATTCTCTTCAGAAAGAGGCTAAGAGGACCCAAGGAGAAAAATGGAGAAGGAAGAAGTCAGCTTGCTCCTGAGACAATATGTGTCACTTAACAGGACTTTTGGTTCTGCTTGACTAACTCAGTGGCTCAGCCTGATTCTTCCTGTCTTTAAACAGACTGGTTACCTACAGTAAACATCTATGCATGGTTTCCCCTTCTCTTTTTTTCCTCAACAGGTATTAATTTGCTTATAAACCAGTTACCTTCTCCTTCAACGACTCCAGTAATACTATAGACACGGGTGTAAATATTTCTTGAGACAGAACACATAGTTACCAGCTTAGAAAGCAAGTAGCAGCACACATGCTTAAGAGAGAGTAATTCAACCTGCATGTGCAGCTGACATGCTGGAGGGAAGGGATGCCATCCAGAGGGACCCCGAGAAGATTGAGAGCTGGGTCTTTGCAAACCTCATGAAGTTCTACAAAGCAAAGTACAAAGCCCTATACGTGGGTTGTGGCAATCCCAGACACACCTACAGGCTGGGTAGGGAAGTGACTGAGTGCAGCCTTGTGGAGAAGGATTTGGGGGTGATGGCTGATGCAAACTCAACATGAGCCAGCCATGTGTGCTCAGAGCCCCAAAGGCCAAATAAATCCTGGGCTGTATCGAAAGGAGTGTGGCCAGCAGGTCATAGGAGGTGTTTTGGCCCCTCTACCCTGCTCCTGTGAGACCCCACCTGAAGTGCTGAAGTGCTGCGCCCAGTTCTGGACATGGAACTGTTGGAGCAAGTCCAGAGGAGGGTCAAAGTTGATTAGAGGACTGGAGCACCATCCCTATGAAAAGACAGGCTGAGGAAATTTGGGCTGCTCAGCCTGGAGAAGAGAAGGTGGTGTGGAGACCTCATAACCTTTCAGTATCTGAAGAGAGTCCATAAGCTGAAGAGGGATTTCTTTTTCTGTGTCCTGATTTCAGCCAGGGCAGGGTTATATTTTATGCAGTAGCTGGGAAGGGTGCAGCCAGGACCCAGATGAGATAGGACCTCACATCACTGCCAGGGGTGGGGGAAAAAGGACTCTCTTGGAGAAGGGTGCTCCTTCCAGTCCCACACTTGGTGGGGAGAAGCCATCTGGCACTAATTTATTGTAGCAGGCTCCACAGAGAGCGTCTTTGGATGAGAAACACTCTCTCTTTTGTACACTTTTGTTATTAACATTGCTGATGTTACCGTTCATTTTCTTATCTCATTGCTGTTTACAGTAAATTGTTCTTATCGCAACCCACGATCTTCACCTTTTGTGCCTCCAATTCTCAACTTCATCCTGGCACAGTGGAAAGGGGGGAGGAAGCAGGAGCAAGAGAATGCTGTGTGGATTGGGAGAAGCTCAGTGGGGGCACTGAACTGGGGAGTACCATTCCCACAACAGCCTGTAACAACAGGACAAGGAATAATGGGTATACATCCAGAGAGGGGAAATTTTGGTTACATATTAGGAGGAAATTCTTTACTGTGAGGGTGGAGAAACACTGAAACAGGTTGCCCTGCGAGTGTTCAAAGCCAGGTCAGATAAAGCCTTGAGCAACTTGGGAGAGTGGGAGGTGTCCCTGCCCATGACAGAGGGGGTTGGGACTAGATGATCCTCAAGGTCCTTTCCAGCCCCTTCAAATTCTATGATTCTATCTCAAAACAGTATAAACTGCATTTTAAAGGAAAAAAACAGAGTACCAAGAAATAGGAAACTGAAGAACTCAAAAGCTAAAATATGTTAATATTGGGTAAAAACTAAGAAAAATGACCCATTCCTCATAGATGGTGCCATAGTAGCATTTCCTTCAGATGAACGATTTCTTAAAGAATAATCAAAGTAATTACTACTTCAAAAGTAGGATTTATAAAGAAATATCTATTTTATAATGCTATTAAACAATATATGTCGAAGACTAGACAGTGGCTTTGCAGACTGATTCTAGAAAAGCAGAGTTTCTTTCAGCCCAGATGTCAATACCTTCAGAAAGAGAGATCTGTAATCATATTAGCTAGGAATGAAGCCCAGAATTATGAACTTCACTTCAATACATTCTAATTCAATTGAAAATCACTTTTTTTCTGCTATTTCCCTGAACCTTGAAAATGAACAGACTTCATGATGTGTCAAAAGTCCTCAGATCTATTCACTGCAAGAATTTCATTGTATTAATTCCTTAGTATTTCCCTCATTAGCATAATCACATCTTTCTATTTCCCCCTCCTCTTCCTAAAAGATAATCAGACTCTGAAGTGTTCCTCAGTAACCTGAAGAAAGGTAACATTAATGGAGAAAACAGAAACAGTACAAACTATAAAATAAAAGTGTTTGATGAAACAAATAGAAAAATTTCTAGCTATTATTTTTGAAATATGGAACAAGCTTTCCATGCTTTTTAAATTTTTAGATTCCATAGATAAATTTTAAGCCCACAAAGTCATCCACATGTAGACAGCCCAAGCCCAGGGGAAAAGCATCAATTGTTTGGCAGGTTAATTTCAGACACACTGGGCTAAGAATTCACAAAGTCTGACAAGAACCTCCTCTAGCGGAACAAGAGTGAGACCATGAATTATTTATGTGAACAGTGATAATCTGTAAGTTTGTTTAAATACACATGGAATGAAGTTTTGATGACCTTTGGGTAGATTATTCAAATTATTGTGCAATAGTAATGTGGTTCTTGCCAGTAAGCCTTGTCTTTTTTTTTCTATTTACATCTTGACATCATTTTCCAAAGATAAATATACCAGAAAGAATACTTTCTTATAATTTTAATGGAAGTTTTAAATTTACTGTTTTGTCTATTATTACTTCCTACTATTCTCATGTAACATGGCATTGCATGTTTAATATTCAGAATCCAGTTACATGTATTTCATGTAGTGAGTGGCAGGCCATTGAATTATAAAATATGTTTACACGATCTTATAGCCAGTAGAAAATTACTGGGGAACAAAAAAAGAAAAAAGACACTATCAACTTTGAAATGTTTCTGATTGCCCAAAATTTTGCAAAACCCACACTGTGGTTTCTAATAGAACCCTATCTGAATTCCCGTCCTTTCCACCTTCATCTTAAGGAACATGAAAACAACACATTAACTGGAGCAGCCAGATTATAAGTCCATCTCTATTTCTTGGAGTTCTCCATCAGTGCAGCGAGAACTTCACTCCATGAAATTTCAATTGGCAGTTTACATGCATGTTGTAATTAAAGATGATTATGACCTAATTTTGTGGCTCAGGAGTTAAGTAACTCCTAAGGCAGGAAAACAAGGTTTGCATAAAATTATTGTTATGAATGCAAAACTGATGGTAGAAAGTATTTTGAAAGAAAGTTCTTTGAACTAAATATTTTCTAGAAATTATTTGCAAAGCTTAATATTGGATCTTAAGTATTACACCCTCTTCTAAAGTTAATAATTCCACTTTATTCACTCATAAGGCTCTGACGATTAGCTAGATATGCATGTGTAATATCTGCAGTTGGAAAACTATTCTTAATTAGAATATCTGGTATACTCAGTAATTAAAACCATATTCATAGTCAACATTTAAAGTGCCTTATTTAGTCTTGAACAATACCAAAATCTCACATGTAATTGCTAGGATGATTTTCGCAGTCACTGTTTTGCAGTCTTAACAGTGCTAAACATTTGAGTAGTCCTCAAAAAAACCCATAAAGAACAATAGATATAGCAGACCTAAGTATAACTAAGTATTTGGGAAAACATTCTTGTGTCCAAAAACCAGACAACTAAAATATTAATTTATATTTTCCTGCTTGTGTCAACAACTTAAGCAACAACCTAATTACTCAATAAATATTTTTGGATTAAAAAAAATAAAAGCTTTTCTACCAAAGCAAAAAAACCCAAGCCCAAACCCAACAAAACCCCAACAAAACACAGGGTTTTACTAAGTTTTTCTCATCTCCCATATAAAGGAAATTGGCATTTCCCTTCATCAGGTCTTATACTGAAAAAAAGTGAAAGGAATGGGAAGAAAAGTTGCTGTGTCACTGCTGCAAGACAGGAACTGCCATAACCGATGAGCCCCCTCAGTGGTCATCTCAGCAGTTTTGTCTCAGAAGTCTCTGGTATTGCCTAAAGCCAAAGCCCTGCACAATTTTCATTCATTCTGGCAAACAGCTGAATGACAAGTTGTTTCTTCTTTGCAGAACTCTGCAGCTTTTGTAAACCTATTACACTTCAAGGCATCATAAGTCTTACAGAGATTTGATTCGTCAGTTGGTTCAGCTCACTATCTTCTTGATGGCTTATACAGTGCTGATGTGACTCAAAATTTAAAAAAACCCACCACATTGTGTTTCCAGTTATTCCAATGCTTTTGAAATTTCAGCCATTACCTCAGCCTAAAACATGTTATTAAAGCAATTAATCCCTAAACACACACATTTAAGAGTGTCTTGTAGTAGCTGAGTTCACCAGGGTAACTAAGCATGGCATAAACAAAAATTTCCTTCTACCAATAGTAGATGTGTTCCATTCCAGCTTAATGCTTCCTGACCTTATTTAACAGCAGAAGGAAAGAAAAGTAAAAGAAAGAGGAGTGCATTGACTTCACATTAGGTTCTATTTTGTGCTCATTCTTTGCTAGTTTAATCTCATAGGTATATCCCCTTATATAATTTTTTCCAGGACCTATTTCACAATTTCCGTCCAGAATCTGTATGATTTTGTACTACCCTTGGCTGCTGTGCAAGATGAAAAGCAATGTATTTGCCTGGTTTTGGACTGATACTGAACATTTGATTCATTATGTCTTTCTTGTAGACTATGTAGACTACTACAAAATTCCAACTAATTATTAAATATGTAGTTAATTTAACTCAAGGCACAAGCAGAATTCAATTTAAGAGCATTTTAATTACATAATATTAAAACTCAGTGTTACTAAAACAAGTACTACCAGTAATAAAAAAACTGGTGTTAGAAAAGTATGTCAGCCATAGACACTTGAGAAATTCTGAGCAATCAAAACTAATAAAATGTTGCTTCTCACAAAGGTGAATAACAAATATGGGTTGCAAATGTTAATAAGTTATGTAGTTGGTGTACATAAAAGTAGTTGGTGTACATACAAGTATTGTGATGCAGTAAATTGACAAAATTCCTACCAGATTAAAATAGAAAAAAAATATGTGGATAACAAAGACCAAGCCTAATAGAAATAGGAATAACAGTGCTTCTCTCTCTTCTAATCCAGGTATGAGTGAAACTGGGTGATTCCAAAAACATCCTCTGGGATGCCCTCCTTGCCTCTAGCCATGCAGACAATAAATTAAATAAATCATCAGTAATATAATTTTTCTTGTATTTATTCCAATCTGCCTTTACAGAAGTATCTGGAAGTAGAGCACCCCTGTATTTCCTGGACAATGATTTCCCTAGGAATTTCTCAGCTACAAAGAGGTAAAGAATACTTCAGATTAATTACTACTACTCAGTGTAGTGATAAATTCCATTTTTCAAGTATGTTAGAAACAAACACATAGCAGTCAGCTTCAACAAGACTGCCAAGTGAGTAATCTGTGCTCAATAATTTATTAAATGCTACCTCTCTCTATTCACTTACAAAAAACAGAAGCTGCACAAAACGGTCAACAGAAATAGTCTTGAGTGTTTTAACCTTGAACACTGCAATGTCTTTTCCAGCCTAAATAATTCTATGATTGTATACACTATGGAGCAAAGATTAGATGAATCATTTGAGAAGAAGTCCCCAGAAGTTGTAACTAAGCAACACAGAATATGCTTAGAGTCTTGCAAATCAGACACAAAATATTAGATTCAATTTTAGTAAAGCACATGGAAAAGTCAAATAATTTGAAAGAAATCTGAACAACACTTTTAAAGTAGTTGTGTTAGTACCATTTCAGTACATGAAAATGAACAGTTGTGGAAAGCACACTTATTAAGGATACAAATATTTTGAAATAAAAATTTCTTGAATTCTAACAGTTGTTGAACTAATTTTTACTTATTTTATTTCCTAGAAGATATCCCATGTTTTAAGACAACTGTCAGTTTATTTCACAGAAAGGAAACATAGGCATGCAAAATTTCTAATCCCCTCAAGAAATGAGAGTTAATTGGCCCGCTTTGCATACAGTGGAATCTCTAAAATTCAGGAGAAAAAACACCCAGTCCATAAAAATCAAATGTCTACTTTTTTTCCTGGACTAAAAACCAGGTCCTCTTTCTTTTTCTTCTGCATATTCTGACTAACAAAAATCACAGAAAGAGGAATGCTTACACACGCATAACTTCTGTAAACTTGGAGTCAATGGGAGATTTGCCACCCATCAGAACGGTGGAAGTAAGCAGGATATTTAATTGCCACATAATGAAACAGCTGATTCAACATAAGATCAATATTAAACTTCTGCTTGCCTGGAATGAGATCTACATGTAAAATTTTTTTACATAAAGGCTCAAAAATTAATACATTCCATGTGGCATGCAAAAGGCAACCTATCTCTACTTACAGAATCCTTCCTTCTCAAATTATCTAGTGTCAGAAAACCTTCCTCTGCTTCTCTTGGTCCTTCTGGTAGGAGAGGAGCAGAATCTGGTATTAATCCTGAAGGTTGTTCTTCATATTCTTCTGAAAAGAGGAACCATAATTTGCCATTATTAGAGCTATGAAAGAATTTGTGAACCACCATGACGTTACAATCTAGCCAAAACCAGGATGTGAACGAAAACAGGTGAAAAACGTTTGAAGGCAAATGTTATATGAGAATTTATGAAAATTTCTCCCACAAACATTTATTTATACTAACAAGTTTAGATTTAAATGTGATTTATATATCGGTTACTGTATGAAAGCATTCAAACATTTACCTAAGAACAAAGTCTACAGTGTTAGGAAGCAGTGGATACTTAACAAACGTATCTTACGTATTTCTTTTGATTCAATAAGATGATTATCAACTGCAATAGCAATTATTTACCAGAAGTTTTTTTTTTCACAATTGGACAACTGCCTCAAAAACTTTGTTTAGGTTTTGTCTTTTTTTGTTTTCAGAACATTTTTTAAGGTCCTCACTGAAGACTCTTCCTTCAGACTTCCCTCTGGGTTATCTTACAAGGAGGAAATGCAGGGCAAAATGCACAGGATGACAAGGAGAGGACAGAAGGGAAGGGCATAGTAAATCTAACTTTAATTGACCTCATCAAGTGAGCACAGTGCTATGTGCAAGTGTTTTTTAGGAAAGAGGCTTAAATACTAGATTTCACTTTAAAGACATAGGGAGGAACTAAAAAATGAGGGAAACCATCTTGAGAAATGTTGGGTTAAAAGATTTCTAAATACCAGTATAACTGATACTTTGATAGTTTAGGAAGGCAAATTAATTTCTTGTAGTGTGCAACCACATGCTGTGTCCACAAGCTGAATGTTTACACCAGCACACTGAGCATCCTTACAGCAGTGGACTAAGTAGAATGCTTCCTATATTATTTGTTCAAATTCACCTATGTTTGTCTATATCAGTTTAATCAAAACAGTTTTAATGAAAAGGACCTGGTAGCAACTTCAATGCTCAGATGTGAGATTTAACCATTATTGTTCTTTTAAAACTTCACACTGAAATCCAGATATTTGGGAACTGAACATTCTACATTAGAGCAGGGGGAAAATTAAGTTTGTACAAAAGCTAGATTTAATGGAAATTGCCTAAGAAAAAACCCCAAGACGTTTGCGAAATGCTCTGATGTGTCCTAAAACATTGCTAAGCTGGGGCCTGAATTAGGTGGTTCTGCGTTAGAGGAGACAAGGGATCAATCCAGCTGACAGATAATTAAGTCAGTAATAAACTGACTTATTCCGTAAGCTGAAAGTGCTATGGTTAGCTAACTTAATACAATTTTTGCACCACAATAAGCCATCATTATGCCACATGTGTACTACATAAATTCCTATCTTCAGAACAATAAGCAGAACAACATGGTAAAATCTTGGAGCATCAGTTAAACCCACACCGGTATACCAGGAAGACAGCAGTAAACTTACTTTCACCAGCCACATAATTAGCTGGAAAATAGCCTTGCTGTCCATTTGCTAGGCTGCCAAACCACCAGTTATCATTATCTTTGTATAACACTTGGATAATGTCACTGCGATGGATGGTTAGCTCATCTGATCGATGCGCTGTGTAGTCATAAAGAGCCACTACCTAAAAGAGAGATAAGAACACCACAGCTTTATCACAACCATGCCACAGAGAAAAAAGCGCAACATTCACTTCCTCTTGCAGAAAAGCAGCTGAAACCAAAGCTGCACTTTGGTAAAAGCTGAGGCTGCCTCAAGTTTTGCTAATGGGATCAGGGGTGGTGGGAAAGCAGCAGGAGAGGCAAGATAAAGGACTGTGGGATTGCAGAAATGGTTAAGAACATTCAATTCACTAAGATTAGCTTCAAAACAGCAGCTGTTAGTTTTATAAGCAATTTGCTTGTGAAGCAAAAGGGAAAAAAAAACTTCATACAGTCACTTTCTCAGAATTGTTACACCACCTTCAGATCCCGTTCTCTCTGTGCTCATGAAGCATATGTGTTTGAATAAATACTTCAACAGTATGACAGCTTTATCCAAGGAAAAATTTAATACAAAAAGACACTGCAAAGTTTTCCTTTGATCACTCCGCTTTTTTCTTTTTTCTTTTCTATTTTTCATTTGTTTTGTTTAGCAATAAGCATTTGGATATACAATTTCATAAATATCTGCAAAAAATACATTTCTATTCCATGTCACAGATTAAATCCATTTGACAGTGAAATTCAGCACAGATATGCTTTTATGAAAAAAAGTACTAACAGTCATCAGAACTATGGATACTACATAAAATAAACTACTAGAAGCCTGCTTTTTACCCTGAATATGAAAATATCAAGTACAATTTCTTATTTATCTCCTATGCCCTATGAACAAAAATCTGTCCTAGTGAACTCTGAGCAGAGAAGCATGAAAGGAAAACAAATGAACTGAAAGAATAACGGAATTGTTCACTTCCCTCATCATAAGTGAAGAGCAAAATTATGACCTATTTTACACACAGAATGCTGCTTCCCTACCTACAATCTTCACCTCATATTCCTCTACTAAATTGTAAGTAGAGGTCAGAAACAGGGATCATTAGGAGCAATAGGAGGGTAACGGGATTGAAGGAGACAGCAAAGTTATGGTGATATGGATAGGAAAACCCCTTATTTTTTATTACTCATGCATGCATTTAAATGTTAAGACTGCTGAATTCCACAGTGCTTTTTGTATTTGTATTTCTGCTTCAAGCAAGATCACCTGCGAGTTGCGTGTGTAGAAATATAGCCAATGTCACTTGTATTTCCATAATTCCATGTCACCAATTAAACAGATTAAATCAGTTATGAATGGGAAAAGATGGAAGTGATTCTACCATTGTAAATTTTATGTGGCAATTTGTGAGCTGGTCAGCACCAAAGAATTAGTATCAGCATAGTTTTCAGTAGACTGGAAATTTACCTAAATATGCATTCAGTAGTCCTTAATTTACATAAAGAAATGAAACCGTGAAATGTGTTTTATCATAACTCTCCTCCCTGCATTAGGAAAGCTAACAGTAATTACAGGTGATGTTGGCAGTACAGAAATATGAATTGTAGAACAGAACCAAACTAAACCACACTAATGAGCACCATGACCATGTCCAGTAAGAGGTGCTCTGACAGTGCCCACTTCAGTTAAGTGACAATCTCATGCAAACCATGAGGTCACTTAAGGTAAAAAAAACCAACACCCAAAAAGGAATATAGGAATGTAACACTAATTGCTTGGCAGCATGAAATACAATGAAAGGCAGAGCATGAACTACTGGGGTTTTTTTGCAGGGTCTTTTGCAAGATGCTTCTGGTGCAAATGTTGTATAAAAAAACAAAAACAAAACCAAAAATTCAGTCACATGGAAATTGCCACAAACAGTTCAAACTAACCAAGCAAGTGCCACTGCCTGTCTCTCAGAAATAAGAAATTAATATACCAACGTGTCTTGTAATACAACTGGTTTAGTAAAGCTGGCAATTTAAATAAAATATGGAAATTGTCGTTATATAAGAAATGCACCTCAGAACCAAAGAATAATGTAAACCACTCACAATTACACCTAAAGCAGTGGACTTTCTTCTGGTGTAAAATTTAAAGATTTGTCAAGTTCTATTTGGGTCAACGTCCAAGAAAAAAATAAAAAAAATCTATATTCAAGAAAATTTTACAATATTGTTTTTCAAGATTGATATAAACTCAGAAGTAATATGAATATATTTGTATGAATTACAAAATCTATAGTAGAAAAAAATGTCCTTAGGATCATGCTAAAAACAAAAAAGGCATGCTTTCAAAAGCAGATACAATATAACAGGTACAGAAGATATTGCAAAAAATTACATAACACTTACTGTCTCTTGCCCCGGTGGACAACTGTTTCCTCCTCCCACTCCTAGTGCAGTCAGGCTGTCATCATTCTAGAAGAATAAATTGTTATACATTTTAATATGAAGCATTTTGCTAAACTATTATTATATTTTCATTTCTCCTGTATGACAGTAAAAATTATCCACAACAAAATGCTTTTTTTGAAAAAAGAAAAAGCAGAAGTGATGTTAAGCAATACTGAGTAATATTGGCTATTGGCTGGTAGATGTTTAGAAAAAGATGTTAAATTTTTCAAGTACGTACACTGCACTAAAGACAGCACTGGACTGAAGACTGTGCAGTCCAAGCTTGTTTGCATTGCAAACACTACAGCAGATATTTAAGAAGTTGTTGCAGTGTACTTTACCTCTGAACCAATATGCAAAAATGTCACTTCCATGTAATGGAGAATTTTAGGTTGGTCTTAATAACCAGTACTTTAATTCTAATTGTTCTATCCTCACCACTTGCTCTTCAGACTTTCAATGAATTCAAAAGAATAGCATGCACACATTGCAAAAATCAGGATAAGCCTGTACCTAAAAAAAAATTATTTTTGTAAAATAGTCAAATGCTTAAGCTAGAAGAAGATTTAGAACAGAAAAAATATGAAAATTAGCAGAGGAACAACAGACTAGGGGAAAAAAAGGAAGAGCTGTAAGTCCTTTGCTGGTGTTATTTAATTTTTTTTCAATGGTCTATCTTCACAAAGGGGAAACCAATTTCCCCTCTATTTTGTGTGCAAAGGATATACACTGCCATACATCAATTAAAATATTTTAGAAGTGTTAAATGTGTGCTTTGTGAAGTAAACATTTCCACCTCTAACAGATATACTGCATTCTAACCATTTAATTCTGAAAATTTTAATCCAACATACTTAATCTCTTTCATATTTTGCAGCCACTCCTTTATATATCTTTTGCATGTTTTCTTCTACTTTTAAAAAATATATCTAAAATGTATTGTTCTTTTTATTTTCAGTGTTTGCATTTAAAAATTTTTTTTTATTATGGTGGTCCAAGGAACACCATTACAAATTACAGAGAAAATCCTTGCAAGTCCTCAGTAGAATAAATGCCATTCTTGAGAACAGGCATTCTTGCCCTCAGTGTGGTTTGCATAATTTAGCTGGGTTTATCCCATATGGGAAAGAAATCACTGACTATCCTGAACTCCATCCAGTCTCCAGACTGTTTTGGTACTGCCACAGTAGTTACAGAAACACACTGCAGTTACAGATGAACTCAGTACAAAAGCAAACAGTTGCACTCAGTTCTTATAATCTACCAGAACATCTAAGCCTACCACCTAAAGAGTTCTGAATAATTATGTACATGCACAGAAGGAAAAAAAAAAGTAGTGTAACTGCTTGATTTGATAAACAAATTTTCAACAAAGACTGGTTGAGCTGCAGTTCAGAGTACACTTCTTGTTCAGTGATCTATTGGTAGTCAGCACTGCTGTACAGGTTTCAGCTAATTCTTATTTTTCCATTCTCAAGGTTAAGAGAACTGTGCAGGCAATGTGCTTAGCCTGTGGGATGGGAGTGCCTCCTGTTGCTCAAAAATGATTCATCAGAATTATTAGCAGTATTATTTTGGTATCTAGTTCAGGTACTCCTATTGCCCCATTATTGTGTCTCAATCTGACTCTCTCTCATTTTTAATAAAGTATTTATGTGGCTCTCAAACACTGGAGAACAGCTTGAAGAGAGCAAGCTGTGTGGAAATAACAAGCTAACATCTCTGAGTCACCCCGAGACTATGCTGAATGTTCTCAGACACTGCCCTAAACTTTCCAGGCAACAACAATCCAAAGAGGTGCCTCTTGAAGAGGTGCTGTGAGTACGTCACGGGCTGCACACACCTCCACCTCCAGCTGTCAAGGGCAATTGCCATGGCTGCCTACCACACACACAGCAAGGCTGCCTCTGCTGTGCCCTGCCATCCCTCGAGTGGTGCCAAGCCATTCCTCAAATAATGCCAAGTACCAGTTACACCACAAGAAACATCCAACAAAAACTAGTGGCCTTTCAGCTTAGAAATATCATTTTTCAAATGCGGTGTCACAAGCATTTTTTAAATGCTGTGTCACACATTTTCAGGATTTTGAAAAAAGCAACATATTGAATGGTATGAATACATCATTCTTAATACAATATTAATGTCTCCTTTTTTCATGGAGGATGGAAACTAGCTAATCCTTTTCTTGCACTGGAACAGATGTGGGGCTATAGTTTTGTCCTGAGGAGTTGGTCTTTTTGGGAGGCAGACCATCTGTGAGAAACAGAAACAAAATGCTTTCTGAAAAAGTGTGCTATGTCACACTGATCATGGTTGAACAAAGCTGTTAGGAGCTTTCAGCATTAAGGAACATCCTCAGAGGAAGACAAACACATTCATCAGTTGACAGAGAGTTCTAAACCACGGAGTATCACACTGGTTATCCGTGACTAAACTGCTTAGATACCCTTGACATTTCTAACTCAAAACCAAACAAAAATGTTTCAAGATGCTGATACAAAAGAGATCATTGCATGTGAGGGCAACTTGATACATTGTCACATCAAGTTTTATAGATTCCTGATAGTGGCCCTAATTAAAATGTTTATGGCTTCTCTAGTGGATCTGTTTCAGTGATTGCTCACATGGAGGTTTTGTTTTTTTGATGCAGATGTATACAGGACTTGGGCATTAGATAGTGCTCATTCCCTTAGGAGAAGGAGCACTGAGAAAGAACAAGTGATACCTTATTGCTGCTTTTTCTGTAAAAATGTCAGGATTTAATTTCTACTACCGAACCAGTATACTTCAATTACCATAATATCAAAATTTAAAGAAAAAAAATATTCTTATAAACTGAAATACAGTTTCATATGCATCTTCCTTATACATAAACATATTCTTCATTGTAACAGAATAAACAGACTAAATCCCACTTCTAATTAGCCATTAACTCTTAATAACAATACATGGAAAATAAGCTTTTCTAAGATTAATTTTAGGCAGACCCTACACATACCAGGGTGAACCCAGTATGCACACTTGGCCAAAGTCATGCTGCCTCCTTTTCCCATCAGTGACAGACTCAGGGACATGAAGAAGGACAAACATCTATTTCCTGGATGTTTCTCAGTGGCACTGCTTCCCTCCACTCCACCCCCCCCATACCTGCTGACACAGTGTAAGAGAAACTGGGAATATTACTCATGCAAACACTCCAGAAAAGACACAAAGAATGTGTGTTACAGCTTCTCTTGTGTGTCCAGTCAACCTGAGCCTCAGTGTGTAACAGTCAACATTCTGAGGCTGTTACCTTTAGCAGATTTCTTTTGTTGCTGCTTTTGGTTTTTGGTGGTTTCTTGATTAGTTTGGGGTTTTTTTTAAAGGAGAAAGAATAAGAAATTAACTTCTAGAGTCTGATTGAAAACTCTTGGTTGACTTAAAAGTTAATATGCAAAACATTAAAAAATTCTACAGAATAAATCTGAGATTTTACTGTTGCTCCATTGTTTTTTTCCTTAATAACCTAAAGGTTAGGGATTTACTTGTCTCATCACCTAAGACCACTATGCAATTCTCTTTACTAAGTGACGTTTTAAATTAAATACTATGTAAGATGAGACTTAGAAGAAAACAACTGGATACTGTTAGCACTTTTGTATTTTGTTCTTATTCTCTGGTCCTAGCTCAGGACAGCTAACTACAAATTTAGTCTATGGGAAACAGAAATACAAATACTAGTATTGATAGCTAAATTAAAATTATGCTAAAAGTATCAATTGGCAAGGATGATAAACTCTTCTTCAGTCATAATTAAAATGTCTGTAGATACTGTAAAGTTACTTCCTTAGGCTTCAGATGACTACAATCCTGATTTGATTACAGCCCTTCAATATTTAATAAGCACGGGAATCTATAATTCGCCTAGAGGAAGAAAGGACCAAAACTGCACTTTATTGAAACCTGCAATGTGCAAACAGAAATCAGAAATGCAAACACAGTTGCTGCAGTAAAACCTACAAGGATTACAAAAAAAGGAGAGAAAATAAAAAACAGAAAAAGACCAATTCAAAAACATGTTAAATACTCCAACTCCTGAAATGATTCAAAACCTCTTCAACTATTTTGCCTTTTCTAAAAATGCTAGTTTTTTACATTATTTAATAACCTGCATTTATATATATTAATGTGTTTATAATAGGAAAAGTAAAAAATATACTCAAAACCTTAATTTAGCCCTCTCAAAAAAACCCCAAAAAACAAAACTATTTTAAATTATCTGCTGCCTAGCATTTCACAAAACAGTTGGTCCTGCAAATGTTTATCAAGCTTGCTGTGGTGGAGAATACTACAGTACTGCTTGAACAATATATATTTTTCCCTAAAAAATTACATATTGATGGCTAAAAATTTGAAAACATGAAAACAGGAATCATTTAGCAACTAACACAACACCAACGTAAAACCACGCTTTCAACATTTCTTGGTGAATCCTGTGTATCTTACAAGCTTGCCACAACAGTCTTAACAGATTCTGTTAAAAAAGGTAGGTCCAATAATCCCGAAACAATTCAACCAAAACCAAAATTTAAATTGTAAAACAGATATAAATGACCCAAAATAATTTATGTCCATTTATTACATTTTTCTCAAAATTAAAATTAGTGCAATTACAACAGAAAATTAAACCATGCCATTCTGTCCATGGGAGCAGGAGGATTAACATCTCCAGTAGAACAGGCCCAGTTTCATGGAGACACAAATGCACTCAGTATTCAGAAGCACCACTGCTTCTTTCTTCACTAGTTTCTCCACACATTTTGTGCTTAATACAGGTTTATCAAATGTATAGCTGCAATTAATGGCATTTATAGATTCTGTTGGATTTTTATTATTGTGATCAGGAAACCAGAAATAAATGAAATAACGAATATAATTAGGAGAAGCTTACAATCAATATTTAAGAGATAAGCAATTAAGTAAACAGAGGATAGCTGTGATTTAACTTGTTACAAAAAGATGAAGTATGAGTAAACAATGAGAACATGGTGCTGCAGTGAGAATTTCATTCCAAGTTATTGTCTTTTTCTCTTAGCTACTCATCAACACCTGTTTTTTTAGTAAAAAACAGAAACCACATGAGTGTGATCTTATTTAGTTATTTCTAAACAACAAAAATTAAGTCATGAAAAAAAAAAAAGCTTTTGATTTGCAGATATCTGATCTCACTACCAGCTGGTCACAGCATAAGCTAATTTGACCATGTAGACAATTGGTTTGAAGACACCTCTTTTATGAATAAAGACAGGATAAAAAAACACCTCTCTACAATGAGAACTTGTGAATAGTGACATTTTATAGTTAAACATCAATTTAAAAAAAATGCAAAGAGAATTCCTTACCTTCTGTAGTCTACCCAATAGTGTTCGACTAAGAGGATTTCCTACTGGGCTGAAGCACCCTGTGAAAAGAAAAGGCTGTGAATTTTCTGCTTGTTATCCTTTTCCATCGAATAAACCATTTTATTTTAAAATCATTATGTTAGCAGGGTATGTTTGACAAAATTCTAATGAAAAGCAGCAGCATCTTTCAGTCACAACTATGCATCCTTCAGTCAGGAACAGTTGGAGGGTTTATTTAACTAACAGACCTGACACAAGGTTAACTAATCCAATATTTCCATTCAAATGATTTGGAGAAGTAGCTCAAGCTATGTCCACATGCCACCTCGTGCTCAAAGCTGACACTATTATCTAGGCTGTATTGCTTTTCTCTTCATTGAAATTCCAAGTAATGCATACAAAGTTTTCCAACAGAAATGATCACAAAAACTCACAAAGGAATTACTTCCTTATTTTATCTGAAAGAATAACTATTCCTATTCAGTGGTTCCCTTTGATCATCTGAGTTCCTATCACAACACATCTTGCTGTTTATTTTATTCACTCTCTACATAGCACACTTGAACAAGTACTTGTAAATTCTTTTCTTTTCAGACTATTACGTTAACTACTAAGCTCAGGAAAATCCTTTCATCATCTATGGATTTATCTTTTTGTTATTGGTCTCCTCAGCTGTATACTTAAGAAAACATCTTAAAAAGAAAAGATACAAAAAAGTCGGAAAATCGTTGAACATGACAGTGAAAAATGCTACAGCTTCACTGGAGAACAGTTTCTCAAGTACAGAAACGCCAGGCAACACAGAGTTAAGCTCACTGGATTTTCTCTGTGAGATACAAGCTTTGAAACAAATTTTATTTTCAAAGAAAAATAAGTTCTGAAAACTCATTTTCATTTGCCACACCAAAAACCTGCTTTTGAGGAGTCTAGCATCTGAATAAAGAGGACTTTTCAGATTCAGATTCCCATGTACTGGCAGAGCTCCACAAGGAAACTTGCACAACTCCACCTACAGTATATTTTCTAAAGCCTAGTGGTTTTGTCTTTCGCAGGAGATTTACTCACAAATGTTTAATCATTAAGATATTTAGATATTTCTAACTAGAATAAAAGCTGCAAGCTCAAATAACTGCAGTTAAACCATGCTCCTGCGCATCTGTATGTGACTAATCTACTTGTGAGAAATCCTAAATACATGCAATAATGGATTATTCAGCTTCATGTATGAATTAAAAACATTTTTCTAAATTAATAATTTAGAAAAATCTTGTATAAATTCTAAAATACTTTATTTTGAAAGGCTTTCTTTGCTTTTATTAATTTTTTCCACCTCTTTTAAGAAGAAAGAGATGAGAATGTAAACCATTTGCTGAATTCAACCCATATTTAAAGACAGTAGTCCTGAAGGCAACCTTTTTTCAAATAAGCTATTTGCTAAAACATTTTTTCAGCACTAACCAAAAGTCAGTGGGGATATTACTCTTATTAATATTGTTATCTACACACTCACAAAGTCAGAAAACCAGATGCTACAGAGATTATACTATGGATATACTATCACATACACGTGTTGTATCAAGTCTTTGAAGAAAAAACAAACTGAAAACCAATAAAATGTCTGCATAATAAAATTATTTTTTAGACAGACAATTTGAGCATGGGAGTGTTGTGCCAACTCACCCAAGCCCATATTAAGATAAAAGGTATACAAAATATTTGATAAAAACAGTTGTTTGTCTGGAAAAATATTCAAGTTTTAATTAAAAACAACACTAATCTGCATTTTTATCTGTAACATCATTGACCTTCATATTTTTCTAAGGAAAACACGCATTACTTCCAAGTGCTCCTGGACTGTATGTTTATGTATGTCAGTACTCCTGTTCAGCCTCTGTATTCAGCTGTTTATCAGGTGAAAACTGTGTGGTTAGACTGATATTCCCAATTCAGCCCCAATAAAGGGCAGTGCAGACCTGCTATGCTGTAAGTGTAGGACAGACAGATGTGTTACTCAAAGATATAAGGAGTGCTGTATGGAATTCTAGAAGCTGGCACTGGTTCAGACTCAGTGTTTTCCATAACTAGAGACAAAACAAACAGAAAATTCTTATTACTTTGCTTGAGGTATAAACAGACCACAGGACACCTGGGCACAAATATTCTATGATCATGCCTACTACTTACCCAAAAGTAGACTTTAGGGCTATCTGTTACTTGTTTTTAATTATCAAGCGTCCATTTTTGTAGTCCTTCCCTACATTCAAAATGGCCATTAAACACTGCCAAGCAAACAAAACAAAACCCAAACCTACTAAAAAACCTGTTCAAATCCTCCTCATTCACAAAACAAGCTCCATTCAGCAAGCAAGGGAATATCTATCCCTTCTTCCCCAAATGAAGCAGTAGAATTTTAAAGCAATGTTCCACAGCTATGGGCTTAATATGGTTCCATGCTTGACGAAGCATGAAAATGACATCAAGCAGGTGTGACTAACAGCCTCAGCAGTGCTTGCTTTGGTTCCCTCTCATCCAGGCTGTACACGCTTTTTAACTACTATATTGAAACTGAGGTCCACATTCCAGGAGAACATTTCCACCTGATCTAAAAATTAAGTTTACAAGACACCGTGACCTGCGGGGACTCTCGCTTAGTCTGAGCTCATAGAAAGGTCATTAAATCCTATGTAAGGTCAAGCTTGAAACAGCCCCAACACCCAGGGTAATCTAGACTGTCCTAAGGTTACCTCAGAATCACTAATGGAGAAGCATTTTTATTGATGCAGATGCTTTACTTATGCTCTCCAACAATCTTCTTTCTTACCTGCTGTCTTCACCTTCAAAATCATATACATCTTGAGAAGCTAATCTTCCCAATGGAAGTATCAATATTTGAGTAACTGCATTTTCTATTACTCTGTATTGATTCTCAGTGGTTTCCTTTATATGGAATTTTACATGAGAAGATCATACTACTTCTAGGAGAACTTACTGCTAATGTCTAACTGCGAATCAGGTATCTCAAACCAATAGATGCTAACCCCTTTCCCCAAATGATCGGAATTTTCACATTGACACAATTTAACAGCAGGACAGCTCTTCTTTAGTAACCCTATTGCTACAACTATGTTGTGAGCCTGTCAAAGAACTGGTTTGAAAAACAGTGTCTCTGTCTGCCTTGAGAGGAGTCTGAAACCCTGGTAGTTTCCTGTACAATTTGAACAGAGAACTGAAAGTGTACCCTCAGTTCCCCTCGGTCACTTCTGGCAATTTATTCTTTGCCAGTATAACTGCAGCCTAACAGGAAAGAAGGCAAAATCCAGGCAGTTGTCCTGTCCAAAACGTGTTTGTAATACCAAGTCCCCAGTTTTATTGCATGCTTTCACTGAAAAGCTG
The DNA here is from genome assembly GCF_036417665.1 of Passer domesticus. NCBI lineage: Eukaryota > Metazoa > Chordata > Aves > Passeriformes > Passeridae > Passer > Passer domesticus. The sequence goes on from NC_087476.1 coordinate 57,020,094, forward strand.
CCCTCTGCTCTAGATCACCTCACATCAATTCTAAGTAGTTGGACTGAAATGCACAAAGTTGATGAGTTCACTACCAAACAGATTTGACTTACATAGTAGCAACAGTGCCCCAGAATAGAACTTGCAATAATTAAGAACACTTCCTTTAAAATAACAGCATCCTAAGTGATTTTGTTTCAAACTAATAGCATGAGAAGCACAAGAGGGAAAGAAATATTTCTAAGTAGTTACATAATTCCACTATTATCCTACTGGACTGTCTATAATCACCCAATGTGAATTGTTTTTGTGAAAAAATGCTGCTATAAAAAATCTAGGAGAACATTTGTTACAGAACTCCTGCTTTAATAAATTTTTCAAAAGAAAGCTTTTTCTCACTTTCTGAAAGGTTCTCAATAAATTAATTTGTAATTACTAAAGGTATTTGAGCATAATAAATCTCTAAGGCTTCCAGTCAAATAGAATCTATAGCTAATAAAATAATCTGAAAGTTCATCCTGGAAAATTCCCAGGAAATCACAGAGCAAAAAACAAATACATATCTAAGAAAATTGAAATATGTTAATATTCAGACATTTCTGTGACAAACACCTCTAAAGCATACAGGGAGAGAAAAAATATCTTACCTACTCCGTTCACACACTATTCTTTTTTTAACTGAGTTTTACTTTAGGTTTATACTAATTGCTAATATCTCAAAACCCACAAAAAGTCCTGGAAGACATGAAAATAAACAATGCCTCTAGGAAATGGTATTTCTTATTGCTGACATTCTTATGAATTATATCACGGTCTCTTGCAACACACTGTAGTTAAAATACACTCAAATAACAAACACTGGAAAAAAAGTCAAGTCGGTTATAAGATGAATATGTGTAGATCAGCTCATTCCTCTTCCTACTCATCTTCTGTGGCTTTATAACTGTTTCCAGTAATGAGAATCAGATTTTCAACACAGTCACCTAGTGTAGTATGACCAAAAGTATGACCTTTGTGACCAAAGGATCTTTTAGTGTGCAGTATCATCTCTACTTTAGGTTTCAAATAAAGTTTTGAGGTTTTTAAAGTAAAAGCTTTCAGCTATTTCTGAAATTTCATTTTTCAAACTATGTATAATGTAAAGAAATGAAGATAATTTTGTAATGATCTAAATATATATTACTCTTCCCTCAAAGACTTTATCCTCAAACCAATTATGCTCTAACAGATCAAACAGAATTCATTATATAAAAAGATTGTTTATATATTGGGTAAGAACCTGTTTTCCTTTATTTAAACACATGATCACAAATACATTTAAATCCCACCACAGACATTTTCAGATGCAGTTCACACAAAATGAAAGGAGTGGATGCACCTACTTAACACAAGCATACCTTTTCATTCTACCAGCAAAGCAGATGTTTCACTAATATCCATTGCTTTAGGTGAAAACCCTAAACTTCCAACTCTGTTCTACATAACTTAATCTAGCACCTATGATTTTGAAGATATTCCAGACTGAACAGCAGAATTGATAGGACCAAAGTGTATTGAAAACTGTTTTTGTGAAGTTTAATCTGTATCACAGTGACAGGACAAGAAGAAATGGTCTCACTCTGCATTAGGACAGGCTCAGGTTAGACATCAGGAAGAATTTCTTAATGGAAGGGGTTGTTAAGCATTGGAATGGTCGGTCCAGGGAGGTGATGGAGTCACCACCCCTGGAAGTGTTCAAGAAATTACTGGATGTGACACTTAGTGCCATGGTCTAGTTGACAAGGTGACTTGGTAAAGCTTCAACTCAGCGATCTTGTAGGTGTATTCCAACCTAAACAATGCAGTGATTCTGTGATCTTGCAAACCACTTAAAATGCATGTGCTTAAAACAGGCAGCTCTCATGTGCTGTACATGCAAAGGTGCTGTGATGGCAATATTACTGAATGCAAAGGTCTTCTATGAACACCCGTAGGATTCCTGCAGTGTGTTCTGCACTGACAGAAGTCTACTCAGTGTCAGCCCATGCTATTAATAGCACTCTCCTTGTCTCTTCCCCACCTTTTTCTCCCACGAAAGCATCCAGAAAATGTACCTCCTCAATGTCATTCTCATTTTCTAAGTGGGGTTCCAATTTATTTAACTAAATCTATTCACTTAAAACCAAAATGCAAAATCTATAGGACAAATACAATCCCTCTCTGTTTACTATCTCATTTTTTGTAAGTTATATAGAGATAAGCATATGTTTATTTATTTTGCCCATTGGATATGAGAGCTGTTTACATGCTATATACACTTCAGTAAAGTGAGAGACAAAAAAGCTCTGGCAGCTCCACTGCTGCCAGACGTCACTCCTCCAGTGTGGAGATAGATCTAGATGGCAGGCATTTAAAAAATCCTCAAATCCACCCACCTTACCATCTCCATATTCAGTTGAAACAGCTATGCTGATAGGTGGAAAAGCATGGCTTATTTTTGTTTCTTTTCCCCATCCCTATTAATACAGTGAAAAATTGTAAATGAACCGAATAATCTTGGGAAATTATGTCAACAGATCAGGCTTTGTTTGCCATTCGGAATACTAAACTGTATAGAAAGTCTGTACAGAAGGATATGCTTTCAATGAAAAAGTAAGTAATGTTTACCTTTGCAAACAATTGTTTACTAAACACTGGTATGAAAAAGAGTTATCTAGAAAAAAACCTCTAAGGAGTTACATAATTCAGCACCATAAAGCTCCTTACATCGTGCTGCAACTTCTTTAACTCAGCATGTGATTTCCCAGTGGATGCCTCAGCTGCAGCTACTAGGAGAACCCTGGGTTCCCAAACCATGAGCAAGTCACAGTTTTCCTGAAGTGAGAGACACAACTGCTCTGGTGTGCTTTAACACAGTAACTTCCTTTTTCAAGGATTGATGCAGTTATCTCTAGCTAATGCATCTGCTTTGATTTCACAGCTCAAGTGACCAGGTAGTTTGTCCTTGCAGCAAAGTTAAGTAAACACTGGAGCAGTGGAAGAGAGCAAGGCTTAAATTCACACCTGTAGATCCAGAGAGAGATACCTTTGCTGTAACATCAACCAATTCCAATCCTCATATAAGAGACCTCAGAATCAGACAGCACTAACATGAAAACACTGTGCTTCTGGCAGTGCCAGATCCCACAACATAATTATATCTCCCACCAGCCAAAAGAATGCATAGAGATATTCATTCAAGGTTAGCCATCATTTTCATTTCTGGTTCAAGGTATACAAGGGCACATGCATGTGTTTGCTCTGAGAAAAATCCTCCACGAGGAGGACTATAGAGATAATCTGTCTGTCACTGGCTAGGGTTTCATTTGAAAACATTTATTCTGTACTTAGGCACAATGAAGAGGCAGAATTTGGCCCCTATTTACCAAAAGTATAATGAAGTTAAAACTATTGCATCACAAAAACAATTAAAAAATCCAACTTTTTAATTAGAGATTACAATCAAATACATTTAGCAGCCTACACACCCACCTAATTATTTCTGAGTAATCTTATCAAACCATCATCTTACATTTTTCTTGCAAATGTTAAGTTTCTACAGTACCACATATATAAACAATGCAAGTAGTAGCACGTGTCCCAAGCATTCTTTTGAAGTAAAGAACATTTACTGAATTCATGCTAATCAGGAACGTGCTAATTTACGACAACTTCTAACATTACATCACAATGGCAGTAGATATCACCGAAAATGAGCACAGGTTATAGTATTCAGTTGTTTCTTTCTACAGCTTGGGGAACAGAAGGTGATCCTACAGCAAACATCAATAAGCCTGCACAGATACTATCAGCTTTCTGAAATCAGATTGGCAGCATTATTTACAAGTTTTAGATAGCAGATAAAAAAGATGTAAGGAAAATGCAGACTATGACGCATTCTTTGTATTAATAAGAGTTATTTTTCTTCTAGTACTGCAGATATCCTGAGAAAGTCATTATTAGTTTTGCTAAGCTCACATGGACTATTTAAAAGCAAACAAACTAAACCAAAATAGAAAAGAAACTTATTTTGTATTCTATTACATGTAGTTGGTGGTGCTCCCTATCAAAGAAATACTTCACAAAATATAAAAACTGCAGTCCCTTGGAGCTGTAGATGCCCAACACTGAAGTAGCAACGTTCACTTTTGGCTTTAATGATATTTTTGCCTCTTACTTTAAATTACCCTCCCTGAATCAGAGGAAATGGACCTCTTAAGCAGGCTTTATTATTATCTGCTTTCTAAAAATATGTAGATCAGTTAAATTTCATTTATTAATACAGGTAATTCCTATGTAATACAGTTAAAATAGAATTTAACTCTATCTGCTACTCTCAAAGCCAAGTATCTTATGACCTCGTAACTCTACTTGTGTCTTCAAAAAAAACATACTTAATTACAGGTAAAAGACAAAGAATGAAAATTATGCAAGGAAGCAAAACAAAGTAATTTTTTCACATGGCTCTTCCCACAACAGGAATTCAGCAATGGCTAGTTACTCAGAGTTACTTAAATCAAATTAGCTTGCCATTCTTCAAGTGGAAAGCTGTAAGAAAATATGCTTAGGATACCACAATTATCTTTCAAAATCAACCATTAACACACTTCTGCAATGCAAAGTCTTGTCAGCTAAGTAAAAACAACCAGCTACTGCATAAACTACTGAATTTCTATATTACCCAGTAAGCCCCACAATATCAAATCACACCTCGACTGGAAAAAAAAAATCTTAAAAAAAATTCAAATCTTGTCAATGTTTATGTAGCATTTTCCTAACATTTACATTCAAGGTAAAATAGCATCACCAACATCATATGTAATATGTTGGAAAAAATAAGTCAGCTTGGTATTTCAGGTCTTTATCATGACCAGAATAGCCACCACTTTCTCTATGACATTAGCACTTTCAGCCAGTACTGAGTATGAATTCTGACAAAGTATTACCAGAAAATTCCATTAAATAGCCAAACAATTCATACATTATCAAAACTGAAGAATGCAGGACCATTGGCAAACACTATATCAGGAAACCACTATGTAAAATTTTTAATTTGGCCTCAAATCACAAGAATAAGGGAAAAAGTTCATAGCAAATGTACTTCTATATTCAGAAATAGATCATGTCTTTAAAAGACATCCCCAAGTTTACTTTCCATTTTGTAGTTCAGAAATTAGACTGGTCAGATATTTAATGGAAATATGTGTGTGGTAAAACCACGCTACCCCATGAGAGTTTTCCCACATGCACACTTCTTCAGTTTTCAGAAAATTTATGAATAAACTACTTTTAGAAGGTTTTTCTACATATCAGTGAATAGAACATGTATGAATAAGTAAGCCCTTTCTAATTAGTATCTAATTGTATAGGAAAACAAAATAATGGCCTGCAACCACTTTGGTAACAGAAATCTGAATATACTTCCTTGTAAATAACATATGAAAACTTGAGACTAATATTGTTATCATCTGTTACAGAGGAAAATATACAGAAATGTTATGTCCAACATTAAAGCAATGCATTGGAGATCCAGCTGGACACGGATTTCAATTACACTGATTTTTCAGTTTCCTTTACCTACAAGGTCTGCAAAGCTTTTTAGAATGCAACAGCAACCTGTTACTACTTTTACAGCAGTGGAGTTTTAGAATGTTTGGGTCTTAGATGGGGGATATGCAAAAAGAAATAAGCATAGCAAATGTTTGCATTGAACATAAATAGGCAGCAATACTCCCTTCAATTTACAACAGCAGTACCTGATCTGAGGAGAAGTAAAAGAAGGCAAATCAAGACTGGCAGATTCATAAAGAGTGGCTGTGCCCAGCTTTAGGCTAAGATCACATTTCTAAAACTCTGGATTATCCTGGAGGGAACAGAATTCTCTAAAAGGTTCAATCAGGAACACAAAATGGTACAGCTGGGATTAGAAGACAGTAAGACTTTTCACTGTCTGTGGCGAGCTAAAAAGTAGAACAGTCCCATCCAGTGAATTAGTATCTTATTTGTATAGGAATTTTACAACCAAGACTATTTGCACAGCAAATCTGAAGATGTAAACACAAATAATAATGAAAATTAAATTCTGAATGAAGAAATACTGTTTGACTAAATATTTTTTACAGTATCATGAAATACCATATAAGTGCTTAATATAATACCATACTAGCTTTTTCACATCATCACTTAGGTAGTGCCAAACTGTTAAAAACTACAGTACTTTAACATGTAAGCCTAATTATATGACCCATCCCCTCTGGTTTGACTATCAGTTGCTGCTAAAATCCCTACTGACTACGCTCATACAGCATCTCCAATAAGCCAAAACCCAGACAAAAGCAGCAAGTGCTAAGTTTCCACAATGACCAGTAAGAGGGAGGTGATTAAGGTCTGAATATTCAAAGACAGGAAATTCTTCTCCATAGCCTTTTCTAAAAGGAACCACTCATTACTATGTATTAAGAATGATACCTGAGTTTCTTTAAAACTGACTTCATTGCCAACTGCTACAAACATTTGCTTCTTCAAAAGGACCAAACAACTGAAAACCACAGAAAATTGTTTAGTAACACTCTTAAGTTTGGAAATCTCAAAGTATATGTTTAATAGCCTTATTCAGTAAAACTTCCTAGATGGTTTTTGCACACATTTACGTGCCAATTATTACCTCAAGAACTGGTGATACAGACAACCCTGGACACACCTTGTTCTCTTTGAGTGATTACTGGAACTTATTCTGAAAATTGTTTTGGTAAGAAAAGCTGATTTGCAGGAAGAATCTTAATTGAAACCACAGTTCCAACTGCTGAAGATCCTTCACATGTGTGAGCAGCAAACAAAGATGGAAGTTTCCTTTATGTTCTGTACCAGAAGACAAACAAATTTCCAATAAAGTACTGTTATCAAGATACACATGATGTAGTATGGTATAGACATGCATTAGGTGGGCACTACACCCCATATCTTGCAAGTAACAGTAGAACAACTGTATTTCTTCTTCTCTTGTTGTTGTTTTTTATGCAGAAGCAGCCAAATCAGAAGCAAATACAGTTTGGCAGAACATACATTATATTAGATTAAATTGCTGGACACAAAAGTGAAAAGTTGTCACCAATTAATCAATATATGTATTCAGAACTTGTGTTTTAAATTTTTTCAAAAATGAAAAAGTACAAGAACATGCTTGGAGGCCTTATACAAAAGAAATACCTGCTTGGTTTTAGCTAGGGCCCAGCTCACAACAGAAGTTCTTCAATTAGCACCATGCATAACCCTGTTACAACATTCTCCTGAACAAGCAGAAGAGGCGACACACCTCATGAATACCTTCTCTGTATAGAGACAGTCACCAAATAAAAACCCACTGTAAGGATAGGGTAATCATTTTTAACTACAGAGGTGAACTGTGCTTAAATGTGATTATCCATTAATGAAAACTCAAAGATGCAAGGAGTAGGAAAATGAAAGCTATTCAAGGTCTTCACCTGAAAATACAACACCTCACAAAGTGAATCTTACTATGCTCTGTAGGTGCATAGTGACAACCACAAGTTTGGAGAATGAATTCTCATGACATGTCGAATTGCTACTAGACAATTTGTCACACCAAAAGATGCCCAACACATATTTTGAAAGAAGCTCCAATTTAATGTATGTTATTATTTGGCATATTAGCTGCAGCAGTCTACCTCCTTTGACCAGTCAGGCTCTGAAAGGATTCCAGAAAGACCTGTATCAACATATGCCACTGCAACACCCTTCAGCTAATCTGTAAAAAACCCCAATCAATGAGGCACCAGAAGCTAGAATAGATAGACAGCTGGAGTAGAGATTGACAGGACAGGAAAAGGGGATGTGCTATCTAGAATCATATGGGGATGCAGTATGCTGGAGTCAATCTTTAGATGACATAGAGAGTGTCAAATACTATCTGTTACATGGTCGAGTAAGAGCCTTCTGCAAAGGGACTGTCCAGCAAGCCAGAACAGAGCCCTGGGTCAAGTGAGCAGGGGAGACACTAAAAGAGTTTTTTTTTAATTTGCCTGTTTCTCACTTGAATCTTTTTTCTTTGCCTGAGGAAGCAAAAACTGAAAAAAACTGAACCTTAATTATGAGAGGAAAACATGAGAAAAGAACCTCTGCAATCCTGCACTGCAGACCATAAGGTTGCAAAAAACACCCAAATACAAGTTTTCAGAAGCAGAGTTTTAAGAGAATTCTAGTGCTTCATTTGAGGCCAACAAGGAATGAGTCACTGTTCCTTGCAACCTCCAGTGAGCAAGCAAGCTAACAATGAGCACGCAGGCTCCAGTGAAGCTCTCGTTTCATCTGCATCAAGGCAGCACATGGAGGCCAGCTCTGTATGCAACAGCAAACTACTGTGTGACAGCAGCAATGTCTGACTTACACACCTGTGGAAGCCCTCACCTCTCTGCACCTGCCTTCTACTTTCTTAATGCTTTCCCAAGCCACCATCCTCTGTCATTGGTTTCTACAGGACCAACATGATGGGTATCAAACTACAATGACCAAACTGCATGCGTACCACAACTACTGCAGAGCATACTACAGATCCAGATCACATACACCCAAAGTTAACTTAAAAGGTGTTATATTCACAGAATTAATCATGTCAGGGAAGTTCGCTCTCACTGAAATTGGTGCTTCACCAACAAGAGTAACAAAGTGCATGTGAATCCATGGAAATTTAATTGCTTCACACATAAAAACTATCAACAAAATAAGCAAAGGCTTTTTAAAGCAGTTGAAAAAGTATGCATGTGTACCAAAATGGAATGGATAATGTATGTTTAAAACATAGATTTTTTTTTAATGTACTTAGGATTTGCTAACTTGTCAGAACCGGCGATGAAGTCAAAGTACTTTGGTCTCCTCTTGGGAGATAGAGCTGTCTCCCTCCTGTGCACCATGTCTGCCACTGGGGCTCTTCCACAGTCCTCCCAGCTCCTCCGGACAGGAACAGAAGGACTGATCCCTGCTTGTGTTGCTCCAATTTCCCCATTTTATTCACTCATGTTTACTGCTATACAGACAGCATCCTTGCTGATGTGAGCTTTCTGCTGGACATGAGAACTGACACTTTACTGCACAGCCCTTGGCAGAAGGACTGTTTCCCCCTCTGTGACCAGCTGAAATTTCATTCAAGCATGTTGTTGTGTCATGGCTCAATAGCCTAAAATTACAGACAAGCTCAAAGTGAAAACCGTGAACAGGACCTCTCTACTTAGGAATTAATTAGATTCAGTTGTTTTAGGATCCACATAACTGAGAAAGTAAGGGCACACTTAGGCCAAATCTCTTTTGGCAGAGACTTAGCACAGTACGACGTCACACCCTGATTTTGCAATCTATATCCATTGCTGCCAAACAGAGAGTAATGCTTCATTTAATCCACACCCTTGTATAATTTGGCTGAGAGTACTTCCTTTAGCCTGAAGGCTCAGCAGTAATTACCCTAACATACATCAATTTCAAGTAAATATAAATGCTGTTCTTTAGATAAAGTTTTTGGAATCTTCAAAGATTGCTGTTATTGTGCTTTGTATTTAGTGTAATTTTTAGAGAAATATTTTAATTAACTTACCTAGAAGAAATATGAGAAAGAACATATAAAAAAGGAACATGTGTATCTTTGATCTCAGTATAAACAATTTTAGCAAGTTTAACTAGAAAATATAAACTCTTCTGACATTTATAACATCTTATCAATCAGAAGAAACTGGATAAGCAACCTTTTACAATAGAAGAACTAGATTGTCATTAATGTTAATGGTTATGTCTCTGTGTCTTTACTATTCTATTGGAACATTTTTGTGGTTAGATGAATCTATTTATACAACTTATGTTTTCAAATTAAAAAATAATTTTTACCATTCATTTTTTAATGTAAATACCCAGCTCTTCTACCATAAGACCAGGTCCTGTATTTGTGCCTTGAGCTAGAACTCTGACATTGTCCAGTGATGTGGGCAGCACAGCAGGGTCACAGAGCTCTGAGGAAGTTCCTTCCCCTGCAGAATGGCCTGAGCTGCCTCTAAGCCATGATGAAGGCACAGGTGTGTCCTGACACTCTTAATTTTTATTTACTGCCAAAGTCAGCTGTAAGCTGGAACATCATGAGCCTTTTAAATCCATTTGCACTGAAGAAACTGAGTCACACCTACTTCAAAATGTAAATGGTATAGCAAAATAGGTTATAAAAGAAGGAGGTATACAAAAATAACGAACATCTTGTGATAGATGTTCCTATTGCTTTATAGGAACACTAACTTTGAGAAAATTTCAGTTTTTCCATAGCGTTGTAAGCAAATAATAACAAAAAAAGGTTTATTTTCTTTCTGTCTTCTCTTACACATTTCCCTTAAGTCAAAGTGAGAGATATGAACATCTTAAAATGAATGATCATTTTCCCCAGGGGAGTTCCCATTCAAATTAACAGACATATATAAAAAAGCACTTTAGACTTAATGTTCTTCTGCTTATGGTAAAAATACTTTAAGCAAATATCAGTATAATTACATCAGTTGACACTTGCTGAAAGCTGCTCTGTGGTGTTGAGCTGGTGATTTCTCTCTACTGAGTTCTCCTACCATCTTTTAAAAAATAAAGAGAAAATCTGCTAACTGGATCTAAAACTTAATTCATTATGATAAATTCTCAGTGACTATGCAGTAATCTTTAGTTAAAACAAAGGCTTATAATGACTGTAAAGGTATATTTATCTTTGGTTAACAGAAGGAAAAAAATCACACAACAGAATAATATGCTCAAAAACCAAGAGACTAAAATAAGTCATGTTTACTCACTTAGAAAGTGCTAGTGTTCTGCATTATTGCTATAATTATTGCTATTTATTATTACCAAGTTAATGTTGGGGATGTTTAAATAATTCAGTTTCCGAAAGAAAGAAAACACACCAACTTGATCCAGCCACAGAGTTCAAATCAATTACATCCCCCAAATTACAGAAAATGTGAGAATTCTTCAAAGTAACAGTAAGATATTTCTTGCAATAACAGGAAGCAACGTGCATTTCTACATTTAGGAATGTAAAAGAAAATACTAGGCAAAATTCTTAATTTTTTGGCATCAGTGTCTCACTAGAATAATTAAATGAAAAGGATCACATTTAAAAAAATCCATCCCCATAAAAAATATAAGAACAGTTCTCTTGAGAATTTTTTTAAGTCTCAATTTCTGAAAAGTGTGTCAGGCAGAATTAGTTCTTCAGATATGTGACAGAGCAGGAAGACAGCAAACTGTGTAAGACCATAAAAAAAACCTGCAAAGTGAGAGTACTAGACACTTATTTCTTTCATCTTGATGCACATTCCCCTTTTTCAAACACATGACATAATCTACTAGCAGCAGATTGCAGCTTGCAGGAAGCTAACCACTCCACAAGCATTTATTCTCATGTATCACTTCCTATGTTGGCAGCAGCTCTATAGCACATACTGAAAGTGCTCTGCACTTCTGTCCAGTTCCAGACTCCATGGGTAGCAGACTGTTAATCAAATCATATTTTGCCCACTGGACTGCCTGATCACATCAAGGCCATAAGGAATATCCCTTACTGAAGGGGGAACTTGCATTTCTTCCTCTGTAGAAGAAGGAAGGATAAGAATAGTAACACAAATAATCAGAAAAGATAAACAGATCAGGCAAATAATGAAAAGACTACTAAATTATTTTGCACAGGCCTCATAACATCACTTCATTATTTTCTCAATCAATAACAAAAAAAAAAGGCCAGCAGACTCATCAACACTAAGGAAATTGAGAAACTTTGTGAAATTATTATACATTACCTATTTCCCTTTTGTAATTTTTTTCCTAAATAAAATAAAATTAGTTTTGTATCATTACCTACAGCAGATTGTACTACACTCAAACCACTTCTAACTAATAGTGTGGGTTCTGAACCTATCTTTTAGGTGTGTATTTGGTTCTCTTCACCATAACATGTTTCTGCCCCAATTTTAAGAAGATGTGGGAATAAAAAGAAAAATGTCAATGGAACTTAGACATTATGCCAAATTGCTACACCATTTCCATAGCTCTGATCTGTGCAGCCCTGCAGGCTTAATTGCTTTCACCACCACAGCAAATCTAAATGAAGCTGCTGGGTGAGCTAATGAGGCAGCATACATTACAATTCAATAGGGAACCGATATACCCAATATTCTTTCAAAACAAAATTGAGTTCTTTTCTTATGTTGATATTCTTGGCAAGAAGTCTTTTACACACACTTTAGAGATTCTCTTAAGAAGTGGATAGGAAGACATTTTACTCCTATGTTAAAATATGATTTTTTACAATACAGTATTAACACTAATATGCTAGGATTAAAAAAAAAATATATATGTATTCAGTGTGCCATTCAATTTACCTGCATGGATTGGATCCCAGTAACAGATTTCTCCAACGGGCACTCCCACTGGCACTCCCTCTAAATAAAAAATATTCCCCCACCCAAGGTCAAAATTACGTATTTTCAGCACAGTAGTGCAGGGAAGATGGCAATGCTGCCACCTGTACCACATGGCTTCTTTTAGTCATCTCATGTCTTTCAATCACCTCTTTCAAGAGATACTACATATACTGCATTTCATCTTATACTTGAACTATATAGTACACATACATGCACTCTTCAGTTAATATAAACTCTGTTGCTTTTTTAGTATCTCTTTGGAATATTTTGTTGATGATTATTCTGAAATCAGAAAAAAATAAGTAATTAGAAAAATGAAATTTAATTAAATTGTTCATTTGATACGTGTACAATTACAGTTTGTGTAAGTCTTCTTTCCCCTAAGAGTTTCTCAGTAAGAGACAAAAAGAGTAAGGCCACACTGAACAAGCTTTCTGCAGACATTCTTCCTTGAGTGGCACAACATTGTGTGAAAGGCATATATGCACCAAAAAACCCAAACAAGTCCATTCAATTCCTTCAAGGCTGTTGCAGTACCAAAGGATAGATATTACAGAACTGGGGAGAAAGTATGAAATATACTGGGAGGGGGAAAAAAATAAATGATTGATTTAACGTAAATATCAGACTGCAACTTTTGACATGTATTTCTGCAGCACCTCTGCACAACGTGAATTTTGCTAGTTGGTATAGCAAAATTGTATCTCCTTTTTCTGATTCTAAAAAAAAACCCCAAGAATAAAAATGGTATTTTAAGAACATTTAACTGATGCATTAATATTTCTGATATCTCTGATGCAGAAATCTATTTCACCATTTGCTTGAGACTGAAAGAAGCAGTTTTAAATAGTCTATCAAATGTAACCGAGGACGTAAATATGAAATCAGTTTTGTTAATTTTTTTAGAGAGCAATAAAGACTGCTTTGAAGCTTTCCCTTTATATAAGTGGAAAACACCTTTGACTGTCAGTTGTGTTAATGGAGAGAAAATTTCTAATTGTTCTCAACCCTGCCAAAATGTTTTTTGTTTTTGAGATTTTCTTTAAAGATACAAGAACCATCACGTTTCTAGCACATACGTAATTAATTTTTAAGAGCAAGTTTAATTAACTGGTTTTATTGAAGTCCAAATTTCAGTGAACAGATCTGTGTAGTATTTATAGTCAAATTTCAATCTCCCAGATAATTAACAATTAGGGTCACCGTTAATTACAATGACTTGAAACCTAAAACTTATTTTAGAAAGCATCTCCTGAACATAATGGTAGTTACTGCACAATCACTGTTGAATAAAGCCCAAAGATGCCGGATATTTCTTTCATGGCATGCCACAGACCTCCAAAACAGTGTCTCATAGGAAGGTGATTTCACTGTCCAAAGATGCTCACAGTCTTAAGGAGGAAAGGCAAACAAAACCAGAGGGGATTTTAAAGTCTGTCAGCCAGAATGAGCAATTGAAAATTTGGAGTTTTTGCTACTTCCCTATTTGTTAAAAAAATAACAACTAGGAAATGGGTCATGCTGGAAGAAGTTATGAAAGAGGAGCATATGAGAAGAAAGAGACAGGAATGTTTAAGACAAAATTCTGGATAATGCTACAGTGCAGTGCTGCAGAACAGCACTGCAGGCCAGGTATGATAAAACCAGCACTAAGCATGAGTGTAGCCAGAGCTATACAGCACAGGCAAGGTAAAACCTCAATTCTGACTATCAAAGACAGACCTTAATCAAATTGTGTTACCCAGGAAGGAGAAAAAAAAAAAGATAAAATAAAAAAAAAGGAAAGCAAAGGAAGAAGAAAAGAAGTTCAGCAACCTTAAATATTACATACCTTTAGGGACAGACTTCTTATAGTACTAAACACCCATAAGACTTTGTGAATCTAAACTACAAATGTAAAACTCAAAGGAGATTACTTTCTCCAAAGACAAACATCTAGCAAACTTTTCAAACTACTGACATTGTTATGAGCACAGCTATAGCTATACTGAGGCAGACACAAAAATTATCCTGATGTGGTAAAATGAGTCACAATCCTGATGAAATATTTCAGCAAACAGGCTATTATGACAGACAGTAAGAAAACCTAAGTTCCATGCCTTTCCCTCAAATTTAAAACAATCTTTGTGAGAGGAAGGCACACAACAGAGATTTTTCTTTAATTAATTCTGTTAAATTTGATGAAATGTCTCTAATGAAGTGCTTTATACATAACACATAAAAATAAGTGGATCCATGTATTGTACCTGCTTTGTGGTTCTTATTTGCTATTTGACAAAATGCATTATGTTTTTCTAGTAATTCTAACTATGCTCTTGACCAAACCATCTCTTGCACAGACCTGCACAGAATCAACAGGAAAGCAGTAGGTGTTGTTAACCTTGAATTTGGCAAGACTTTCAACACTGTCCCCCACGACATTCCCACAGGCAAACAGCTCAAGTGCGCACTGTGTAAAATAGACAGTGCAGCAAACTGCAAGTTGGCTGAGCTGGAGAGTTTAGAGGTTTGGAACCACCCACATGAAATCTAGCTGGAGACTTTAGACCAGTGGTACACCCCACAGGTTGATACTGGTGTCCACACTTGAACTTTTCCATTAATGACCTGGATGATAGGACTGAGTGCACCCTCAATGAATTTGCAGATGATAAAAATCTGGGAGGAGGAGCTGATACAGCAGAGGAACATGCTGCCATTCAGAGGTGCCCTGACAAGGCACACAAATGGGCCAACAAGAACCTGCTGAAATTCAGCCAGGGGAAAGGCCAAGTCCTGAACTAGGGGAGAAATAATCCCATGTACCAAAGCAGACTGAAATACACAAAATATAATTTAAAGATAATTAAAAATCCTTTCCTGTGAGAACAATCAAATATTGTAATAGATTGTCCAGAGATGTTCTGGAGTCTCCACCCTCAGAGATTCAAAACCCAAATGGATACAGTCCTGAGTTCTAGGTGAATCTGCTTTAAGGGTTGGGCTCCATGGTCAATAATATCATGATCTTGTCTTTACTCCTCTCACATAAAGAATATTCTGTCATTGAGAAAGATACTGAAGCTCTCTATCAGATGATTAAACAATTAATTACTTAATTTAGAGCAAAATGGTTGGAAACAAAGGAAGTCCTGCCTCGGCATCCATGAGCTAACTGATCTTGAGGGAAGTGGGGAAATAGCAGAATAAGACTGGGGCTTCGTTAAAGCCTATAAATCTGTGAAATTATGCACTTGAAGAAAAGCCAAAACACATGATATGTCAGGGTATACAGAACCTAATTATCAAAATGAACACACATATTTAAAATCATAGCAGTGAAACTTACTTTCATTTGAAGTATAATATTAGAAAGCCACAAACAGCTAATTCTGCAAATGTACCTGGATAGGACAAGATTTAAACATCAGGAAAGATCTGCTGTGTTACTGCTACTGCCCATATAGCACATAGATGGAAACACTGTTTTTCCATAGTTTCCTACCTCAGGCAAGACTGAGACAATTAAACCGTATTTTAAAAAGAAAGGGCTGCATATATTCAGGATGCTACACTGCCCATACTACAACGTATCAGCTACCACCTTACCAAACTATTAGAGCATGCACATACACCTGTTACATGGTTAAATATACTGCCAACAGAGGTTTACACATGTAAATGGGGATTCAGCATTTTGCTTTAAGAAGCAGTAAATGCACAGTAAAAGGTGACAGAACTGAAGTATCAACATAACCTTCAGGAATATGTAACCATCTGCTGGATCTCTAGTACGGGCCATTGTTAACAATGCAACATCCCCATTAACATAAGTACAAAATGAAAATATATTTTGTATATAAAGCCAACACAGAAAATAAAGGTTCTGTCCTCACAGCACAATCAATAAATCAATAGAAACATTTAAGTACAGATTTTCTATTATTCAAAAGTAAAATTTATCTGGCAGTTAGGCACTACAAACACCAGCACTTATCTTCACAGTATATAACCAATGGGGAATGATGAAATAGATAAGTAAATCTTTTTCATGTTTCACTGAAAACAAGTCTACCACAATAGAACAACTTGGAGGCCCACAAAATGACAGAGAAGTAATCCACAATTTTAAAACATTTTCTTACAGAAAAATCTATTTCAATTGTGGCCCATTAGTATTTTTATGGTTCCCTTCCCTTAAAAAAATTCCTGTTCTCATGGCTTCTTCTTTACTATATTTCTTGTTTTACGACGCTTTCCTTGTATAAATACTTTCCTGTATACCTGTGGATCGTTTTGGAAGTATCGGTCAGCTTTGGAAACAAAAACACAGAGTGTTCATACACAGCTGTAACATACACCTATGTTCACTCATGCTATTTAGGAAGTCTCCATCAACACTTTTATCTGTGCTTCTGCATAAAGTAAAATTAAAGAAAATAAAATTCCTTGGTTTGAGCAATACTAGGAATAGCCATGTAGAACAACTTAAAATCATATGTTAATGTTCTTTAAAGGGTTAGTCCACTTTTAAGTATTCACAATATGTAAGCATATGCATTCTACTGCCTCTGTAAGATTTACACACTCTGGAAATAACGTGCATCCGCTGAGCAACAGATGAATACTATTATGGCTCCAAGCTCTTTTGTTTAGGTAGAAAATAAAAAGACTGAAGTTAATTGGTGTATGGCCATTTGCATTGTGAATTAGTGACTAAAAGTGATTCTGAGACCAGTGGTCTGTCTTTTAGACCATGCTAAGGACCATTTCCCCAGCTGCTCAGAAAAAGTAATCATAACTTCATTTGCGAAAAAAATTGCCTGCCTTTAGGAGATAATTCTGTATAATTATAGAGATTATTCCTATCTTTACTATCTACATTTTAAATCTCTATTACGTGTTTTTATTTCATTATATATTCCACCCTCCCTCTGGAATTCTTTTTACTCTTCTCAAGGATACAAAACAAAAACACTTTGAAATTGAGGTGCCAATTTTCTGTCTTATTTTACAGGTGCCCAGAAAAAAATGGCATGAAACTATAAATTTTATTATTAAATACTGTGATTATCAATGAAACAGATATTATTAGCAAAATAAGCATCACAAATGTACACAATTGCATTACTTTTTTCTCAGAATCTTTCAATACAAAGTATCTTTAGGGAAAAAAAATCTAAAAATAGATTAAAAAAAACTGCAAATAGACTATCAAGCACTATCAAGCACTAAGGTTCTGTAGTAGTGTATGTGCTTTCAAATTCTATTATTTTTGAATGCCCATGTTTAAGATGCTTCAGTAAGCATAAAAATATTACCAAAATATTACATTAAGAAAAGCTGGCAATCTCATCCTCTTCTATGAACTTACAGCACTAATAAATAGGTGTACAGCTTAAAGAAAGAAAAATTTTATGAAGAAACAGCATTGGACTGTATCACACTGGACTTCAAAAACAATATCACATATAACAAAACTGGGTTAGTCCTTGAAAGA
Source organism: Passer domesticus (assembly GCF_036417665.1). NCBI lineage: Eukaryota > Metazoa > Chordata > Aves > Passeriformes > Passeridae > Passer > Passer domesticus. The sequence continues at coordinate 57,038,022 of NC_087476.1, forward strand.
GCTGCACAGCAAAATTTTAAAAGGCAGAAAATAAAAAAATCCTCATCAAAGTTATCACCCCTTCCCTACAAAGAGTGAAGAAACAAAGAAACTTACCACTTTCAGCAGTGAAAGAATACAGAGGATTCAGTGGAATACCCAGAGCACCCGGCAGTCTTAGCCTGGAGTGTGGTGACAGAGATGATGGTGCAGGAAGCAAGAGATTTGAGTTTGCCTGTAATAGGAAGACAAATCAGAAAGTGAAGTGTAATTTCCTGGGTCACTTACTGACGTAATAGCTAGAAGAGAAATATTTGTTTACTGTAAATAACTATTAAATTCCAGGGAAAAAATTAAAACTCAATTTGATGACGACTAACAACTTCAATATTTATTTTTTCTTAGTATTTGGAGATACAGACTAGGAAAAATTACTGGCACAGCAATAAACGGAATTGTGTGTTTATATATGGACACTAACTGTCAAGCAGTGCAAACAATGAAACAAAATTGTCTGAACCAGCATTTTGTTGCATCTTCGTGTATAAGAATAGGAAGACATGCATATGCTCATAAACTTATAAATATATTGAAATAATTTCTCTTTTTTTTTTGAGTACTCAAACTACACTACATCCATGAAGAGATACTTAGCACTACAGGAAAATAAAAAATTTAAACCAATCCTAGCACAGAACTGATTTCTGTAAAGAAATAAACACTAAAATCCCAGGCACTTCCTACTTGTAAATTACACATAATATAGCTCCAGTTCTAATCTCCATAGCAACAAAGATAATGTAGTTAAAATCTGTTTTCCTATGGACTTTCTTGATATACATAGAGTTATTAAAAAGCAAAAGCCCTTCCCAAATTTTATTCTTGTCATATTATCCAATACAGTCAATGAAAAAAAATTTAACGATCTTAAGTTTCTGGTTGATCCAATTGAGAATTTTATTGGTTGTTAAGTATTTTTTCACTGCCTTAATACACCAAAGCCAAAGCAGAAGAAAAACAGGACTTAAATAAAATATTTGCAACTTTCCTCAAGCAAGATATTAGTATGCTAAAATTCTTGAGAGTTATTCACATAAGATAACATAATTCTTGACCCTTTCAAAAGTCAAGCCTATTTCATCATATAGAATAAAAGCATATGGTCACTCAATCCAACTAAAATCTCCCAATCAGCAGAGCACTACCTTTGGCCCCAGTAAACTCTAGATGAGAACTTTAAACTTCAGTGATGGGCCAGTGATATTTTGCAAATTTTCAAACTACTGGCTGGTAAATTCTGTTTAAAGAAAGTTCAACCAAAGTGAATCGGTGATTGTCTCCTATCTCAAAAGTGAAATATTTTATAGAACTCTAATTTCTGCAATTCAATAAATATTATTCAATTCAATATTTGGGTATTGGCAGGTGTACTGAAATGCAGGTAATAAAGCATAAAAATGTGTGTTGAATTACTTGACTGGGCCAGAGGGTATCTGCCACCAACTGCTCTGCACCACTACACCTGACCTTCATCTTAATGTGTCTGGTTTTTGTGCAGGAATATGGATTTAATTCTAATATGGAAAGTTTACAGCAAATATTATCTTTGACTAACAAGGAATCTTGCAGCAAAAGTGCACAATTGTAATGACTATACTCCAAAGCTGACAGAAAGAAAAGTAAGACAGAAAATCAGATTAATCATTGAACATAATTTTAAAAAAGCATGAAACCTACTAGATTTTACTACAGTGTACAAATTTAAATGAATGCTAGTAAACAGTAGCTGGGAAATGTAATCAGAATGGAGGCCTGTTTTTCTGAACAACTGCAACAATAAATCAATCTGCTTTCCTTACATTTACATATGCAAGCAAGTAAGCTTCAATAATATAAAGTTTTCTCTGATACAAAAGAATGGTGAAAAGCCATCAGCTTACATATTTACACTCAAACACAGAAAAAATAATCTGTTCTGCAAATGTTTTGATCTCAGCTTCCCAGTGTTTCATTTCTTCTTTAATCTACTGTAAACTCTAGGGAGAGCCTTTTTCCCTAGATAAATGAGATCTCCCCTTTGCATGAATTTCTTGCTAAGTGCACACTACACCACAAGACAAACAGAGGCTTTCCAGTCAAATACTTTAATGGAAGTCTCTTTCAAATTTGCTATCAAAAATTACATTTCAGATAACACCAGGAAATGAAGACAGGTTGAATATACTGGCCTTCGGAAATCAAGCTAAACAGGACAGAACAAACTATTGAAAACTAACACTTAATAGATGCTTCCCTACCTCATCCTGGAAAGAATTATGAAGCTAAGCTTGTCTTGATTCTGGTCCTGGAACAAATTATATAAGGGATGTGGAACTCTGTGTAAGTTATTCCTGTACAACACTTAATTCACTTCTCTTTATTTTCCTGCTGTATTATGCAAACACTCTCACAATACATGCCAAATAACACACTTTGAAATCAAATGCAACAAGACACACAGAAGAGAGGACTGAATGTGCAGTCTCGAGGATTTAAGAAAATCACCTGTTCTAAAATGCAGTCTAATTTCCATTAAAATACTTCCTTCCTGTTCAAGGTCTTAAAAACAAGATGAAAACCTTTTTAATAAAATATATTACAAATTAAGTTTTAAGTAGGCTTACAGGAAGTGATTCATTCCTCCCCTTGATGGTAGTGAAGATGAATTCAGGTGAGCTATAAAAGACTGCCCATCCAAAGCAGAGACAAAACCAGAGTTTTAATGACCTTTCTGCCACTAGCTCTTATGTATTATTTAAATCTCTGAGAGGCCCAAGGAGGGAAAAAAGGCACAACGTTGTAACAGAAATGGGAAGCAGTCAGCCAATAAGTGAGGAATTATGATTCCAGCACAACTGCTTCCAGGTGAAGTAAACTATTCTGTGAAAAATAATTAATGCTCCTACAACAGGCAGACATAAGACTATTCACAAAACAAAATTACTTTTTTTTTTTTTTTTAATGCCTGTTGTGGGAAATCATTGCTAAATACCATTACAACAATAAGCAAAGTTGGCTAAGAGAGCCAACCATGAATTTACTTATTTTTCACAAGAGACTCTGCTTTCTTCATGCACAAACCACAGCTTTATCAAGGACAGAGTTTACTACTACTGTGAATTGAGTAAAACTAAGAGTTAAAACATTCTTATTGTTTCCATCACAATAAAGATACCTACATAATTTTTGCCAGTCTTAAAAAAATATTATTTGCATTTTCTTTTCTGTGTTAGGGCAGCTCTGTGCAAATTATGCAAATACACACTTTCAGTGAAACTGGTTTTCACATTAAAAGTGAATTGCATGAGACAAAAAATAGAATGGTCTAAGACTTGACAAGGTGGCAAAAGCATATCTTGAGAGATAAAGCAGCCAACATGTAATTGATTCCAAGACTAGTACTAGAGTATTTACAGATGCTATTTGTAAGGGCTACAAAGGGGTCAGACATTGAAAAACCAAATTTCAGATCTAGAATACTACATCTTCAAAGAAAGCTCTTCTCTCCCTCCCTACACAACATATATCATGCCCTTGTTAGGGATAGTTTTAAACTGGTTTTTTACTGCTAGATGGAAGGGAAATTAAAAAAAAAAAAACATAAATAGTAATTGAATGAAAAACTCTTGTGAGCACTTCCAAGAGCCAGAGATGAATTAAATGTTTTCCTATCAGAAACCTCCATTAACAGAACCACACATTAGTATTAGTTTCTTGAGGTAGAGATAAATAATAACTGCTTCCAAGATTCACTACTCTGTAATTTCTCTATGTGGTACAGAAGCTAATTCTGCATTCTGGTTTCATACAAAAATTAATTTTTACCTTTTGTATCAAAAGATCTTAGCTTTTGTGAATTGCTAAAGCTTTAGCACAATAGCCAACTCCTGGGTCTAATTTCTGGGTTAAGAATGGCACTGCTGCAGAAGAGAAGAAGCTTAATCTATCTATAATTTGTTAAGGTTCATGTTCAGGCAAAAAGAAGAAAAACAAACAAAAAAAATTATTGGTTCTAACAGGACCTGGAAAGGGAGCATGGGTCATAAGACAAAGAACCCAAGCTTATACAGGATCAAAGTATTCTCTACCTAGCCTAACCCAAACTTTAATATATTGACATCACATTTTCCAATCCTGTATCTAAGTCACAGAACTCTAAACTCTACACTTTAAAGTTAGTTTTAAGTCCAGTAGCCATGCTGTTAAGTTGACACATGTTAAAACCAGAGCCTCCCACCTTGGCAGATTTGCTGCTTGTGTGTTTCAGCACCTTTGTCTCATAAAACATGACTCCAGGTGTGACCGTAGGCCAGGTCTACAAGGTATGCTGCCACTATGCCTGTCCCAACATGGCATTTCCTATGTGTCTGTGACAAGGGCATGCAAACATGACCCAAAGACCAGGATTACTCTTCACTGGGGCTGCCTCACCTTGAGTGCCTTGTGCAGTTTCGGGTGCCACAACGTAAGAAAGACATTAAATTATTAGAGAGTGTCCAAAGAACAGAAACAGAGATGGTGAAGGGCTGGGAGGAGAAGCTGCGTCAGGAGTGGCTGAGGTCACTTGGTCTATTCAGCCTGAGAAGGGGAGACTGAGGGGAGACCTCAGTGCAGTTACAGCTTCCTCATGAGCGGAAGAGAAGGGGCAGACACTGCACTCTGTGGTGACCAGTGACAGGGCCCAAGGGAATGGCCTGAAGTTGTGTCAGGGGAAGTTTAGGTTGAATTATCAGGAAAAGTTTTTCACTCAGAGAGTGGTTGGGCACTGGAACAGGCTCCCCAAGGAAGTGGTCACAGCACCAGCCTGACAGAGTTCAAGAAGTGTTTGAACACCTCGGGCACATGGTGTGACTCAAGGCTGGTGCTGTGCAGTGCCAGGAGCGGGACTTGATCTCTGGGGGCTCCTTCCAATTCAACATATTCCATAGGTCTGTGAAATACATATAAGGTAACACCTGTGTTCTCATCTGGATTTTTAATGCTCCAACTCGACCACAGGGCAGCAAGCCACCCTACATGTGGTTTCCTAAAGTCGACTTTCTCCATTTCGCTTGTCTGCTCCCAGAAATATTAACACATTCTCACACATGTGACTGAGTGGCAACTTTTAAGAGTTCTACTTTGACAAACACTTTAGCAAACCATTCATCTGAGTGTGCATTCTAATAAGCCTTCCACTTACATACACGTGTCATTTTTCATATGAGAAAGGGAATTGCACACACATTAAAAACTAATTCCCAATTACAAATTAGTAGCAATTTTAATGTTGTACATTTTACTCTTGGGCTGTCCAAAATGTGATAAATCAGGCAAGCAGTACTGCAGCCAGACGCAAAAAATTATCCCATGCCTGCTTGAAATGTATTTACCACTGTCCCCTGAGTCTCATGTTGGATCACTGAAAAGAGTAGCATCAAGACTCCTTTCAAAGAAATCTCCTCCCCCATATTCCAGTGGTTCATAAAGTCCTGCAAGGAAGTGCTCTCAGTGTTTATAATCACTACTGCTATGTGACAGATATCAAACTGGATGTGCATTCTTTCAACCACCATCCTGTACTGTTTGGAAACTCACATAGGGAGAAGACTCCGATGAACTTTTTGACATCTCCCACATCAGTAGAGGGCTTGGAGGATGCTGTCAAAAACACTGATCATTCTTCTGTTCACAGTGGACTTACTCATCCCAAACTAGTCAATGTAAATTTAGGGTTACAAAACTCCAGTAGCTGAAAGTTATTCTTTCAAACACAGTTGTAGGCTTATCTATTTGATCTAGTCACACAGTAACATGGAACCTGTAGATGCTTCTGCTAAAGCATCTACAGGTTTGTCTTCCACAGTCCAGAAGCACTGGTTCATCAGGGAGTATATAGATGCAATGATAAAGGCCTTCATAAATTCTCTACCCCATCTCTTTCTTCATATGGCCAGACATCCAGAACAGTAAAAATTTATCCTGGAGTATCTTCCTGGAATACTTGTCCCAGACATAAGGCTACATGCTCCATTCTATCCATGTTGTGCCTTTCTCTGATAAACAACTTGACAACACCAGCACTCACTTTGTAGGTGAGCAAAACAGAATGAGCAGAAAGTAGAAACAAGGTTTGTTTCCTTGTGTCAGGCCACATGTAATTGGAAGGTAGAAGCAGCATACCACTGTTATCCATGAGAGCTACCATGTGGTGTTTCATGAAGGGGTTCACTGGGAGTTCACAGTTCAGAAATCTGTGGTTTGTGTGAAGGTCTGTGGCACAGCTTTCCTCCAGACAGTTTCAAAGTTCAGGCCTAATGGGGATGCCAAAGCCAAGGAACCAGACTAAATCTAATCCAAAGTGAAACCCCTAAAGCATGATGACAGTAGTTACAGCAACCCCAGCAACAACCACTTTCATCTACTCATCTGTTTCTTTTGTGATTCACTACTTATTAATGCAGACAAAACCTAAAATTACATTAAAAAAAACTACATGCAATCAAAAGTACTTCAAAATGAAAAACAGCAAATGCAAACTAAAATGTGGTTAATGTCATTGTGAAAATTAATTATAACTTCACAGTGCTATTCAGGAACATTCTGCATCCTTGTTGCATGCAAAATTGTCTCAAGTTGGGGAATTTAACTTAATTAAATTTATTGCCAATTACAAAAGCTTTAATTACCAATTTGAGTATTGAGAAACAAGACAAATAGTTAAAACACCCAACCAAAGAAAACACTTTTCATCCCTCTTTGTCTCCACTTCAGGCACCTCTTTTTTCTCCTTTCTAATCCCCAGACTCCTTGATTTTGCCATTACATAACACTCAGTCCCTTTGGAAAGGCAATGGAAGGGTGGGGCAGTAGAGTAAGACGAGTGCATAGTACTTGCTCTTTTTGACTCTTTTTTTCTCGCTCTTTTCAACTGCTTTAGTATGGATCCTCCACCAGACAACATCCTTTGGGACTGTACCTTTCCAGCATGGATTAGTCCATTGTTTGCAACACGTTCAGAGATGTACCATCATCTATGTTTTCTTTTGCATGTCCTTGTGTATCTCCCGTCTTTCCCTTCAAGCCTATTCTGTTCTTTCCCTCTGTTATTTCTGTGTTGTTTTGTCTCTTGCATCATCTTCCTGCCTCCTTCTGTGTCTTCTTTTACATCTCCTCATTTTACATGACTCCTCGCATCCCTCCTCCTGTATTTTTACTTGTGCCCCCTGACACGTTTTCCTTTGCATTTCTCCTCTGCTGTGGTGTTTCCTGTCTCTAGCAGATTCTGACATTTCTTAAGTTTGTTTTCTCAGAGATGCCATATCCTGTTTGGTTCCAGTTTCAGTTGTGCAGTGGGTCCACACTGCCCTTCAATGAGCTCGCTTTAAACAGCTGTGCCCAGCACAGGACATACTCTCCTCCCTGCCCTGCAGCTCCCTAAAACACCTAGCATGTATGCCACATACAGTTTTTAAGTTTTTATCTCCACCATAATGATCTATGGATCCCTGATTTCACATAAATGGACAAAGAGCAATGGGTACTAGCACAAAAAAAAAAATCCCGTGTCATCAGTACTTGAAAAATGGAATTAAGTTTTTTATGATTGTTCTTTTCTTAAGAGCTATTTACACCTGCATTAGTGTGAGAGATGTATTCACTTCTAGAGACCAGATGCCATGACAACACATGTGTGTTTTTTTAGGTATACCAGTTCCAGAATATGGAAAGACTACATACTTCTGACATTAATTAAATTTGACTTACCATAACAGAATCAAGTTTTTGTTTCACCTTCTGCATTCTCATTGAGGCTCTTGCAGCACTGACAAACTGATCTGCTGGAGACATCACTGAGTTTTTTTGTACAGGAATTTCAGAAAAACTGCTAATGAAGTGTGGCCCTCTTGGTGCAGCTGTGGTAAGTGATGAACTGAGATCTCTTACGAGTTCAGCTTCCTGTTGAGCAACTGTAGAAATAACCAATATTAATGTCTCAGGTGAAGCCTTACATTGCCATGGGAAAAAAAAATTGAAAGATCACAGCCATTTTGCCAGCCATGTCTTCAGTCAAATACCATCAAAAACTGTACCAACAGTGCTATAGAGAAAACCTGAAAGTGACATGAAATTTTCCCCTTACTACCCCATTTTCCCCCTAACTCTTCTGATCACAATATCTCACTTCAGTTATCTGTGTTTAGTAATCTCTCATACAGAACTGGTATTTTTGTATTGCTTATAAACAATAATGTTCCTCATACAGAAATATGGCATTGGGTGGGGGGAAAGAGTGGGAAGAGAAAGGAATTTTTCAAAGGCAATAAAGATGTAAAGCCTGCACTGAGTTCAAGTTGGTGACATTTCACATTGTTTCCAGCCTAGTTCAAGTGAGTTTATGATGCCTGAGTAATATTTCATAAGTTGACAGACAGGCACAGGACACACTGACTGACAAGTTGACTTTTGCAATTTTTTGTACTATGGTCTCAAGCCAGTAAATGTTGAAAGAATTCTTTATGGACATTCTGCCCATTATATTAATGAAACTGTTGGTATATCTAAAACACATGCTGTCAGAGTCTTAAAAATTAGTATTTTAGTCAGAGACTAAAATTAGTATTACTGTACTATTAACTCTTTCAACACTGTGGCAGTATGACTATTTTCTGAAAGCAAAAAGAGTGCTTTTAACTAAAAAGGAACACAAAGATAGTTACCAACAATACAAAAAAAGACCACAACCTATGCAAAGCCTTACTGTCAGCAGTTAAGCAGTCAGAAGACACAAATAACTAAGACTGTGCTGTACGGTCTCTAAATGTGTATGCACATATATATATATATATATATATTTCAAAATACTACATTAAGTTTTTTAAGATTCACGGTCTGTTCATCAAAAAAATCTGAAGAAACCCTTCACCCCAAAAAATTTCATTGTTTTTTAAAATACCAATATCCTACTTAATTGAGTATAGCACTGAATATTAATGACAAAGTCATTCCACTTAATGTTCCCATAAAAGTCAACCAATTCAACAAATAACCTACACTGAGATTTTATATGAGTAATCCTACTACTACATGTTACTTAAAAAGCCACTGTATAAAGACAGGATTAGCTTTACAGATCTATGTCCCCTGCAAACATAATTCATACCAAAAAATTACTGCATATTAATTACTGGGGAAAAAATGCATATTTTAATATATTAAATATTAAAATTAATAATTAACACATTAACTCTCTAGATGCAAATATTCTTAATTGAACACAACTATCAATAAAAGCCTGCGAAGGACAATCTGAACTATACTTTGTATACCAAAAATTCCAATTTAGCATTTATTACTATCTTCTCTTTAATATAACATGGGGAATGAGCATATCTCTGAAATAATGACATCACAGCTATAACAGCTATTTCTCATAAGTCTATACACTCTCATTCATTTCTATACAGCTCCTCAACATTATTTTGTAACATAACTGGCACAAACTACTCATATTCTAATTAAGCTAGTAATCAGTCTTCCAAATAATTGTATTTTCTGGATCCATAATCTATCCTGATATTGCAAAAAGGGCTTTTGTATAATGCTGCCTATATATGATAAAGTGCTGCAAAAATCACACAGTATGAAACACAAAAAAAATTGAGTGACCTCTGGTGATTTTGGCTAGGCCAAAACCCTTGCTTAAAGCAGCATCACATAGAACAGGTAGTGCAGGATCATGTTCAATTCAGTTTTGGTATCTCCCAGAAAAAAAGATATGCATTATCATCAAATGACTGTTTTCTTTTCCTCTCAAAAGAAGTACAAATACTAACAAATTTCTTCTAAAAATAAAATACTTACAAGTGAGTATCAAGAAAATTTGTACTGTACCTTTATAATCATAAATGTATACAAGTATTGGATGATTTTGACCAAAGGCACAAAAAGACACCATGTGTTCATGTGGATGAAAGGCAACATCACGAAGTGGAGATGTGAAGGAGAGATCAGAATATATGGCCACCTGATCTCCTGCAGAAGTGAAGTAAGTGTATTAATGCCATGGAAAAATATTTGAAATATTCAATACAGCACAATAACAGTTGGTTAAATCTTGCATTACTGCAATGTTTGACACTGTAAATAAACATTCTTCAGTCAATTTCCTGATTGAAAAGTTGTATTTTGGCATAAGACACAGGAAATATTGCATGCTTTTAAGTTGTTCAGTAAGTCAGAAAAGTCAGTGCTGTTGCAATAGCTGCAGGAAATGCCAGAGGAGAATGCACCAGGTTAGATGAGTTCTCTCGTTCTGATAAGCACGTTCTGGAAAGGTGGCGTTCCACAGTATTTGTTTGTGCTTGCATTGTACAAAGATAGCCATCTTACTTGTGGATTTCAGCTATATAACACTGATAACAGGAGTGAAAGTTGAGGAGAGAATTATTAAAAAATATAAATAAAATTACGTCTTCAGCTGATGGCACTATAAATGCAAATATAGTGTGTAAACAGAAGTCAAAATCCAATAAAAACATACTAATAACAAAGTTCCTCTTTCCTTTGAGTTTTATAATTTTTAAAAAGTTTTCAGGCATATTATGTAGATGCAGAGATGCAAGCTAACATAGTCGGAAACACGGAAAGAAATTCACAACAGAACTATTAGTTATCTGCCAATTTCAAAATATTTACCCTTTTTATTTTAAAATACTATATAAATTACAATTACAGATAGAATATAATGTCATCAAATCCAAAACAGTATTCTGATACTTTCTGCTCTTATTTTCATCTCTTTTACCTCCTGTACAAGAAACTCTACCCTACATTTTTGTCACATTTTTTCTGAAATATTTTGGTAGCTATTTTGAAACTCCTTGGCCTGTGGACTAATTCACAGTGAAATCTTATATACCACACACAAAAAATATTCAGTCTCTGACCACCCACCACAGAGATGAAGTGGTTCTGCACAAGGGCCTGTAAACAACACAACAGAAAAACTTACCTGACTTAAAACATTTTTTGTGCATTCCATCTTAAGATCCTCACCACATGTAAAGAGCTGCAGTATACAAAAAGCTGAGCCTCAGGTGCTCCAGTCATGCTGGATATTACAAATGTTACCTCTATTAATTTCCTCTAGAGAATTAAATCTCAGAGATTAATAACAGCTATTTAGAAGGTGGAGCTAAAGCTTCAGGATTTAAGAATGTCTTACCAAGTTTTATTCCATATCAAAAGTGTTTCAATAAACCTCAAAAAATCCTTTCCCCCTCAGCTTTGACAATTTGGCTTAAGCCCATAAAATAATTAGTTACCTGTTTCTGGATTCCAAACATAAGCCTTTCCATCTTCACTTCCTGAAAACAGGAACGTACCACACGGTGTTAAGGTGCTGTGAATCTTTTCTCTGTAATTTGTGGCACCTACATATTTCTTTGCCGCCAAGCTAAAGAAAGTTTGCAAATATAGAAGATATATTCAGGATAGACAATTTAACCTTTTAAGTGTCACTTTCCCCTCTATTTCTCAGAAAAATCAGTACACCTTGCATCCCAAATAGATATGCAAGCACACACTTTTTGCAGAGTGAAGTACTTATTTCCCCTTTATTTTCCTTAACCTTCATAATGCACCTGACAGTATAGATAAAAATGTACATCCTTGTCTTTCAGAAGAAAACGGAAACCCTCAGATCTAGACAACAGATAGAGATGCAGTAATTTGCACTATCTTGATCCTGGGCTTTGCAAAAAAACAGGGAAATTAGCACTATTATACCAAGCTCTGTTAGAAAAGCTTTCATTATGGTTCTTGAGCTTGAATGATTAAACCTATCCAGTAGCTCTCTTCAGCTCTTCAGACTAATGTCTCCTTGGTCAGAAAACCAGCAGTACGATCAACAAATTTCAGACATAAATGCTGATTTGCTATTAATGTGTTCAATATTATTTTTGAACTTAAGTATCCTAATCTTTTTTCAGTGAAACACTATTGGTCAGCACAGTAATAATGATCTACTACCAAAGTCTGTCAGCATCAAGTAGGAGAGAATCCACAAAAGGATGGAAAGAGGATATATCATCTTGTAAGAGGCATAGCCTGGAAAAAGATACCAAAGTTCAACATGGACACTAACCCAGCAGCAGTACTACAATGCAGAACTCATGGCAAGAAGAACACCAATAGACCACCATGCCCTCAAGGACAGAAGACAGCATTATTTCATATTTGTTACTGCAAAAACAATGGAGGTATGCTGGGAGAAGTGCAGTGCATTTAATATTACAGGAAAATTATTTTAAACAATATTCCAAATAAATATACCCTAGATGATCCCACAGCAAGTCCATATTAGCCCAAATACGAGTTTTAGCAGTATGAATAAGAAAGATAGTATCTCTGAGATGTCATTAGAAGAGCCCTGCAAGATGTAAAACAAACCTTCATATGAAACTCTAAGGAGAGGGCTGAACTAAAACCAAATCCCTGATCACATACCTAAGTGACAGGACAGCAGCATTATCCAAAAGATCAAAAAAGCAAGTTGAAAGAGGAAAGTTAAGAGCGACCAGCTGTCAATCAAAGTGAATTGTGTTCATCTGTGACCTCCACCCCCTCTTTTCTCATGCAGGGAATGAACAGTTAATGCTGACGTGTAAAATTATCACTGCTGGGTATCTGACCCTGTGGTTTATTGATAGACTTAGAAGTCAATGTAACTGTGGGCTGTGGTCAAAGTAGCAGTCCTGGTGGTGTCCTCTCCACCCTTATTTTCCCAGGCTCTCCCTCATTTCTTCTCTAGTGTTTGGGCAGCTATCAGATAAATTTGATCAGAGATTTGATTAAAATGAAAATTAATCATTTGCACTTGTAGGCTAATTTTTAGTTGGATCAGCTCACTGATCTGACTTACCCCGCATCACAAGATCTCTAGAAATGATAAAAAAGAAATGCTTGGAATACACAGCTAAAGGTGTGGGAGATTGCAGGAGATGGTACCTCCTATGGATAGATTTGCTTAAAATAATTTTGAAGTTGCACCCCACATTAAACCCTTTCTTACAGATTAATATGCCTGCCCATCTTTCCCTCTCAAACTAAAACTCTCTGCACATTTTAGTAAGAGAAGCAACAGCAGAACACTGCCTAAAAAACTACAGGTTCTCTCTCTTAATTCAGCAATTTCATGCTTTGATTGAGTGGATAGTTCAGCCTCTAGCATGGTCATTATAATTTATCATATACAGAAAAAGAGAAACGTCCACCATAATACAGTAAAGTCCTCAGCTAGTTCAAACATTCAATCCACTACAATAACAGAATTGCTTAGTTTCAAAATGACCTTCAAGCTCATTAAGTCCAACTGTTAACACAGCACTGTCCCATCCACTACTAAACAATATACCTAAGGGCCACATCTACACAATTTTTAAATACTTCCAGGGATTTTCTGTGTGGTGAGGGGTGGAAAGAAACCTGCAAAATTAAGGATTAAACATTTTAGAAAAGTTGTTCATATCTTTAATGTGACTTTCCAGAACATAGAGTTCAGGTGCATCTTATATAAGTAAGCGATTGGTGAGAGACTCTGCTCACTCCCACCCACTGAAAGTACAAGAGGGAATGCACATAAATTGAAATATAGCTAATTCTGTTTAAAAAGAAGAGAAAAGTCTTTTATTTTGAGGGAAAATGAACACTAGAACATGTTGCTGACAAAAGTTGTAAAATCTTCATCCATCGAGACATTAAAAATCCAACTGTATAAAGCTCTGAGTAGCATCTTTAGAAGACTAACATTGTATTCTTCATGCCACTTTAGGCTCCCAAGTAATCTAGGAAATTTTAGATATTCTGTTCTAAAAGACTTACTCAATATCACCCAAAGACTTACTCAATATCACCCAAAATGTAACACAGCAGTGTTTTGAAATAATTTCCTAACCCTAACATTTCTATCCTTGATTATTAAGACATCTTTTTTCTCCCCAGCTACACAACTAATACCTTTGCAGAATTTATTACCCCATGTAAATTTTAAAACATAAAGGAAATACACATTTGTCACCAAAAATACCAACATTCTGAGATCCATAATTCTCAGGGTACTGTCTTTGGCATGGATTAATAAACGCCTTCCATTTGGATGCACTTCCAAATGATTTACTGGTGTTCCTTTAATATCATTTTCTTTTATTTCCTACAGAAGGATGGAAAATAAAGAAAATTATATAACTTTGTGGTTTAAAACTCGTATTTTGACACATTATTGCCCATTTTTCTCTTGCATCACTATTTTTCTACTCAATTCATTTTATTTGGTTAAGGAAAAAGTTCATTCCAGTATTAAGGCATTACGTCCTAGACATCAACATTTTAAAACCACGAGGCAGATTTTGTTGTGACTGAATTTCTAAAAAAATTAAGCTGATGACGGAAATGCTGATTTAACATTAGGGCTCTAAGGTATGAACAAATGTGTTTTTTAAAGCCTCTGGTCCATTTTATTTTTGTCTCTAGAGAACAAAGCATTTACCTGTTAAAACAGTGCTATCAAACTCCAAGTATCTTCATGTTTTATAAATAAAAAAAAAAATACAGAATCACAGACTCCTAGAAAATCCTTAGTTGCAAGGGCCCCCACTATGAACATCAAAGATGAACTCCTGGCCCTATACAGGACAGCCCCAAGGATCACACCGTGTGCCTTGAGAGTCCAAATACTTCTTGAATTTTCTCAGGCTTGGTGGTGTGATCACTTGCCTGGGGAGTCTGTTGCAGTGCCCAACCCAATTAAGTTACAAAACAATTTTAAAAAATTAAGTCAGTGAATCACTGCACACTGTATCAGTTCTTCTATACCATTTTTAAATAAAATACACCTCTGCAGTTAAACAAAAGGTAATGTATTAAAAAAAAATTAATTCAAATCAGATTTCTAGATTTGGAATAGGTCACATAAAAATTACAATGCTCATTAAGAAACCTGTTTACCTTATTGACCTTCCAGTGTTGAAAAAGGTGTGGAGAACTTCCTTTGACAGGTGTATCCCAAACTATTATCAGTCCTGAACTATCTCCTGAGAACATGTGGTGTCCTGAGAAACAATGTCTTATAAGCAAAATACCACAAAATAATAGTACAGAAAATAAACAATATTTTGTTCTCTTATTTTTGTGAACAGACAAATACCAATTCTTCCATCTCTTTTGCTACTGTGCACATGCATTTTGCTCATATCACATAACATAAGCTGATACCACAAATCTGGATGCAGCATATACATTCAAAACAGAGGTGAAGAACATATTGTTAATTTTTTTTCATTTTTATTCATATTCTAAAAGATTAATTCTAACAGAGAGTATTTACAGCTCAATGAGCTTCACATGATAGCTCAATGCTTACTTACACATTGAGCACTAAGAGAACCTTGAACTAGAACATACAGTGTTTTCCAGCACTTGTTCTTTAAGCACAAATATTTATTCTTTATAAAAATACAGCTTTCCTCTTTGTAGTACCTACTCCAGTGACTAAATGAACCACCTAACTATTAATGATGTCACTAATACTAGAGAAAGTTAAGCTTTAACTTTCACCCATCTTCAACTCTTCCTCTACTAGTACATCTCAGTACAACATTCACTTTCAGCTGTTCAACCTGCCAGTTAACATGACTCACAATGGTCAAATCACCGTTCTTTTCTCTCCATGTCTCCTATTCTCTGTCAATATTGAAAATTTAATCACCTTCCCACTTCTTCAGCCTAGAGCTAAAATTCTCACAATCTAATTACTACCACCTTGTTTTCTTTATCGATGGATTTGGGTTGAAAGGGACCTCAAAAATTATCTAGTTCTGATGCCCCTAAAATAGGGAGGGACACCTTCCACTGGAACAAAGCCCAGACCAGCTGCCCTTGAACACCTTCAGGGACAGTGCATCCACAATTTCACTGGGCAACCCATTGTCTCATGTCTCAGTACGCTCCCAGTAAATAATTTCTTCCTAAGCAGAATACACTGCCTCCGTGAAGTAAGGAAAACTAGTAAAACTCAAGATGGTCTTCAATTGGAAAGACAACTATTTGTAAAAGCAATATTAACTACATACCTTCTGCATCAAAACAAAGTGTGTTGATGAAACTTTTATGGCCATCAAGCTCCTGTAGCAGTTGCCCATGGATTTCTTTCACATTTGCATTCCAGATTCTAATCACTGAGTCGTAACATCCTGTCACAACCAACGAGTCAGCAACTGGGTGGTACTTGGCAGTGTAGACAAATGAAGGATGAGGGAAAACTCTCACTGCAGATGCTGCCTTCATTTCTATTTTCCACATTCTAAAAGGAAACAAAGTAAGAATTTCTGCTGTATAAAGCAGTCACACACAGAGGTTTAACTGATGCCCATATTTTGGGCTCCTTATTCTAGAGGCAAATGCTTGCAAGCACTTAACAATACCTGTTTATCCCGCCAATTTGTTCCACCTCTTTTTAATCCTTTATTATGGTACTTTCTAATAAGAATGAAGAAAAATTTACTACTTTACACAGTATTTGGTCTTCAAAGCAAATTAATGACCGCTTACTCACTTAATGGATATATTTCTCATTTTAAAATACTCACTCATAAAGAATTCCATTAAATGAATTGGTTTCTTTCTTTCAGGAGTTATAAATAAATTAAGCTCTTCTGGGTTATCATTCATTTAAAACAATATCAGAACAAGAAAAGCCATAAAGGAACATTTAAGGCCAATAAATATAAATAAAATCCCAGAAAATTTTAGAATAATGATTACCAGCCACACAGTCACCATGACCTCAACGATGCTTACAACACCTAAATTAACTTCTAACTGTTCATCTATTTCCTATCCTTTGCTAACCATAGCTGTAAGATCAGATTTTTGTTAGCGTTTTCTATTTCATGGTATGCATTTTATTAGTGAGCCATCCACAAAGAATAAAACAGTACTTGGATCACTAAACACAGGTGAGCAGCACATTATATACAGTATTCAGTTACAAAATTATTGAGTTGTTTTAGTGGCACCCACTTCTGGTGAGGCAACCACACCTGGTGGCTATTGAAGAATTCTAAGTTTACTCAGAGGTGACTTAATCACAAAATTGTAAAATTGTTAGAGTACAACAATTAAGCTGCAATTTGATGCAGAAAGGTCAAAAGGAGTTTACCTATCTTTCAGAATGGTTTTAATCTAACAAAATAAAAATTAATTTATTGCTCACAAATAATGTGGGACTAACCCTTGGGAAGGCTTGAGGAAGACATAGAACACTATATAAAGAAGAATCCACAGAAGTTCATGAATTTACCTTTATGTTACCTTAGAACTCAGTATGAGATAATCCAAATAATAAACTGATAATGACTTTAAAGCAATGGGGTGCTGAGACTTTTTAAGGAGCTGAAGGCAACTCACAAAAAATACAGGAACTAACTCATACAGTGACTGCACACAGTACACAGAAAAGGAGGCTGACCACTGCAGTTTCAACTTGCTGCCACAAATACAAGAATTGTGGAACAGCTTGGCCTTCTTACAGGCAACATAACTGACTGAAATTGATATTTATCTCAATATAAAAAAATTTTACTTAATCCACTCCCAAATTTAAAAAAAAAAGTGCTGAACTCTCAACACACTCTTTTTTCTGCCTAAATACAAGCAGCAAAAAAATACTAGAACAGTTCCACACATACAACATATCATTTAACAATTCTTCTGTCATTTCAATTATGCAACTGCCTGTAACATTACTGAGCTGCATATCAGAAATAATAGATAGGGATCTGAAGGCCTAAAAAACCAAAAAAAACTCTATGAAAATCAATGAAGTTGTTCACAATAAAACTGTACAGTGTCCCAGCAATATTTCCATGTGTATGTACAGCTTTGAGGGTTTTGTTTTTCAAATCTGAGCAGATCAATATTTTCACATTAACACTGTAGGGAAGTACACTTTAATTATAGCGGATTCAATTTAAGAAATAACAGTATCAAAATTCATTTACAGAAATTCAAGCTGAATTACTTTACTAAGTAAAAAAAAACAAAAGAACACCACCAACATTTATACAAGCAGAGTAGTAAATTTACACACATAACTTGAATCTTAAACTTTCAATTGCCTGCCTAGTGTTCAAATTTGCAACCTTAATACTGCATTCATAGTATGGCAATTTCTCCAGGAACAGACTATTACAATTGTCTCAGTGTCTTCTCCAAATAAAAGGTCTTTCAGTTTTTTACGGCACTGTAGATTTAGACTAGTACTAGAGTTTTTGGAAAAGCTTTCATTTCAAATACAAATATATTACAAACAGTAAATAGTGTAAGTGATTAACCCAATCACAATTTTTATATTATTTAAGTCACACGGTAACCAAATCTTTAATTAAAACATTATAGCACAGTTTGTAGTAAAACACTGTATTAGACCACTTTCTTTTCAACTTCTGATGGTATCTGCCAGAACACCCCATCATACTGACCTGACAGTGCCATCAGAGGAAGCAGTAAGAAGGTATTGATTGTCTTTTGACCAACAAAGATCATACACTATGTTAAGGTGACCATAAAATTCTCTCAAGAACTGTCCAGAAGGAATTTCATACACTAGGGAAGTAGAAATAGAAAAGTTTTGTAAGTATTTGCAGTCAAACAGATGTACCTACTAAAGCCAAAGTTTAGTGCAATCTCAGGCTGATCTTCTGCTAGCATAAATCAATTAACTTTCTTTATCTTCTCATTTTGAGGCAACAGGATGAAACAATTGCTAGGTATGAATAGACAGCAAGCATATACTTCCACCTAGTGGTTCATGGATGTCACAAATGTCTTACCCCCTAAGAAACACCTTATTTGCCATAAATTATTAGAACCAGATTAGGATTATGCTGGTTTTTTGGGTTTTTTTGTAATTCTGAGAACTAATTGACCAATCTTAAAATATTTTAACACTGAGATAATTTTATGGGGCTGCATAAAAAAGGAATCTAGAATTACAGTTCTTTGCATTTAAACACTTTGTGTACATTTAAGAAACTGCTCTTTCTAAATCTCAAAACTTTTATGCAAGGTTTAAGAACTATGCAGTTCAAGCTACCGTGATGAAGCAGTCAAAAATTTGAGTTACAAGAAATGTTTGTACTTCAACTGAACTGGATCATGGGAGACAGCAGCTTCCAGTAGTCTGGCGATGGTAACATTCCGGTATCCAACTTTACAGACAGGTTAGGAGAAAACTTTACATGAAAAGTGTGTAAAGTGGAGGCTTAAAATGTTATTTCCCTCAAAACATTACAATCAGAAACTATGCTCTTTCTGCAAACTGATTTAGTATTTCCATTAGGCCTCTGGGCAGAAATGGTGTAATTTCATACCATTAAACTGTGTATGTGTAACCAGATAGGAAAAGCCAGTTCCAGCCCTATCAACACAGAAAGAGCATTTTCCTCAATGCTCTTTAACACACAGAACAATTGTCTAATCACAACTACAAACCAGAAACTAAAAAAAGCACAATTTAAAAATTAACTTCCCTTAATCTTTAATTTCCAAATACATGGATTATAAGCAAAAAGTCAAAATGTATTTAAACTTACAAGCAATGGGATAGCCACTCCTTCCTGCACATGCTGCTGCCAGCGTTCTCCCGTCATGAGAGAAGCGGATGCAAAAGCAGCCCATATCTCCACCTCGCAGGGAAAACAGGTGCTTGTTGGGTATCCGGCAAGCCTGGCTTTTCAGGGAACAATTGGTAGGAATATTAACTATCCAGTGCAGGGAACACACTCAGCTCCTGACATGCAGGAGCTCTAAAAGGCTAGTAACATCTTAATGGCATTCCAAAGTAAAACTCAGTGTATTATAAACAGAGACAGTTTTGCAGCACAACCGAGGCCCCGTGAATGTGTATCTCTTCCTGCCCCATTATTGCAAACAACTAACATGTTTAAAAAAACCTGAAAAAAACCCAAATTGAAATAAATTGTTTCATCTTAAGAAATGCTTAATAACGTCTACCATCAGTGATGTAAGCTGTGGAGTTAGACTGTAAGTCAAGGTTGTTTAAGGAGCCTAAGCACACCTTTTAGTCACCTAATGACTGCACTGTGAACTCATAACCTTTCGTCTTCCACCAAATAATTTTAAAATTCCTCATCTGTATTTAAATATCTGACTTTTAAAGGCAGAATCAGAGATGAAGCACCTCAGAAAACTGAACTGGTATTTTAGACCCCTTTCCTTGCTCCCAACATAATACCTCTTTTTGACCCAATGGCTTTTTCCCCAAAACTAAATTCAGAGTTTAAGGTGAAGGGCAACATCCAGAGTAGCTACGTGGTTCTTCAATGCAAGCTCTTTCTTTTTTCATAGTTTAAAGATGTCTTCAACAAACAAAAAGAAAAGTCAAGAAAATGTATTTCTAACCAAGCTGAAGTCTGAGAACTGGCTTCCTGTCTTACTTCTTACTCTTTCAAATTCTTAGCAAATTCTGCAGATTCTGACTATTCTGGTAAAAAAATGCATATTTGCTAAGGTTAAGCCTCCTCTACTATCTATGAGAGATCTTTGTTTTGTTTAATATCTTTGTTAATTATTTTAATTAATTGCTTGCTTCATAATACTTATAAAAATATTGAAGTTATTTTCATTTAAAATTCAAAGAAAAATGCTTCACCTGTCCAGGCAATCTTGACCATTTAAATGGCTCCTTTTTCTCCTCTAAAGAAGGTTCACATCCTTCTCTCTGGAGCTCAGACAGCGCTGTATTACTTTGTTCCTGTTGAACAGCTGCCATAGAGTGAAAAGAAGGACCAACCTTAAGGCAAACAAAACTAAGTATCAAAGAAAAATATTTTTAAAGTGAACAGTGTAATTTCTAAAAAGGTTAAGAAAGATACTTTTAATTTAAATGTCTTGCATTTTTATATCTGAAACACAGAGACTGGAAAAGGTTAATACATGAGAACTGCATTGCAAAATGTCATTTAAAGTAACCAGGAGTCAGAAAGTAATCAAAGCTTCCAAAGTTGTGTCAATCCAATGGTATCACAATTTTTTCAAATAATTGATTATCTCCTATTTTTAGTAACTATCCAGGTCAGTGAAAATTAGAATTACTCCACTATTGTATTGTATTGTGCTACTGAGAGGGTGCATATCTCACCAGGCTTGCACAGCCCACCCTTCATAGTACAAAAGTGAGCAGAAGAAGTTATTATCACAGTTCTAAATACAAATGGGAAATTATATAATAGAACAATATTGTACTTGCACCAGAGAAAAGAAAACACCACAATTATCTTGAACACCCATCTCAGCACATACCAGTGTAAGCCTATTTTTAAAGCAACTTTCATATGTGAAAAAAATATAGCTCACTACAGCTAGAGGGTGCAGGGAAGCAAAGATAAGTAACTTATCTTCTCAAAGAATTTTTACACCTGCATGAGGTCAGTGACTTAAAAATGGCATTTCTGCTAAGAAGAAGAAATGCTCATCTTCAAGAAAGTACTCTGAAAGTTTTCAGAATGCCAGTGGTAAACATTCAAAGTTATAGGTAGGAAAGTATGCCTATTTTTCAAAAATACCTATGAAGGGCTGAGTTTGAAACAACTATCTTGAGATGTAACATTCTTATTATATATTTTATATCCTGCATGTAAGCACAGCTTTTATACACCTGCATACAAACAGACTCACATGCTCTACCTAGGTACTAGTTCCTACAGAAAAGTCTGCATATTTGCAAATATATTTAAATATTATATACTTAACTTACATGATCTGGCAGTTTTAGGCCTTTTATAGTTACGTATAAAGTTGATGGGTAACGATTTCTAGGACATTTTGCCCACCAGTCATAAACCTCAACAACATTTGAATGTGACTTGGTCCTTGAAGGTGGGTAATATAATTGCAGACGAAGTTTTCCACCCACATTTAGAACTCCATTTGCACCTACAAGCTGGAAGGGTGATTGAAAAGAGGAAAGAGGAAGAAAGATGAACACAAAAGTAATTGATAATGTCTAATATCTAACCTAACAGCATAAACTCTTGAAATCATTTCCCATTGCAGAAATATACTAACTCTAAAAGTGACAGCGAACTAAGCATGTATTTAATCCCCCCAGGATCAAATAATGAAGATTAAATCTTAGATGGCAGCCTAGTTTCAAAAGATGCTTCACAGCAGTAATATCTTGAAAGTAAGAAGACCTCTGCAGTATTTATTTTCTTTTTTTTTTTTAAAGTACTTGTTAAAATCAACCAAATCTCAAAGAACTGCCAATCCATAAACAGCTTCTTCCAAATCTGTCCTCTTTGAATGCTGCAATGAAGGGCATTGGGTAGGTTTTTGTTCAGAGCAAAAGATACAGCAGTGTAGTACCCTCTCCAACTTCAGAGGACACAGAGTCATCTCTACTGAACCAAAGAATAACAGAAGCACCTACTGCCATTAACATTGGTCTGTCTTGAATTGAGACATTTCTACTCTGACTGATACAGATGAAAGGATAATGCAGGCAGATGCAGTAAGAATGAAGAACAGGCAACAATTTTATTCATAATTATGAGCTGAAAATTTATTCTTCCCTCCGTTCAGGAGTAGGTTGTACTGAATGCCTGGATGCACAATTCCTACCAGCTCTAACAGGCCTGGGATAGCAGACCCCTGATTCCAGTAGATTTCTCCTGGGCAGAGCTCAGAGGAATCTCTGTGTTGAATTGCTATGGAGGCCCCCATCCCTTCACCTGTACTTGCAGTCCATTATCTTCTCCTGTATTTCTCACAATTCCTCTATGTTGTGGACTGCTCAATGATTGCAAATGACTATCACACACAAGGGTAGGTGTAAATAAACAATCCTCAGGAAAGTGAAGTATGTCAGCTCTCAAAGAACTAATTGACACATTCAAGTTTCTCTTAAAAGGCTAGAAAGTTACACATGTGCTGGCTAAATTACCCATATCTCACATTTGGCACATTTGTATCTCAACAAATGTATTTCAAACTCTGCAACTGAAAATGAAAAGCATTCTATAATTAAGTTAAGGAGTCTTATCAAAGACTGGACAACTGAAAATGCCACCAGAATACAGAACAGCTGAGGTACAAAAATTAGTGGATTTGTCATTTTCTTCACATTCACATAAAGAAAACCCTAAAAGAAAACAACTTTCTGCACTTTATGAACAAACAAAAAACATGTTACACGTTCTACACTTCCTTGAAAAAGACATATACTTTAATGTCAAGCCTGTTACTGTGTTGATTTTATGGGGTGGAAGAAGAGGAAAAGGGGAGAACAGCCGAGCAAACAAGGATTTTTTTTCTTCTATCTCTGTTGCTGACATTATTTTAAAATGCTTTCCTCCTTAGTACAGTTAGAGATTTTCAGATAAAAATATTTATGTCTATTTTTTAAATTTAAGTCTTTACAATACCTTTAGAAATGCCCAACAAATTTTTCGGTAGCGACCTTCCTGAATTCTTACATCAGAGCTGGCTCTCACTTCATGCATACCTGGAGAATCAAGGACCTAGAAGTATCAGCAGGAATATAAATGTATTTCTAATGAATGTATACTTCATGGTAAATAATAAAAAACTGCTGAAAATATGCTCAGTCAATTCATTAAATTAAACAGATTTAAATTTTAAGAAAGTACAAAACCATTGTTTCTTCCACACAAAATAGAAATAATAGGTCCTTATGCATTTTCCTGATGACTATTTATAACTTTCATTAAAAAAGAAGTCTAGTCTTAAA
This sequence comes from Passer domesticus, assembly GCF_036417665.1. Classification (NCBI taxonomy): domain Eukaryota; kingdom Metazoa; phylum Chordata; class Aves; order Passeriformes; family Passeridae; genus Passer; species Passer domesticus. Next base: position 57,061,849 of record NC_087476.1, read on the forward strand.
AAAACTTATTCTTGCTCCCCTTGGGTCTCAATAAAAGAGAAAAAAACAATTGTGTGTAATTTTCTTAATTCAGAAATAATTTAGATCACAAATCTGATGGCTAAAACCAGCTGCATATTAATCTAGATGGGAAATGGCAGTCAAAAAGCTAAGTTTTTCTTTCTTAGCTTTATCAGTTTTGTCATTGAATCAGTTATAGAACAATTTGGGTTGGAAGGAGCCTTCAAAGATCACAGAGTTCTGAGCCATGGGCTTGGACACCTTTCACTAGATGAGGCTGCTCAAAGCCACATTCAACCTGGCCTTGAACACTTACAGGAATGCCTATGATTATTAATTTTTCAGTCAAGGACCTGGATTTTCCCATATTTCACTACTCCTGGAAGTTTATGTGGTATACAGAAAACCCTTAGAATAATAATTTTTTCAAACTTGTATTTCATAAACCACACTTAAGTCAAACAGCCTTTTTTCAGTGGAATCATACTTTTGGTTCCAACATTATTTCCATGAAGAATCTTCACATACAAACATAATTAGTTTTGTGTTAAGCAATTAAGGATTCTTAATTCTATAAATATGTTCATTTACAAGCATCACAAAGCATTAAGAAACATATGGCAATAAATTATATTCAATCTACTTGAAATAGGAAAAAAACCAAGGAACGAAAAGTATTTATTGTATTAGGTTTCCATTTTTATGTTAATTCTACAGAATCTCTCTGCACAAATATTGAAATGCCTAAGCAAAAAATTACGTTGAATATATAACCTTATATTTTTCCTTTAAACATAACTGTATTGGAGGACAAATTAACAATTACTTTACGAAGACTGGGACAGGAGAGGTAGATGTGTAAAATGTTAATGAAATAATGCTCATTGGTACAATGTGGTGCTGCTACACGCAGACAAATTCTACATTTGAGTTTCTTGTACCTAAACCACTTTTCAGATTTCAAGAATCTGAAAAGAGTGATATCCACCATATCTTACCAGCCTTCCCCAGAATGAGAGCTGATTTTGTAAGAAAGCTTTGAATTCCTTGTTACTATTAAAACAAGTTCCTTTCCTATAAAGAACCCCACTTTTGGTATCTCCACTTGTCTTTGTACCTTAAAGCTATGCTATTAACCCAATTTAACTGAAATAAAACACCCGATTCAGTCAAATAGATACTGTTGAAGAAACAAACCAAAAAACAGAATGTGCACAAATCAGATGCAAAATATTTCATCTTACCTCAAAAAACAGGATAACCTGAGGGTTTTCCTCAGTGTTTTGAATAAAATACGTAAAACGCTCATCAAATATTACTTGCTCTTCCCACTCTGGAATTGTTGATTTAAACTTTAGAAAGTCACATGGTTGTGTCATTATAGGAAGAATGTGCTCTACTTCTTGTTCATAAGATGAATCTTCCTTCTTGCTGTTTGAAGATTTCCAAAGAATTACAATTGTTAGAGCATTTAAAAAACAACCTCAAACAAAACAATATTTTCATTTACTGAAAGCTAAGAAACATACAAGACACTATTTGTCTGATTCCAGATAAAATTTTCTAAACCCGCAAAAAATTGAAGACAATTTGCAATGCATATAGAAAAACTAGAGTTGAAAATCCTAAAAATTAAGTTACTGTTAGCAAATTAATGCATGATGATCATGGTAGAGTCTTCTGCTTAAGCGCCATTAAAACGTGGTTTCAGGAAAATTATGGATAATGACAATGGAAACAAGCAACTGAAGTAATTAAGAATATAAAGAACCAGACTTCATTTAAAGATTTTAAAAGTTCTTAATATAAAAGGCAGATGCTATTTATGCTACAAGAATTTTGCTTACATCTTCTTGGCTTTTACATACTTCTGACACTTGAGAAATTTTGCCTCTGGGATGAATACAGAATGAACTATGTTGGAAATAACACAGATTCACAGAAGATGCTGAGTTGGAAGGGACCCACAAGGACCATCAAGTCCACCTCCTCGCCCTGCACAGCACCATCCCCAAGAGTCACAGCATATGCCTGAGAGCATTGTCTAAACACATCTTGAACTCTGTCAGGCTTGGTGCTGTGACCACTGCCCTGGGGAGCCTCAAGAACAACACAGCAGAGCAGAGCATTTAGAAGTGTCAAAAGGAAAAGAAAAATATCATCCTCATTTATGGTATGTATATATACATACACATTATCATAGATGTAGAAACTAATGAACAACTACACAAGCTTAAAATACTCCCTTGTTTTCATTTTCATATTTAATTTTGTAGGGAAGAGTATACCTATTTATTGTAATCAGTGATAAGAAAAAACAGTTTATTAAATGTCACCTATAATCCTTCTTCACATATAAGCCACTTCTCTGATCAACAATATGGATTTTGACCACAGGATGAGATACCAAGTGATCAATTTTAAGTTGATCCGATCGATGGATATAAACTCCCAAAACAAGATCATCTCCAAAACCAAATGCAGACTGAGTTGAAATTTCTGAATTCTTCATTTCTTCATCATTTTCTGCAGCAACTTCCATGGTTTCTTCTAGAAATTGGAGCAAAGTAAACAAACTGTCACTAGTGGAACATAGTAACTTCTGTGTCAACTCAAAACTACTTACTGTAAATGGAATTTAAGATTTTAGATTGATTTATCAAACAAAATATCCTCACAAATGAGCCTCAGAATTGGAAGAACAGAGGTACAATTGAGTAACTTAAGAAATACAAGTAACTCAAACAGCTCGATCACTTCTGTGCTACTACTACAGACAAGTATTTCTGTAGCAGCACAAAAAAATGCACAGCTAAGTAGGTACAGTATTATAACATTTTGCTGGCAGACCTTTTCTGCTTTTCTTCTTAACCTTCTTGGCTTTAGGTTTCTGCCTTTCCACGCTTCCCTCCAGTTTCTGTCCTTCTGACATAAGTAATATTTCAGGTGACTGACTTTCATTGGCACCTGCTTCTGGATGATGATGCTGCAGCTCAGAAAGGGACATTGCACTGCAAGGTAATGGATCACTGTCAGCAGCTGAAGTCCACTGCATATATTGATACAGTCACTCATTGCTATTATTAATCCACTTGAAATTCTGCAACTCATCATCTGTGTATCTTGAAAACGTAACAGCCCCCAGCCCCATAAGTGTCTTGCCTTTTTCAGTGCTCTCCCCTCTTCCTTTCCCCCTAATTTCCAGACAAGTGCAGAACCGTTTATGTGAAAAGTTAAACAAGTACCTTTTTCCCGGATCACAGCCATCACTTATCACCAAAAAAAAACATGCATAAAACTATCTTATGTTAATTAAGAGCGAGTCGCACAGTAAACAAACATCAAATAGCAATGAAGAATATTTTTTTAAAAAGTTGAAAGGAATCCATGAGCTAAATATGAATCATGACAGCCTTTTGAGAAAGGATTTAGTACTATTTTTTCATAACAGAATCATCCAGTTAATCACTTAGAAAATATGAACAATTTATCAGAAAGTTGCTGCTTATCTTAAAATGAAACCTTTTGTGTAAGATTCACAGACATACTATGTACAGTTTGTCATGTTACCTTGTTTCAGCTTCACTTAAAACTGCTCGCTCTTTCTTCTTTTTCTTCTTTTTGCCCACTTCATTATTCAATGCAACTTCATGCCTTTGAACAGTGGAGGTAGATTCAGACATCTGTTCTTTAAGTTTCTTTCTCATTTTTGTTTTAATTGCATTTGCCTCTTCCTCAGCCACATGCAGCTGATAGGCTTGAATTAGCTGCTCTTCCTCTTCTAATTCAGTTACATTTCTTACTTCAGTCAAGGAATTTTTGATCATTCTATCACCATCTTGATCAGGTACATCTGTTTGTGATTTACTTTTTGTTTTCTTCTTTGGAAAATCATTAGTCTTTTCTTCAAAACTCCCCAATTTAGCTTCATATAAATCTTCCTCCTCATTAAATTGTTCTTGTAACAGTGATTTCTTTTTCTTTCTGTTCGACTTTGGCTGCTTGTTCTCTTCTCCACTAACAATATCATTGTTTATTTTCTTTGCAATCGACGCTTTCTCTCTTAATTTATTTTTCGTAAATCTTGGGCTCTCTTCTTCAGGATTATATGTGTTGTTTATAATTGCTTCATCATTCACACTTTCCTTAGACAGATCAATATTATTTCTAAAGGTATCAAGCTATAAATGAAAAGAACATAAAACACATTTTTACTAAAAATCATGTTCCAAGGATAAACACTGCACTTCATGTTATTCCTTCAGCCACATTACTCAAAGTAAAATTAAATCAAAGATCTAGTTAGTTATTTTGTTGTTTCAATTTGACAAGCAACAGATTGAAAGTCAACAGAAAACTCACACTGAAAAAAAAACATTTGGTATTTGGGCACCTCATTCTCAATGTCACACTACGTTTTCATATGACTTTTACACATATCCAGTAAAAAAAGGAAATCACCAAGTCTACTCCATAAACAGATGCCAGTGTTTCACACTGTGGAGGAGGAGAAGACTTCATGCACCACAAAAACAAATACTTTCATGCACTGAAAATCCAAGTTAGAGACAGATTTCAGGCTCGTTGTTTGCGGTCTCTTACACTGAAAGCCACTTGTCAGAACTAAATTTCAGTTAAGGCATTTGTTTAAGCACTTCTTGACAGTTTTATAAAAAAACATTATAAACTTTCCTCTCTCCTTCAAATTTCTATTTCTGGTTACTAAAGGTTACAGTGCCACTTCCTGGCCTCCTTGGATATGTTCAAGCTCAGTATGGATGCTCTGAGCATCCTGATCTAGTTCAAGATGTTCCTGATGGCAGGGTGCTTGGTTTAGATCACCTTTAAAGTTCCTTTCAATCCAAACTATGATTCTATGATAATACCAAAGAACACAGCAAGTAACTGAGGTCTAATTCTGCCAGGTCAACACAGAGATCTCTGTTCTTTGATGTAACTTCTGTAAAGTCACTGACGTTCATTTACGCTGTTGTCTTACAGAAAACTCTCAGAGCTTCAACATGAAACATTAGAAAGGGCTTTAAAACACAACGAAAGCAAATTTAAGTTTGGAGAAAATATATCTGCCTACAAAGTTTTATTTGCCAAGACCTTCTTCCTCAATAAACACTGATATTGTTCCTTTCTAGTCAGGATACAACTCCCAGTCATAGAACCATGTTTGTCTCAAACATTTGTAAAAAGGGACAATATGTGTAGTAAGTATGAAAAAATTGTCCTTTCATTTTCATCTTACACGTGCTTAAAGAAACCACTAACATCATATTTATTTATAGGTCAATTATTCAAGAGGATGGGGAAAACTTCATAGAAATAACTTGAAATACAGAACAGAGTAAGGAAAATAAAAGAGCAAGCTTTGTATAAACTAAGAAAAACCCCAGAACAGAATAATGTTCCAAGCAGATTGTTCACTTCCTTATCTTTATTTCTGTGAATAGCTTTAACTGTAGAGTATGAGAAATGAAGATTAAAACACACAGACAATTAAAACCGAACAGTGGCCAATAACTAAGGTCTTGGTGATTTTTGTATTTGATAAAACATCAATCCACTAAGTGCAAGTAGTAGAATTATTTGAGAAATCCTAAACCTCTTCAAGAGTTTCTAAAATAACTCTGATACTCAAGAATAATCTCCTTAAAGGAATCTACCAGATGCAAAAGCTGGCTTGAAACACTTACGTGTCACCCTGATTTTTTAAGATTTTCTAAGCCTTCTGATGTTTGCATTCTTGTAGCAAACTTTCTTACACTTTCTGTAAACAACTTATTGTTTTGCATTCTTTTATGGAAGTGGAGAAATTTGATGGACTGTTAGTTTGTCCAGTGTCATTGGAGAGGTGGTACTTTCACCCTCCAATCCACTGTCACCTCTAGAAATCTAGAAATGTTTGAGTCAGAAAATAAACTTCCCTTTTTCCCGCCTTGAGAGCACCAGCATGTCTATGTCGTGTTGTCTCATGCCCTATAGTGACTTACTAGAACTTGTTATTTATTATTGCCTGAAACCAAAAAATCATAGATTCATAGAATCAGTCAGGTTGGAAAATACTTCTAAAATCATCAAGTCCAACCAGTAACCCAGCACCACTAAACCATATCCCCAGGTGCCACATCCACACGCCTTTTGAACAGCTCTAGAAATGGTACTCCCACCACTTCCTTGGGCAGCCAATGTCTGAATATCCTTTCAATTGAGAAATTTTTCCTAATATCTAAACCTCCTCTGGTACAACTTGAGGCCATTTCCCTATAATGAAAACAAATGACAGTCTCAGACTACAGCAGATTTCAGGAACATTAATAGATACTGCAGGCAGCACAAAGCTGCTTCAGCAGTTCAAACATAAATTCCCCAGATAAAGATCTCAATTCAGGCCACCTTTCCCACTTGCTGTAATTACATGACACAATTAAACAGAGAGAAAAGATGTAGAGAAGTTACAAAACAATGAAGTAAAACCCAAAAGGTTCATAAAAACCTTGAGATTAGGATTCTGGCAGAGGTGGGAATACTGGTATAGATTCTCTAAAACACAGGACTGAGAGGTATCAACTAAGAGAAATCATCAACACATAAACATTGAGCTGAATTAGAGAAAGGAGTTAGGCTGGAAAAGCAACTCAGTAAGACAGACCTGTCTCTTGAGTAACTCCAGAGGGCTGCTGACCTGAACCTGGCTTTCTCAGCTTAAAATATGGAACAACTAAGAAGGCTTCATTTCAAAAGAGCTCTCTGGCCACATTACACCAGGGCAGAGGAAGCACTCCCCCTGAAAACAGCCTTGCTTGCACTACTGGCTTGAGAGGAGCAGGTGATGGGCACCAACCAAGGTGCACACACGCGGGCTGACACTCAAGGCTCACACCACAATTAGTCAGTCACAGGTCACATCACTGCCATTCGTGCCCCAGAGCTGTCAGCAGGGCAACGCCTAAGAATCTTACACCTTTTCACAAGGACTTCTCAAACACGCATGAGTGGAAGCTGGCATCGTACAGAGTGAGTTTGTCATGGGTGTTTGGAACTTGTGTAACCTGATTTACAGGGATACCTGAATTTCTACCCATAATAACACAGGCACACCTTGAGAAACTGGGGATGGACACTGCCAGTGCACTGAAGGCTGATATGTACTGGTTGTAAAAGACCATTAACTTACAGTTCAATTGTTACTGAATGTACTTGTGATGATGGCTTGTTGGGTGTAAGAAAATCTTAATACACTAGGAAACCAATTTTACTGCCATTGCTTGTGTAAGGCTATAAAATATAGACATACAAAGCTAGAAGAACTTTTATTTACAGATAAGATGATGGGCTTGGAATTTTTCCACCAAATTCTAACAAAAAACATTGAGAAAATGTGTGGATCAGTTATACAGTCAACTATTATCAGTTCTCTTATTTTAGGCACAAGAAACAAAGGGGTAAAATCCAGTGGAAATCTCAACAATTATTCAGCATCTTTCAGCCTACAAGCCAGATATATCTGCTGCAGCCCTGCCTTGAACACAAAACCCAAGTTACCAATGCCTGTCCATCCCAATATTGTAATCTGATCAGATTACAGTCTAAGAAAGAAATTTTTGTCTCCATACAGTGATCTAACCTTTTCATCTGGTAGAAAGTTTTTAAACATCCTCTCTTCAACCACAGAATTTAGACTGAATGAAATAAATTCATTCATTTCCATGATGACTTCAGACAGATTAATCTACCCGGACATTGCCTGATCTATGACTTGCCTCATTCTAACAAATTGTAACAGGAGCCACAATTGGTAAAAAATAAATAGGGTGGCTGCCCTAGAAGGGACATCAGCAAATTCACTTTCTGACTGTGTCTCAATTGCTTGTTTTTTCCACAATGCCTTTAGGTTTCACACCCACTGCCCCAGTAGCTATTTACTGAACAGCGAAGCAGAACTTTCACTGGCTACAGCTGATGTGTATTTCCATCTCCACTACAAGCTCTTCATTCCTATCAGTTGTGGCTGCAAACTCATCCTGCCATCAACATTTCCTCTTCCAAGCAGACTGCCTCTCTGCTGTCCAGGCAGGCTCTCCAGGCAAAAGGCACACAAAGCAGAGCAGGCAAGCAGGCAGGCACTATCCTGATCCTCACTTCTGTCATTTAAAACCAGAGCAACCCCCTGCAGCACCAGAACTCAGGTTTCAAAGAAACAGTGGACTGTAAGGGGAAAAATCTTATTAATCTTTAAAAGGCTAGAGCAAAGACAAAGGAAGGAAAGGGACTGGAACATTTCAAGTGGAAATAGGTTCTGAACCATGACCTGTTTTTGATCAAAGCTGGAAGACCATTTATGGCAAGTACATGACATGAAGCCAACCATCACTGATAAATTTCACATTATTTCAAGATATGTGAAACTCTGTACAGTGAAATCATATGAACTGAAGAAAACGGGAACAAAACCGGCCAACCTCCTCCACCTACCTACTCTTCCACTCCCACACACATTTATTTTTTACAGAGACATGACTTTATTTGCTGAAGCTTTTACAGAAATTTCTACATGAATGCAACCACCATGAGCTCCTGCAACTTTGTCACACTTTAAGGAAATACTCCAAATGGTCAGTAATATGTTTCAATAGGAGCTCTCCTCAAGTCCTTAATTTTTAAGTGGTTTAATTTGTAACATTTATAGCTTCAACAAAGCCAGAAATCTGAGCTTCCACACTGATCTTAAAAATGCTTCCTAATTTGCTTGCATACCACAGAGTTTTGATTCTTGTCACTGTGATTTTAAGTGTTTCTACATAACTCCAAAACACTAGTGTTTCACATCAGAGACTTCTGGAATAGAAACCAATTCTAAAACCAAAGCAATTTTAAAATATTTACAAGTAATATGTAGTTGCATATAAACATACAATTATGTGTTCAAAATACTTATATATTACAGAATTAAAAAATCACATTTCATAAAAAAAGTAAACTTAACTGAGAAAGAACTTAGTCTTTTATCTATATACATCCCAGTAAATAAAGAAAAACACCACTTTCTAACTCTCTGTACTATTTTTAGATATCAAGTTGATTCTTTGTATAGACTATTGACTAAATAGCATATATATCAAGGAATATAAATTTTTTAAAATCCATACAAAATCTAACTTCAAATTGTCAACCTAAGAGCAAATATTTAGCAATACTAAGTTCAACATATCTATTCTGAATATACTCAATATATATAACTACATGTAACATTTATGATATTACATGAAATACCAGCCATTTGTCTTAAATGAGGAGGAAAATAAAAAATCAGGACATCTGTCTTCTAAAACAATTTACTTCCTTTCCAAATTCCAAAACTTCTAAGTCAATGATCAGGTATCTACAGAACAAGTTCATACTGAACTTTTATTCCCCTCTTCAGAAAAAAGACTACAATATGAACCATAACTCAGAGGGATTTCTGAGGCTCCTTTAGTGACAGATATGCCACAAACAAAAATCTAACTATAAAGTCGGGGTGATAGAATCCTTCCTAAGCTGCAAGTCACAAGCTAAGGTCAAAATCTTCAAAAAAGAGTTGACATGTGAACAAGGAACCACTCAAGACACAAAGCTCAGCACATGCAGATATTCACTGATTACTGAGATTAAAAAAAGTAGAAAATGGAATAATTAATTATTATTTCCAATATTATTATATTTTCTCATCAGTTCTCAATTCACAGCTGTTTTAGACAGATATACCTGTATTACACAGATGTAGTACTCTCAAAATTAAATACTCTCACAGACATAATTCTATTAGCCCTCAAACATCTAATTAATTCCCAGTAAAGTCAGTACTGAATTTGAAAAATTTTATGAAGAAGGGGTATGGAAAAGCAAGTACTGGTGGACATTAAACAAGTGCATGCCTGCATGTGACACTTTCTTTTCACCACTATTAAAGTCCACATCATTTTGGCATAACTCCAAGCTATAAGAATGCTTTGCTGGTACACAAAGAAGAACATAAAAGCAACACCAAATCCAAGGGGTATATGCAGAAACCTATTTTACTCTTCATTTTTTTAAAAATGCTTACACCTCCTTTCTGCAATGTATTTTCCTGATTTGCCTTCCTTAACAGAAAGAAGATCACGCTGCATGTGTTGTAACTCACCACAATACTCTCTTGAGAGTCAAACTTCTTTTTCTTTGGTTTCTTTGTGTCTACTAGGGCAGCATGGTGTCTGAAGATTTCCTCAAAGCGGACTTTGGTTTTTGCCTTCGCCTCACTTTCAACTGCAAAAAGAAATCGAGAGTATGATTTGCTATCTTATTAATCACCACTGCTAAAAAAATGAATAAAATTGCTCTAAAATTGCAAAGGATGAGAAGTATTTATCAGGGAACGTTTACCAAGAAATTCACTTTGTATTCAGTTAAGAAGTTCCACTGGCAACATAACCTATATAAGGATAACTCAGCGCAGACACACACACACCATTCTCACTTTTGCTGAAGTCAGCACCATCTACCCTGTCTCCTGAAGAAAGCACATTTTAAAGAGCACGCACATCAGCACCAGCTCAAGACTTCGGCTAGCCAAAGCAGAGAACAGATTACTGCCCTCCCTGTTTATAAGCAGAGGTGACACACTGTCTTCCAGGAGAAGCAGCAGCTCTGGGTCCTTCTGCAATCCAGCTCTGCAAACCAAAGCAGCACCATCATGAGACAGACCTGTAGGAGCCAGGAGCTGGCACTCTTGCCTTTCTGTGAATCATGATACTGCCATCAGCAGCATCTCAACCCTTGAAGCAGTAGGTGTTCCAGTTCCCCTCAGGTAATGCTTAATTTGTAATTAAGAATTCAAAATGCAACCTGGAACACCACTGAAAAAGGCTGTTCAATCTTCAGCTACAGCGTATTTACCACTGTCATTACAACTTTTTGCAAGAGCCCCTAAATTTAAAATTAAAAAATAACACTACTTTGAAAATCAGCTATAATCATGAACTCAAAAAGGTGACAACGGAGCATAAAGGATTTATATAGGACAGAAATAACTTCTATCATTTGCACCTAGTACTAACTATAAAATATGTATAGGAAATCACACACAAAGTATCCTTACCTGCTCGCATTTTCAGTCCTCAGTTAGAAGTGGCTCAACACAATAGCTGCTTCTTCCTCAGAATTCACCATTCTATTCAAAGTATTTAATAACTGTCATTAGCATAAGTGGTCCACAGACTTCAAGTTAGTAATTAAATCTATGGTAATTAGTACTAGGGATGACTACATTTCATTTTGAAATAAGTATTTCCCCATTTGTCTAAAGTATTAGAAATTTTCTGCTATCAAATCCCATCTCTGATACTTATTATTTGAGGGCAAATAAAAAACAACATTACAGGAATTTAATTAGCTATTTGGCTATTTCTGGTTGGCAGCCAAATCATTCAGGACTGCAGTCCCCCCGCCTTCTAAAAAATCCAACAGTTTATTTAAATAATAATGACCCATGAGACCATTTATGTTGAAACCATTCTAATCAGATTCCTCTCCTGACAGCATCATTGAGGAAGCTGGGTGATAGTTTTCAATACAAAGGTTAGTATCTGCCAGCAAATCTAACTTTATTACAAATCTCTAAATATTTATGTTTATATAAAGCATTTGTAACTTTATAAAGCAGACAAGCAACGACATGAAACTCATTTCTCTAAAGAAAAAAAAATTGTTAGGCCCTCCTGGTTGTGGAAAAAAGCCTGCAAATGCAATCCAAACAAAGCTTGAAGGCAAATAAAAATATCACACAGGTTTATCTTTTCATCAAGAAAATTCAGACTGCTCTACAAAAAACTTTAGTACAAAGAGCTGTTTTGTAAACAGCAGAACTAATGAAACGTAGGTTCCTATGAAGGTGTGATGTTCCCCTTAGCCTTCCATGGTACCTATGTCCCTCACAGCCCACCAGGTAACAGCTCCCAGTTGTCCCTAGGTAACACCTCCTGTTAGACACCAGTAACTCAACACTCACTGCACACCCAGACTACACTGATCCTCACAAATTAAGACGCAGCATTGAACACTGCCAGGATGTGTGGTTGCATTATTCTCTGCTTGGTCCAAGCCACTAACACTCACCCAAACTATGCCTGAAATGACACTGATGAGGTTGCAATATTTTCACTATCTAAAACGTGTTCTGACTCCTACAGCAAAAGTCTGTGTCACAACTAAACCAGTAACTGCTAAAAATAACACTTCTTACAATAAATTAAAAGAGAAAATACCATTGAAAAATAAAACTGCTTTTGCAATTTAGACTTGGTTAAACCTAATGGTCATTTTAAAAGTACTACAGTTACTAAGTGCTGCTTCCCAAGCAGTCAATTCACAATTTGCTAGAAAGCCCATAATTTAGAACAGTAGAAAACTAAGTAAATTAAAAAAAATACAGTAGATACTATCACTTTGATCACTGACTGACGACCACAGAAACACGGAAAAGTATCTCATAATTAGCTGAATGATTTCAACAAGCCCTCAAAACTAATTAGAAACAAGAAATGAAATACTGAAGGGTTCTTAAAACTAAAGCAAAAATATGAAAGACAATACAATACTCAAAAACGAAATTAAATAAGTGCATACCTATTCTAAGTACAGAAATAGTAAAGAAAGTTTCTGGTCAAAATCAGTCCACCAAAAAACCCAACCAACCTACAGGTTGCTTAAAATACTAGTTTTACAGATAGTTTTTGATTATAATGGAACAAACATCTTACCAAACACTACGGTCACCTCACGGTTACAAACCCTCTCTGTAAAGTGAAGAATTAGCACAATGAGTGCATCACTGTTTATTTATTCAGTGTCTACCCTGTTGTGGCAATAAAACTAAGAGATAAAGTCCCCTGATGACAGTGCTATTGTTTAATAGGCATTTCCAATTTAGAGCTTCATTGTCTTTGACATGCTGCATTAAAGCAACTATCAGGCTTGTGTAAATATAGATCATTAATCAACAGGGATAAGAACAAGGCTGTTTACTTAGCGTAATCTCACCTTAGAATAGGAGAGATTTAATTGTGTATCAAAGTTCAGCAACCACCATGCCCCAGTCTGAGCAAGCTCAGTTATCATCAGTTTTGTAAAATGCATTTTTGCCTGAACAGATTGGATCTCTTCCATGTTAGCAAATATAAGACAATCCAAGACTAACAAAAACACATACCTGGAAAGTGACATAGTCCAGCCAGCAGCAATAAACAGCAAAACAAATTCATAAAGCCTAAACTTCCAATTACTATACTTTTCTGAAAATAACCTAGTTTGCTCTTCTCCAATCTTCTATTTGTAAAGTGATTCTACATTAAATTCTTGCTCTCTTCACGGTATTTTGCAACATTCATTGAGTTGCTGTATTCTACATCTGTAACACAGGGATTCTGTGCTAAACATGCCACAAGGGTCACCATACACCCACTTTTACTGATCTCTAATAAATTATATAAATCAAACCCATACTACAATGAGCAGAGCATACAGATTTGCAGTATGCAATGGGAAGTGAAAAATTTCCTACCTAATTATAACCATTGAGGAAACTGAGTCGACAAAAGATAATTGCACACTAAGGATTTTCCTGAACTAAATTCCAAGTTTTTCTTTCTTCTCAGTGAGTGAGCATAAACTCCAGTGGCTGAAAACCAGAACATCAGGCCTTGTTTATTTCTCATCTTTTGGATCATAGAGGGAAATCTTGGGTTTTACTAGTAGGCATCTAATTAAGCTATATGTAGGGATCATTACTCTGAGACGTGAAAGAGCTTCAGCTCAGAATAATACAGCAAAATTACAGAGATGAATCTGTTCCTCTTCATTATTGAAAAATCTGACATCAAAAACCAATCCAGTTTTATTAATGAAAATTCAGTATTTCAGTCCAGAAAATTGACAGATGAAATAAACACCTATGCAAAATCCAGTAAGAGTGCACTAGTTTTCTACTAGCTCAGATGTGCCTGTAAAAACCTTATGCTCATATGAATAAAAGAAGATGTTTTAAAAGGTTGGTGTGATGTTTTAAAAGGTTGGTGTTGCCCTCAGTTTTCAAGTAGTAACAGAAAGTTTTTGCTTCATAGGAACTATCACGTTGGGTGGGGTTTTTAAAGCAGAAAAGTGGTACCTTTAGTCAAGAGAAAGTTGTGAACAGACTCTGATGGCAAAATTACTCACTTCAGTTCCACACAAGGAAATATAGGAGACTTTTATTGTTTATTAAGCTTTAAGTTTCTGCTTTATCTTAGCTGCTAATTATGAGAAAGTGTTCTCGGCAAGAGACCACCCTAAATATTTTAATTTCCAATGTGACATTCTGCTGTGCCTGGAGGAATGGTGGTAGATTTAAAAGATATAAAGGGACATTCCCACCACACACCACAACGGGGCTAAGCGAGAGAATTACTCAACGAGGATGCGAGGCGCATCCCCGCTTTGGAGCCAAGGTGCCGGGCATGGAGAAGCGCTGTACGTCCACTGCTACTGCCCACGCATGTCACCCCGGCGAACTACACAGCTCGTGAAAAGGGGAACAGGGAGGGCCAAACCACTCCGATCTGGGTGTCAGCGCTTCCCGCGGCACTGCCCCGGCCGGCACCGGACAGCGACAGCGCGCAGCTCGCCCTAGGCCGCCGCTCCCGCCGGCCCGGCGGAGCCGCTGCGGGGCTGCTCCGGCCACGCCCGCCAGCTGCGCCTCCCGCGCCCGCTCCCGCTCCGCACCGCAGCGCGCCCGGCCCGCCCGCGCACCCCGGCCCGGGCTGGCTGCCGCCCAGCCCGGCCCCGCTCCCGCCCCTGCTCCCGCTCCCCAGCCCAGCCCGGCCCGGCCCGGCCCCGCTCCCGCCCCTGCTCCCGCTCCCCAGCCCGGCCCCGCTCCCGCTCCGCGCCCGCGCGCGCCAAAGGCCGCGGTCCCGGCGCGGCCCCCGCGCGGCTGCGGCCGAGCCCAGCCCCAGGCTGAGCCCCCCGCCCCGGGGCGGGAAGGGGAGCCGGGGGAGGGAACAGCGGCGGGAGGCGTTACCCAGCCCTACCCGCCCCCGCGGCCGCGCACGGCGACGAGCGGCGGCGGACGGCCGGCGGGGCCCGGCCCGGGGCGCGCCCCGCTCCCCGCGCAGGGCATCACTCACCCCGGCCCCGCCGCTCCCGTGGCGGCCGCGACGTGGCCCGGCGGCTGGTGCGGCCGCCCCGCCTCCCCCCTTCCCTCCGCCAGTGGGCTCTTCCTTGGCCCCGCTCCCCCCTCCGCAGCGCCGCGCCGGTGGTTCCGCCCAAAACAATCCCGGCTCCCAAGGAAACGGCGCGAGCAGGGAAAGGGGAAAACCACAAAACAAAAGGAAAACAAACAAACAAAAAGCGGTGAAAAGCATTGGAAACGGGAGCCCTCCCACGGGTCCACTGTAAAAGAAAAGTGTCGAAAGTACACATTAGCTCTCAAAATTCAGGCTAACAAAAGTTGCTTGCAGAAGAATTGGAAGTCCCTGGGTAGTGGGCTCTGCGGGGCTCGGCAGGGCAGGTGGCAGGTGCTTGGAATGTACCAAAGCTTCCTGCAAATAGCCAGCTATGGAAATACTGGAGAAGCTTTTATTTGTCGCCCACTTTGGCATTTGATTTAAGCAGTGTTTCGGAGGATTTTTTTTCCTCTCTTAGGGATAATTACCTAATAAGCTTAAGCATATTTGTCATTGAAAACTTGTAAATTCATTTCTTCTGTGTACAATTTGATTAAAATTGTAGATGTCAAAGGTCTCATACGCTAGAAGGTTTGAGAAATCAGTGCAAGGTTTTTGATGAACGTGGTTAGGGTTTTTTTCAGAAGTGGAGTAAAATTAGCCTTTAGTTGGCAGCAATTTGCAGAAACTAGAGGTGAGCAAATGCTTGATTTCCTGAGCTTGTGACATAGTTCCCAAGCATTGCATCCCTCCGATTCAGTCAGTGGCTTCCAAAAGAATGCACCTTCTGAAGCCTGGCGTCCCTGTTCCTCGTGTGTTGTTAGTGACAGACACTATCATCTCTTTTTGTGCCTACCTGTCCTCTGCTGTCTCAAATGCTTGCATGCCCCCAGCTGACAGGTGGGGATATGTCTGGTTTCCTTAGGCAGGTGTCCTGGGTTGCCTTGGCATAACACAAACAAAAAACAACTCCTCAGCATTTTTGTGCTTCCCTGTATCCTCAGTGTATCTCTATTCTTTTATCTCTCTGTCCTTCGTAGCACCCCAGACTCCATGAAATAATGGCCTTGAACAACGTGGTCTCACTTTCAGGCTGGCCTTGCATTGAACAAGAGATTGGACCAGAAATCCAGCTATTCCTTCCTAACCAACTTTCTGGCAGCTGAGAGGCTCAGCTATGGCAAACTCCAAACCAGTCATTTTTAGTCATTGACATGGAAAGCAGATTTGATATTGTCTAATTTGACCAGCAGTAATGGGTTATAAAGCCTTCTAAATAAGCCTGGCACAAGACATCAGCAGGTTTTCTGTTACTACCAAGAGCTTGCGTAAAGTTTCCAGGAACACTGGTTTCGAAATAATGTCTTAAAGATTTCTGTGACCATTACACCTTTGACAAACGTGAGGTATTTGTGCCATCTGAGATCTAGCAAGTAGTGGTCAGGGCCATTTTCCGTGTCAGGGGAGAATAAATCTGACCTCTTTAGCTGACTTGTTTAGTTGGGTTTTGGCGGGTAGAGACAGATGACAATACTGCAGTTCTTACTCATAAGTAATAGATAAATCTATGTTAAATTTGTTTCTTTCATCCTGGACTAGTTAAAAATCACTATTCTGGAGTTAATACTGTTCCAGACAGAAAGCTGCTGTAAGCCAAGGATTGTCATACTGATGTAAAGAAGACTTTTTCACCTCGTGTTACTTCTTACGAGGTCCTGTGTCTTACAGTTCTTCTGATGTACTTTGCACGGTGCAAAACATGACCTGCTGATATTAAGCAGTTCCTGAGGCTGCCAATCACACTTTCATTGCAGCTAAAGATGTTGCAATGTGTGTTCCTGTGTCAGTGTCACGAATATTTTTTTTTCCATTTCCTGGCAGTGAAATTAAAAAAAAAAAATATTTGGACTTTGCTCATTATTGCAAAAGCAATACAAGTCAGGAGCAGCACCTAAAGAATGCAGGGCAACCTGTACAGCAATAAAATGAGTTTTGTCTGTACTTTGATGGCCTGTGGAACAGACCAAAGAAAAGAAAGCAGACTCCAAACACAACACATCTTGTTCGTAAGCAAGTGTGCAATTTCTGTTCTGCTAGAAGCAGAAAACCAAGACATTTGAAAAATGCGGAACACGTATGCAAGGAGCTTTTCAATGGCTTCAAAAGCATATGCTCCCTGTGTTCACCTGATATTTCAGTTGCCGGGGCTTGTACAGAGAAAGCTTTCCATTGTCTTACATTTGGGATGTGTGGGAAGTAGGAAGGGACAGTTTGGAGATACCAGATGCATTCTGAAAATCTCACAGGAATTACAGGATGATGAAGAATGGATCAAGATTCTTCTCAGAGCCTAGCTTTCAACAGAAGGTAAAATCTGTCACATGCAGGGACAGCCTCGAGGTGTCGCTCAAGTGCACAAAATAGAAACAAGATCTGGAGTTTGATAACTTAGAGAGTGCTAAAGATGCAGTGATATTTTGGCAGAAGTTAATTGTTTAACTGATCAGTGGGTTATTTTCTCTTGATAGCAAAATATAATCGGGTTTCTGGTATTAGGCATTCTGAGCAAACAATCTGATTGTTTGATGCAAGTTGGAGCTTGAGTTGAGGCAACTGAACGAAAAATTTTACAAATATTATATTGATAAGAAAAAGAAGGGTCAAAAAGTTAAAGTCGATAATCAATTTCTTTAATGATTAGAGAACAATTGTGCAAGATGTTCTGCATCCTGAGATGATTGCATCTGGCATGCTAAATTTCCAGTGCTTTGAATGCAAGTCATCAGGACTAACTATGCTAGAAAGCTGATGTGCCCCAAATATATGGAAATTGGCAGTAGAAATGCCTGTATGTGTTTATTTGGAAGTCTAAATTTCTGTGTCTGCTTCTCAGAGATCTGAAAGTCTTTGAACTGGAAAGATTTCCCTGTTGGTTCAGTCCTCAACTTGTCTTCTGGTCCTGAAGTGGGTGCCTTAGTTCATGGGGGCAAGCAAGCAGTCCTTTCCCAGAAGAGAGTTTAAGAACGTTCTTTATCCCCATTGACTTTGTTGAGCCACATTTACCTTCTCAAAGTCATCTCCAGAGTAGGTACAAGACCAATTATGACCACAGATTTTATTTTTGTTGTGTATTATCAACTTCTTGTGGGTGACAGTTCTCCCAAAGCTAAAATTCTGTAATACAGAAAAGTTTTTTCACAGTTTACTAGAGTTTTACTTGTAGGCCAAAAGCAAAAAAAATCTTGCATTAAAATTTAGCAAAACATCTAAAGAAACCTAGTTTCTTCTTTCTTTTTGAATCTGTTTTCAGTTTAGGGCTTTAAAATGTTTTGAGAAAATCAAGTCTTATTAATGCAGAGACTTGAAGCAAGGCTGGAATTATAAAGTGGCACAGTCCTATGGATCTGGTATTAATAAGGAATGCAAGACTCTAAATTTTTAATAAGTAATTTTATGTATTTTTAAAAAGTTTGTTTTATTTTTAATTGGCTGAAGTTATTGGGAGAGTCACATGAACAGTCCATCGTATTTCAATATGTTTAACGTACTAGAATGTCTGTTTACTTGGCAACACGAGGAAAAGAAGGTAAATACATTTTATTTCACTGCCAGAAAACTAGGTTTCAGAAGGGACAAGTTCAAATTGTATGTCCAGACAATGATGTCATGAATGCTCTGAAGACATGTTTTATTGTGTTTTCAGTATTAGTGTTTCCTGAGCAACATCCCCTGAGGTATAGCTAAATCTCTGCTGATGTTTTACTGTCCTCAGAACAAGAATGCTAAGGCTTTTTGAAAGGTTATCATTTGGAAAACCCTTGTGTTCTCAGGAAACTTCAGGTACTTTGCCACAGGATGGCAGTGTAACAGCACATGTCGTTAAGTCTAATTTTTGTGAAGTGTTCTGGAAGCTTTGGATAATGGAGCTGGAATTTGTCTGTAACTAAGAGCAGCATTGTTGCCTTTTAACTTTTCAAAATACAGTTGTTCCCCTTGTACTGTTAGTGCATCTTTGCATATGTTTTTATTAAATTATTTTTCCTTTTGTGCTGTTTATTAGCTAAACAATAATCTTTAATAAAGAGCAACAGAGCTCCTTAATATCCCTATTGTATCCTGTGGTTAACAATATTTTATTTATAGACTAAGTCCCACAATAGGTTTTTTTTCAGAAAAGTATTTATTCCTTGAAATGTACTTGTTTTGTTTCAGAATGTAATTATTGATGTAGTTCACCAGATTTCTTTCTTCTAAAGGCTTGGTTTTTAATCAAGTCCATTTGGAGACTTTAGTTTGTAGTCCTTTGACATGTTTTTATAACTCTTTTTTTCAAGATGTTCAAGCCTATCTTTTTAAACATTATTATTTATCTCTCTGGGATATTTTATTCTTCAGTATTTTATTAAGGTTCTTTTCATTCCCTGCTTCCACTGACGTATTGAGTGAGAATCTCTATTGTCAGCAAACAAGTGGCCAGTTTTTAACTTGGGAAATACTTTAATAGTTCTGTTGCAAATATGGTGTTCACAAATCTTGTTCACAGTCTAGCATTAAAAATCAGCCCAGTGGTGTCCTGGTGCCCAACTCCCACCAGCACACTTGGCCTTGCTGAGCTATATGCAAGGGATGTCCTTCCCACCCCATTTGCCAGACCCACCTTTTTAATATTCCACCTGTGAAACAAAGCCAAGGGTTCTTCTTTGTATGTGCATCCATAGAATATGAAAAAAAAGAACAAAACCTGTTCCTGTCTCTGAGTTTCACTATAAAGCTTCCAGAGCTTGCTGTACTTTCTTCCCCTTGTCATGTCATTTAGTGACAAAATTGATGTTATGAAAATAAATATAATAGTCACTCTAATATTAGTGTAAATCATCAGCATTGTTAAGAAGTGCTTTTCTCTAGCATAGACAGTAATTATTGGCTTTCCTCTCACCTTTTTCACCTTTTTCCTATTTCTTACCTTGCAATTTTTCCTTTTTTTTTTTTCTCTTTTGTTCAGCTTGCCACATGGTGACAGCTACTTCTTATCTTCTGGTGATCACAGGCAATAAAATGCTACAGCCTAGATTTCTTCTGAAGTCTATTAGGATGGGAAAATCAACACATCATTTTTGCATTTAAGCAGTGGGAAAGAGAGTCCTGCTATGTCATGCAGCTTGGTCACAAAATCAGCATGGAGAGGGAGCAGAGACAGAATCCTACATCTAAATAAACTGTATTTTGGGAAAAGTCAACCTTGGTTTCACAAAATCTTGCTTGTCTGGAAAACACCTTAAGTTTGAAGGAGTTCAAATCTATATAAATCTAGGCTAACTCTCCTGCAGAGGAATGGAGAAAGAAGCACCCACAGGTTACTCAAGCCTCCCAGAGCCATGGAATCAGGCCTGGGTGCTCCCCAGAGCAATGGAAAAGGATTGGCACTGGAAGTGTCAGGAAACTCTGGGATACTTCAGGCAGTACTGCAGTGACCAAAGGAAACTGAGTGGGGCATGTCCCAGCAGCAACAAAAATCAACAGAAACACATCTGACCCCTAGACTCCCAGTCAGTAACCAAAGCTAATTCCAGAATTTTTAGGTGTTGTTCTAGTTTTCTGTGTATCATGTAAAAACATACCACTTCCAAACAGAATATGTATTGACCTACATACAAAAAAAAAATGTATCCCTGCCCAATAGAAATGGACCACTAAATCTGAACAAGGATATCTGTATTTTTTAAGTCTTCCTGTTGAACACTGATACAAAGTATATTATAAATCTATATCTAGTATTTAGGTATTTTATTATTGCTATAAAGAACCCTACAGAGATCAGGCTCTGCAAAAACTCATCTTGGGATTTTTAAAAAAGCTAAAAAAAATTTTGCAGACTCTCTGCTTACTCCTTAATAATCTTCATCAATGATTTATGGCTTCCATTCTGATCCATTCATCAATTTATTTTGTTTGAATAGCTCTTCTGTAACAGCCTTCCTTGACAGCATCTTTTCCTTGGATTCCTTCCAAGTCCTGAATTTTTTTTCCTGTCTCCAAGCTCCTGCTCTCCCATTCAGTCTGCCCTTAGTTCTGTGTCCCCACCATGGCCATAAGAGCAGGCTACCTTTTCCAAGCATGTGGGCCTTGGTGTGGAGTTTCTCACAGTACCCTTGTACTCTAACCAAGGAATTCTGGAAATGGTGGTGGCTCTCCTCCACTTTTTCCTGCTTGATCATCTGAACAGGTACAGGGAACCATGCTTCAGCCGACAGCCACTTCTGCAGCCTGCTGTTACCATTTCCTGCTGTTACCAATGGGACAAGGTCAGAGAAAAACCCAAAATGTGAACTCAAAACCAGCTCCCTTTGCTCAGGTATAGCACTCAGTGTGTCTCTGCCTCATTCTCCCGTTGTACTACAGCCCCAAGGGCTTTTCTTGAGCTTCATGCTCAGTAAATTTGGATGCTTTCAGAACCTGTTGAGCACACCATTTCCCAGAGCACACACAAGGCTTGCTGCCATCTGGCACTTGCTTGCTGTCCCCCATGCACTGATGGCTTTGAAACTTCTGCCAGAAGTGCTGTTCTTTAAAAAAACATTGGCACCAATTCTCTGTAATAACTGGCCAGGCCCAAAAATTGTTCCTGTTTCTTTTGGTTCCTGTGAGACATTCTGCAGGTCCCATGGGCACTGTCTAATGGAAATTTCTGGTATTTGATACTGTCTTTTGCTAGCAGATGCTGAACTGTGCCTGCTGGGGATCTGCCCCCCTAGTGATGCTGTTGCCTGCAGAGGCTTTGCACAGTCTGCCTGTAGGGCACAGATCACAGCAGGACAGACACGAACACAACAGCCCCGTGTCACTGAAATGCTGCTGCAGTTTCATGTAAACCAAAGGTTCTTGATTTTAAAGTTTAAAAAAGGCTACTCTTCTCGGACACTTCTGTCACTGTACCTCTCAGTGCTCTTTGATTAGACTTGAGGTGGCTGTCAAAATAACCATTTTGATGGTATTAAACATCGCATTTGGAAATCAGATTTCTTGCCCAGGAATCTGTGTGACTCATTAACAGCCCATCCTCTTGCTACAGGATGTTCTCAGGAGCTAAAGACTGTCAGGCCTTCACTTTGCAATATTCTGTGAATCTTCCTTGACTTGATTCCACAGCTATTTGCATCTTTTCTGTGTGTCATTTTGTGACTTGGGATTTTTTTTTTTTTGGCTTTTGTGAGAATAGAGTCTGGATATCTTGCATTATTTTGTCCAGCTGAGAAAACTGTTGCAGTTTTATCTGTTCTCTAGCAGCATGGGAATTCTTGATTTATTATTAGTCATCTATCCTAATTCAGGCACCTATTCGGGTGCTACTTCTGTCACGATTTCCTGCATTTTCCAGTCTTTGATGTGCCTAAATAATAAATCTTTTTTCATGTTTACAGTTGAATACTAGGACTGTGTCATTACCACTTGGACTGTGTCAGTATATTGCCATAGAATGTAGGAACTTGGACCCTGATTCTGATGATAACACCAGGACTTTGTCATTGGATGGGACTCTGCATCCTTGGCACATGAGTACCATCCTTCTCATTTCATCTGTCTGGGTCTGCTTTGGTGATCTGTATGTCCTTATTCTGTCACATTTTCAGATGTATTTCCACTGGATTTTTTTGTTTTTCTGTATCTTAACCCTGTAGACAACACTCCAAAGCATTCTGAGTGCTAGAAAAGCATTCTTTTTTTCCAAGAGGGTATCTTACACAGGTTGTCAGAAGACTAATGGTTAGTTTGTAACTAGGGAAGGTCTTGCAGAGTTTGAAAAACAAGTTTGGAAAAAGTTATTAAGATAATTCCAGTTGCTGACAGCATCATCTGTTTAAATTTTTGCCCCACTTTCATCCACCTTCCACCCTACTGTTTGTGATGATTCATATTTCTTCACTTTCTATGCCAAAAATAGAACACAGTTTGCTACAGTCTTTGGGACACACAGCACATGTAAATGTCATATCTTTTAGTAGTTTACTTTGAACTAAAATACAATAGGAGCAAATGATAAAGCTGATCAGCAAGTTTTCCATGATTTCTAATGCAAAATTTCCTGATCTCAACTTGGGAGTTTGCATGAGAGTCAGGAAAAAAAGAACCAATCAGTTTTTCCAATGTTGTCTTCAACAAATGCAGGCTGTGGAATATAATGACAAGGTCTTTTTGCATAGGGACATAAAAATGATAAAAGAATAGAGGAGTTTTATACAAAATCTATTAAACTGGAACTGCCAGTAACACTTTTATTAACTGTTTGTAAACAAAGATGTTATAGTAGGTTATATTCACACACATAGACACACTCACACATATGCATGCCCACACACACAAATGCAATTTGTCAAAATATTAAACTAAACCTGAAGGTAATATTCTCACTTGCTGACATACTGTTGAAAATCTCTGTCACTCGAGTGTCTTGAACTGATCCCATTCTAAACAGCCCTGAATGGAATATTAACATCATTTTCTGCCTTACCCTTTTAACACTTATTTTCAATAAGATTAAACTGGTTAGAACATCCCTCCTTTATGCAAGTTAATGACCCAGGAATAAGCATGGAAATAAACCTGCATGTAAGTGACAAGCAGAAAATGCACTTGGAAATTTCAATATACACTTTGTGTGGAAAATGGAGGTGGCTTGTCCTTCTTTTCTGAAACTGTCAGAGAAGTAAAGAATATAAACATTCATCTTATTTCAGTGATGTTTCTGGACAGTTGATTTCATCACTAACTGGAACCATCAGTTAGCAAAACACTGCAGCACTGATCACTGTGTAAAACTGCCTAAGTGTGTAGGAAAGGACCAGAACAGCACCTCAAAAATAGCAGGCATTTGCAGGGGTCTTTGGAAGCACTTGGACAACTGTTGGGAAAAATGCAAAATTTCTCCACACACTCTGTCCTCTGCTTTTCTAACCATAAGTGGTATAATTGTTATGCTTCTTTTCTTCATTTTCTCTTCCACATTCTGCTTCCAATTGCCTTACCCTCATCCAAGGACTCCTCAGTGACTAAACATTTTGAGCAGAGTGGTGAACGGGTTAAGTTGCACCATTAGGTGTCAGAGGAAGGACTGATAAGAGTTCAACAACCCTTCCCCTGCATGGGCTCCAGAGCACAGCTCCCAGCTGAGTCCTGTGACTTGGAACAGCAGAGGCAGGAACTGCTCGCCTGCTAAACACAAAGAACTGCAGCAGTGACCTGGCGTGCACCAGTCTTTGAGGAGCCTGAATACAAAAAGATTCTCACTTTCTTATAGACTCTTCCAAGAAGAACAGAACTAAAAAGAAAATCAGACATATGCATTGCATTTCAGGTCCTATTACGTGCTGCTTCTCTATTGATGTTCTGCAGCCCCACATGTAGGGACTGGGTAGCACTCTTTAGGCAGGGTGGTGACAGCAGTATAGCAGGAGAATAACAAAAAAAGAAAAACAAGTTTGGATGCAGGACATGTGCTCCCACTGACAGAAACGTGGAGCAGGCTACAGCAGATCACCACAGCAGTTTTGCTGAACCACTTTCCAAAGCAGAGCTAGTGCTGGATGTTGCAGGCTGGGATACCCAAGCAGGACTCAAAGCTGTACAATCCCTCTGCTGTCCGTAATTCTTTAGCTTAGCTGTGGTTTCTCTGATGTTCTCTATGTAGGAAATGAAGAATTATTTTACCCTCTTGTCTAGCAGCAACATGATGCAGTTTTCCATCATGTGCAAAGACTTGTAGCATACTGTGTGCGAAGTGCTGGCTGTCAGATTCCCTGTGGCTTTAATGCTCTCCACACCTCTGTTAAAGGCAATTGCACAATCCCTGTATTTTCAGATACTTTTTCAGCAATGCAGAAACCTCACTAGTTATGTCTTTAGATCTTTCTGCTATAAAGGTGACACTTAGATTGCTCACTTCTAGCTTCTCATTTGTCTGACTTTATTCTGCTGGTTTCTTACATTTGGCAGCAGCCAGAACAAATGCACATTTTAGAGACAAAAGCTTTCACTACTGGAAAAACATCCTCTGTATCTCCTTATTGCCATTTTCCTTACCTTGGATCCATTAACATCTGTGGCCAGAAATCACAGAGATGAGTTTATGTACCAGATCTTCTGGCCTCTGTGTTCTCTCATGTGCACAGCAAGGACAGAATTTATTTTTAACTTGGCTACCTTTCCTCCTCATGAACTCCTCCCTACCTTACAGTCAGCAGCATCTGCTGTTAGAAGCCATGAACATTATCCAGCTGGGGTGTCTTCCCAAAGTTCCCTCTGGCTCTGTGGATCAGGGCTATGTAAGTCTTACTTTTGTTACTTTCTCTGTTAGTGTTTGAAAAGAAAGTAAAAATACCTTCCTTATTTCCCAGCTGCTCATGACCCTATGTCTTGGCATTACTCCTTGGAGCAATTACTTGAACTCTTTTACTTCATGCTCATGCCAGTCTTGTGGATGTGCAATACCTTAGAGATGCCTTTTGAAATTTTCCCTTCCTTTGAAGACATTTAAAGATAATGAAATCTTTCCTTTGGTTTTTTTTTTTTCCTCTTAGCAAGTAAGTGATATCAGTGATATCGGAGCAGTGTCTGCTTTCTGACATTTCCTGATTCTGAAATTTAGAGAATTTATGTTTAAGGGAATTTATTTAAAAAATTGTGCTGTTGTTCTGACATTGTTTGCAATTACTTTTGGTTGGGTTTTTTTCCTGAACTTACAGTAAACCCAATTTCAAGGGTCAACTTCTATTTAAAAAGCCTCCTACTGTTGTTTATATTTTAACCACTGTGCTAACCAATGTACCCTGACTCTGAAATAAGATCTGATAAACTTCCACCTATGGGTGATCCTCACAATGATCAAATAAATGAGAACAAACACCACAAGATTAGAACTGGAGAGAGATTTAGATACTGTGTGCATCAATGAGGAGAAGAAGGAAAGAAGGAAAGGCACAAAAGGATAAATCAACAGTTTACAAGGATCCTGTCAGACATAATGCCTTGACAAGTCACGTCCTTGTCACAAGACAACAGTGAGGAGTGCCAGTGTGGCAGATGAAAGACACCTCTGTTTTGTCATTTTCTTGTGGAAAACTTACAGAATGGCTGTTTTTGTACCAGGAACAATTGGTAACGATATTCTCAAGTCCAGTTTTCCAAGATCAGATCCATTTAGATAGAGATTAATGAGATTTCTTCAGATCTGCATTGCCATCTTTGAATGAAATGGCAATATTAGTGTTCTTTGCTTTCTTCAGAGCATTCACACCAATGTAGGTGCATTTTAATCAGATTTGAGACAATGAGATTGAGAGAAGAACCAGAGCGAAGCCTTAAACTGGCAAAAACAACGAGGAAGGAGTATAGATTTTGAACGAGTTTATATAGATCTTTAATATGAAGAAAGCTTGCAAAAGAGTTTTCTGACCCGATGCATGCAAATTTTCCCAAACTATCCTAGACATGTGTTAACAAACCTTTGGCTACCACAATAGGCTTCTGTGGATTTGGAAACCAGTAGGAAAAGCTGATCTGATTAAACTGTCTAACACATAGTGTTTATTGGTGAGTTTTACAAACTCACTTAAGACTCACAGCCTTTCAAACCTCTCCATGCAGCAGAAACAGCTGCATTCCCAACCCACTTATGCTGGGGTTTTTTGTTAGACTTTTACCACCTGATGTGCACAGTAACCCAATGACTACCTCAGTGGAAATGGGAGAGACAGAATAATGGGGAAGGTGCCAAAGATGCTAGAGAGGGCAGGGCTGAGCAAAAAACCAATTTTGCATTGGAGTAAGGAGAAGACACACTATGTGATAATATGTGATGGGAAGGAGGCACAGGGATTGGTGAGGAGATGAGTTTGTAGCCAGGGAGTCAGGGGGTATGGAGCAGGAGAGATGAAAAGTAAGATCTAGAGCTAGAATTGAAAATGAGGTTGATTGTTAAAAATGTGGAGCTAAATCAGGCTCAAATAGCTCTCAAAAACCTGCTTGCTAGTAAAGCCTACGTGGTGTTCTGCTCCTTTGTTTTACTATTCTTTCCCAATGAGTAACTGGTCCTAAAACCTGATAAGCCTGATCCCACATGTAATTGCATTATATCCCACCCATTCTTCCTGTCACCATTCAAATGTTTCCCTGAGCTGAGTCCAGCTCCCATCAGCTCCTCTCCTTGGCCCATCTGCTTTGTTTCCCTGGACTAACATCAGTGGTATCCCAAGCCTCTAGAGATATGCCGTGCTTTGCTGTTGTTCACAAGTTGCATTAAAACAGATTCAAGCACAGAAAACAGCCAAATAGCATGGTATTATACTATCTGACAGGAGAAAAACAGCATAGGACAAGCAGGATCAGCTTTAAATATTTCAGATAAACAGTAAAATATAAGCTAATCTGGTTCTCATGCTAGAATGCCTCTCTCACATATTTACTCCTGCACTCCTAGTTTTATCACAAACCCTCAATATACTGTAACTTCTACTTAAAGCAGCAGGATGATGTAGAAGTGGACAGCCTCATTAGTTTTTAGAAGCAACTCATGATTCTATAAACTTTTGGCCTCCAGTTGCAGAAGACTGAATTTCACGATCCAGCAGTGTTCATTCAAGTCTGTTTTCCCCATCCATTATTCATCCTACTCCTGCCTCTGGTGAGTCACTAGCACATTTGATTCAGTAATTTGTTTAAAAGAAACACCAGAGAGTTAACATACAAAAGAAGACATGAAATGGTGCTGCAGTGCAACTTTTCCAAGGTAAAGGCTGCTTGGGAAATACAGAGTGAGCTGATGTTGAAATCAGGATAACACACTGATGAACAAAGTCTGACACCCTCGCTGGATGAGTTTGTGCATGCAGTGTGAGATTAAATGTCTGGCAAGGAAGAACACTGAATTGCTATCTATGATTCTTAAACCTAATATTTAATCTTGAGAGTATCCTCTTAAATCTAAAGTCTAAATGAAATTAAGTCCTACTCCCAAATAGAAGGAAAAAAAAGAAAACTCTAAGTCAAGGAGACAGCAGAAAAGTAATTCTTTTACAGAAGTTAATATCTGAATCTTATAATCATGCTTACCATTAGATTAAATAGAAGTTGCTCCTTATATATCAATACAGGTATACATGGCTGAATTTCCTATTGGGACTCTAATATCAAAAGAAAATCAGATCCTGCCTGGACACCTGATTTTCCATGCTTTCCAGCAATATCATTCCTGCCTTTTCTCTAGTAGAGAAAGACCTAACCATTTGAGAACAAAACATATCCTGCAAAACAAGAAAGTGCCTTTGCATTTAATAGCATCCAGTAGGAATGATTGAATCTGATTTGGTAATCCATCCAATTCAAGGTTGTTTGAACAGCCACACCAGGCAAGGGGGGAGCAGCATGGGAGAATGATTAACTTAATCCTCCTGCCTTATTTGTTTGATGCTGCCTCACTCCAGTGCAAGTCAATAAAACTTTGAGCACCGACACACACAACTTCCAGCACCCTCCAAGCTGGCCCAAAATGGGGATTAGCAAAGCTGCCTTTCTCCTTCTGTTCTTTCTCAGCTCAGGTAAGAGTCCTTTGCCTTCTGCTTGCCTAGGTAAGGCTGGGGTCAGACACTTGCAAGCTCCATGTGATGAAGGTAGGTTCCCAAATCCCTGTGTCACAACTCCCCTGGATGATGATGGATTTGGGGCTTGCTGGGCAGCAAGAGCTGCTGCTGAGCAGAGTGAGAGCTGTCATTGCTGCAGGGTTGTGTTCCTTGGAGACACCAGAAAAGGAGCTGCCTTGGTGTCTGCATGGGCAGCTAATGACTCCCAGCAAATGTTTCCCATGGCCAGAGACAGGGGCACCCTTGGGAAGCAGCCTGTCAAAGGCTTGTGCAAAGGCATGGCTCTCTCTGGTTTCAGCAGCCTTTCAGCTTAGGTTTGGGTATTTTTTTTATTATTTCCAGCCACTGTGATCCTTATTCTGATTGCTCTAAAGTTTGTTAATGCTTGTGCAAAACAGAATGATACAGGAGAGGAGAGCTTGTTCTATACACTGCAGTTTCAGTCTTTTTCATAACTACATTCTTAGCAGTGAATTTTTCATTCCATGTGATAGGGAGACCAAATCTGATCACTGTTAGGTTCTGCAATATTTTTGGTACAAAAAGATATTTTTTGTGGGAGTTGATACAAAAATTTTGGAACACAAAAGAACTGAATTGGGTTCTTTAGATATATTTCTATGGGTTTCATACATATGAATGTTCTCTGTCCTGAAAACCTTAAATTCCAGTGAACTGTGAGATTCAGACCACACAGCTTCTTGCGGGCATCTGTACAACCACACTATATGTTATGATTGTAGTAAAAAATAGAGTTATGTGTGCTAATGCATATATAAAGGTATATTAAAATAAACAAACATTTTACATGTGCAGTTTTAAAACATAAGAAAAAGTAACAGTTAGGAAAATATATTAATAGATTTTAGCTGGAAATATTAGAGACGTGCCCCAACATAAAAAAAAAATCTGTTATTTAATGCTAAGAATTTTTATCTTAGTTTAAATTCTAGTTTCTAAACTAGATTTCTAGTTTGTTTTTGTAAAAGAACAGCCTCTGTAAAATCAAATGCCTTCCTCAGTTAAATAGGAATTTTATGTGAGGGAGAAAAAGATACTATTAGGGCTTTTATCTGAAATATGTTGCTTTTGTTTGCAAATTATTTATAAAATGGTATTAAATATTTGCATTTCTGAATAAGATAGTGATACATCTTTCTGAGACTGTAAAACATCATAGATATAGGGAAAATTATAAGATGAAAATTTACTGGTTTTTTATTGATTGCACATTTTCATTTTTATTTTCCTACAAGTAATGCCCTTCCATGTAAATATAACAGAAAAGGGGGAAAATATGTTTATTATGCAAATCAATTATGACCCTGTCAATATTTCTAAAATAAAATGTTGTATTAATAATGACAATATTTTTGCAAAATGTCAAAACAGAACAGAATTAAGTTTGCATGGAAGCTGTACCATAATAGGAATTCTTTACTTGTTTTTCTTTTCCTTGTGGAGAGCATTGCAGCATCCCTATGATATTGTCTTAACCTAGTTCAATGTTTTGTCTCAAAACTCATTTCTTGTCAATGTTTTTGTTTTGAAATAACTAGTAGAATTGTCATTGGACTCTTCTCACTTATTCTTTTGTTTTCCAGCAGCTATCCTTTTCTTCCATGTATACTCTTAAAGTAACTGCCAACCCTTCAGGACGAGCTCTTCCCAGGGGTTTTTAAATGGAAAAAAAATTCTGCAGTAACTTCTATGCTTTTGCAGTTGTGTGAGAGGAAGCATAATTTGGCTTTTATCCCTATTTTACCAGCTTCAATGCAAAATGATCTTTAAGAAAATACCCAGTTGCAGGCTAAGCTATGTCTCAGGTGAAGGAGTTTAACAGGAGGACACTTATGGGCCTGCTTCACAGTAAAGAGTGTTACTTGGGAAAGGGAGGAGCTGTTGCCTTTCCCAGCTGGAAAGGCATCACTAAACAACCCAGTGGAGCCCCCTCTCACGGACCATGGGTCTGAGTGGGACAAGGAGGCTTTTTGTCCCTCCTGCTGGCATTGGGCCATGGCTGAGGCACACAGGGGTCAGAGAAAATGAAGAAGTTCCTCTCTGCAACATGGCTGTTATTCCTGAGATTGCAGTCATGGTCTGGTTCATCCCATGTCTGCCTTTTAT
The DNA here is from genome assembly GCF_036417665.1 of Passer domesticus. Taxonomy (NCBI): domain Eukaryota; kingdom Metazoa; phylum Chordata; class Aves; order Passeriformes; family Passeridae; genus Passer; species Passer domesticus. The sequence goes on from NC_087476.1 coordinate 57,092,828, forward strand.
TCAGCAATTGTGTAAGGCCAGGCACAAAAGCACAGAGCAGGAATGAGATGTCCTGCAGTGACCAGGGGCCAGGGTGTCTGTTTGGGGTTGAAACCCTACAGAACAGGTAATCCCTGCTCAGGGCCAAATGTTTGTCAGAAGAGTCATATGCTCCACTGATAAAGAAACTGTAAAAATCATAGAACTCATGCAACTCCATGACCCTGCAGCTGGAAGTCATGTAAGTCACTGTGCTATGCACTAATTCTGAGACTGCAGAGCTGTAACAGGAAAATACTAAATTCCAAAGTCCTTTACAAGGAGGACCGTTCTGGAACACTTTTTGAGTTCATCATTAAACATAGATGTACTTTTTAGTATCCTGTATATTTGACATGCAACTGTAGCCCAGAGGTTGTTAGGTGAACTTATTTACCTGTTTAGTGTCTTGTCTTAATTCATTGCAATGGAGGGCAACAGCTGCTACCTTTATTATTAAGTAAGTTCAGCACAGGGTTATTATGAAAATTACAAACTGAATATCTGACAACCCCAGTGACTGAGGGTGGTTTGTTTCTTTTTAGAGTAGGAACCTTTGAAAGGAGGTGACTGGTAAGTCTGAAGTCATTCCATGTGGATAGATGGACAGCAATGGACAATCCACATCTTTCTTGAGCCCCATTTCTCTGCTTTGTCCAAAGTTTGCACGGCCAATATTTTCTTTCTGAAACACCTCACTTTTTTTGCTCCTTGGGTCATCCACTCCGCTCCCATTACTTTATACCATAGGTTTGTGTTATCACTGTTCAAGCTTTTTTCTGTCCTGCCTTACACTGGGTTTTCAGTGATGCTGCCTTTTGCCATACCAGGAAGGCATTTTAGATTTATCCATATTTTGTCACCATTATTTTGTCACCAACTATTCCATTAATTAAATGATGATGTCACATGACTAGATTACAAAGAATTTAACATGAGAGTTTGAAATAAATCAAAACATCATTCCCATTTTCACTCCTTTCTCTTTTTTTCCTTTTAGTTCAAGGAAGCATTCTAGACCGCTATGTGAAAACAGAGGGAGCTTGGTTGCTCAACCCAATGAAGCAAGTTTATAGAGCAAACAGTGATGAAGAATGTGCAGAGAAATGTGAAAATGAAGAAAAGTTTGCCTGCAGGTAATTTCCACTGGTTCCCACATATATCTTTCATTGCAGGTGATGGAACAATATGCCTGTTTTATCCGCAGTCTGAACTTTTAAGGGTTTCCTTATGACTATGTGGGGGTTTGAGGTTTGCTGGAAAAACAAAAAAATGTGCACAAACAGAATGCCTGGGACATGTAGATGAAGACAAAAAAAATAGAGAAATTAAGAAAGTTATGTTGAATTTTTATTGAAAAACATTATGATATCTTGATGCACAGCTTGACATGCTGCAAACCAACTTGACATAGTTTTATCAAGACTCTTGCACTCCTTCTGCAACAAGGAGTCATTAATTTATTGGAAATTTAGGTCAGCAATAATATCATTGCTTATTTTCATTGCATTGCCTATCATGCAGATAAATCCATTATTCAGAATTTTACTAGAATTTGGACCTAGGTAACTTCTATTTACTTTGAGAAGGAGATGGCCACCTAAACCTTAATGATTCTAAACCCTTCTTTCAGCCAAATCCTCCTGCTGCACTTGCATTAACCAGGCTCAAGGGGCTAGAAAAGTGTTGATGAACCTGTGTTGTTGGTCTTTGCTCAGGTTTCTGCCCCACTGGAGCCCATTGCTCTGAGCCTCAGGCTTCTGGATCTCCTGTGCCAAAGCCTTGCAGCCCGTTGAGCTCCAGCAGTACAGCAGGAAACTGGGGCAGTGAGGAGAGGTGTCCATTGCTGCAGTGGGAAGCAGTCTGCACAGAGGGGGCAGAGGGGTTGTCCCTTCCAGTGTACCACTTCTGCAGCACTTCTGCAGTGTACCACTTTCTGAACTCGGCAGAGTGCTTGCCTGCAGTGCTGTTTCAAGCACTTGGTTCTACTTAATGCTTTTATTCTAGGCAGGGATACAATGCTGCTGACTTCATAAATGTGTTTGGTAAATTTGTGTTTTAACTTAAATGAGACAATGAGACTTTTTAAAAAAAGGTGTAACCCTGAAGGATGACAGAGGTCTGCTGACTGTATGAAATACCACCAATTCCCCTTGATCCAGCTTCACTCTGAAAACCACAAAGAGGGCAGAGCTGCAGTAGCACATGGTTCAGGAGAGTAGGGAGGAAAGCAGAGAGGGCAAGTCTGTATATTCAGATTTATTTACAGTTTTCAGGGAATGAATGTTCCCTTTTGAGGCATATTCAGACACAGTATCATTCCCCAGCTTCTGCCCTGGGGTCTAAGCCTGCCGTCACTTGGCACTGGAATCATCAGGTTAATGCCTCCTTAATTAATTATGTGAGATCTATTACAATCAAGCAAGAACAGGTGCTGTCTGGCAGGAAGGATTTGAGGGAAGAAAGATAAATGTTAGAGCTTAAGACCAGGCCAGCACTGCAGCATCCTCACATTAATGCTTCAGACCAATCTGTTCAGCTCAATACTCTAGACTTATTATCCCACCTTAGAGGTGGATTGGGCCGTGCTCCTTAGTTACTTTCCTACTTAGAAATTTAACATTACTGAGAGCTTAATTGGCTTAATTGGGCATAACAACTTTCTTGTTACCCTGAAGGCCATGCTGCTATTGCTCTTTTCTTTTTGGTCCTGAAAAGCAAGCTGTGGGAACTATTTAGCCTGTCAAAAGGTTTCCTTAGATGCTGTTCTAGAGGCTACACCGTCTGCTTCAGTTTTGCAGTTTACAGCCTAGGCAGCCTTGCTGAAAAGACAAAAGGCTATGACTTACAAAGTGTTTACTCTCAGTAGAGTTACTACAAAATAATTTAAGATCCTGGACTGTGTTTGACTCCTTGAATGAAAATGAATATTTTCAAAATAAGGTGCCTTGTGTATATATCCCCTTCAACATGGTCTCTTGAACCTCTGGCAAGTTATAAATCCCTTGTTATAATTTCTCCTTGCAGCTCCCTTTCAGCCTAGGTTTGTTATGAACACTTAGAAGTGAAAATCACCACTGAAAATGTGAGCTGCAATACTCAGTGATTTGAAAACATTTTGCAGTCTTAAATATCACTGAACTGTAGTGTTTGATAAAATGGTAACTGAATACTCAAAAATGTTTTCAGGAAAATAAGCATATATTCAGTACTGTTTCTTACATTGCTCTCTCCTCTTAAATTTGACAGGGCCTTCTTGTTTACCAGTAAAGACCAACAGTGTTTAACATTGACAGAGAACACCAAAACAGCAATGGTATTCAGAAGAGCAAATGCAGTTCTTTACGAAAAAAGAAGTATGTTTATATCTTTTTTGTATTATTGGACTGTGGTTCAGATAAAAATTATCTATTTTTATAGTATTTGTATATTGTTGTATGATGTTTGTACTCTTCAGTTAATTAATTTGGTGGCATTTTTATCCCATTCTTATTTTTATGATGTAATTAATTGATGTGGTGAATTTTTGTGTTCTGTTTTTTACATGTTTTGTGATTATTTTTGTCATACATGAGGATTATTTGATAGAAATGCTCTCTAATTCTTTCTGAAAATAAGAAGTGTGTCTCTGAGGAATGGCAGGTATCCAATTTTTTATCCCGTTTCAAAAATTATCACCTTATGCCAGATGCAAGGAAACAATTGGGTTTTAAGACTATTTTTGACTTACATTATCAAGCATGGAGCTCTTGCTGTATACAGGGAAGAAGGAATGTGGTTTATTTTTAATGTAACATAAATTTCATTGTGCTGTTCCCTGACTTTAGTAATACATAAGGAAGAAAAGATCTCCTTAGGGATCATTCAGATATAAGTTAATGTGGTAAACTCTGAATAGAATTACTTCTGTTCTGTGTTAAATGACTTCATTAACATTGTGTTCAACCATTTGCTGATTTGTAATTTGAAAAAATACTAGGACATTTGAAAATATTCAGAAATTGGAAACTATATTATCTCAAAACTTTGGTCTCCTTCAACAAAGAAAGGTGCATCAAAATCTAAAATGAGCCAGTTTCTCAGCTGCTGAAAATCATGGAGTGGTTTTGATGGGCCAGTTTCTAAGCAAAAGGCAAGAATCTCAGTAACTTGACAGTAAATACCCATGAGCTCCAGAGAAATTAACCTTTACTTCTCTGTTGACCTTGGTGGTTCATTCTTCCCTGTGGGCTAAGACAATGCTGTTTGTATAGCAGCTGCAAGGAGATGTTAGATAGTAGTTCAACAGCTTTAGCTGGATTGCAGCTGAACATCCAAAAGAGATTTTGTTCAGGCACTGTGGATAAGTGCCTGATAAGGAAGATAAGGAGGTAATTTTTCACAGAAAGGTGTGTAAGTACTGGGCCACGTTGCCCAGAGAGGCTGTGGAGCCTTCAGCCTTGCAGATATTGGCTGGACACAGCTCTGGGCAGTCTCACTCACCTTAGAACCTGAATGTGCTATTTCTGGGGCTATGGACCAAAGACAACTGAGGGTCCTTTTCAACCTAATATTTTCTGAAGCCTTTGTCCAGCTGCATTTTTTCTGTAGGTAATTTAATGTTTAGAACACTAGTTTTTTCATTATACACAGAAGCAGGTGGGAATTTCTATAAATCACAATTAAGTAATGCAAAGAAATCTTCTGCAGTGCTTATTTAGAAGGAAAACTGAGTGGATCAAATAACAAGTAACAAAGCTAAAAGACTGAATGAGCAAGTTATATGTAAATAATCATATTGGTTTTTCTTATTGTGATCAGGAGCTAGATTCTGATTTTGGTTTATTTTTGAGACATCCCTTGGATTTACGGAAGTTAGAACCTGGTACTGCAATACTCACTGGGGATTTGTTACTATATGTTTTGGGGCCATAGACATGTGTTTTAGTTTCTTGAAATAACAGAAACACACCACTAAAAGTGTGAAAAACTGTTTGACAAAACCAAAATTTCCAAAAATTGCACCTCTGTCTGCAGATAGCAAGATTGGTATCATAAACATCAAAAACACAACCTACTGTGTATGTGTTAGATGGTGTCTGTGTTACTCATCTTTGTATTTGCAGTAATTTTTTCAGTCTAAGCAATTACTTGGTGAGACCTGGTTGCTATTTGTCATTGCGTTCAACAAAAAGGATGACAATTACTATAAAACTGACAGTTTCAGAAGTTATTTTTTTCTACAGTATGTGCTATAAAAGAGAAAGTTAATCTTCTCTGATTTACAATAAAAAGTAGCAAGAATTAAAGCTGCATTTGGGAATTGTTACCTACATATCTGTTTGGAAATAGTTAACCCAAGGGACGTGGGTTGAGTTTGGGGATCAAAGTTAGTAATTTGTCATCAGAAAGGAAAAGCCCTAAAGGTTATATAAACGGTCAAAAGTTTACACAAACAAGAAGAGTCAGCACTTGACTGATTCAATGTTCAGTGATTGAGGGGTTTAATGTTATTTTATTGCAAAATTGTTTGAGAGATCCAAATGGCTTCCAGCTAAAGTTTCTAGAGTAAACTTGCCTCTATATATACATTGAAATAAAAGCATTCCTAAGGGTGCATATATAAATTCAGGTCTAAAATATCAGCCCTCAGAAAAGCTGAACCATATTTTGGAATCAAATATTACTTCTTTTCACTGTGGGCAAGACAGGTCTGTGTAAAATGGCATTGTTTCTCAAGAGTGCTGTTAATCTTCTGCTTGTATGTCAGCTTTGTTACAACTTTGATGCTGAGAAAAACTGTTGCAAAACTTGGTCTCTACTGAGTATTCAGTTTAGACACTACTTAAAAGACACTGAGACAAACCACATCACAACCTAAAATACAGATTGCTTCCCCAGGGAAATGGCAAATGAGTTTCCTACTTAGATTTCTGGGCCAGAGGACACGTTGCCTAACAGTGACTGTCCCTAAACTGCAGCTGTCTTGTCTTCAGCTGAATTTGGGTGACTGTCTTTAAAGATTTGATTTTAATTACTGTGCATACCTATAATAATCTCATAGGAGGTAAGAAAAAGAGAAAGTGTTTTTATTTTTATAGTATCTATTGCATTGTTTAAAGCATATTTTATTATTTATTCTCAAAATAACTGGGTTGTGTTGCACTTATTTCTCTGGAATTCTGGTGTAGAACTTCTTTTGCTTTAACATGAATTTTTCAGTCCCAATGAAGTCAACTTAGACATCAGCTATCTAGCAGATTTTTACAATGTACAATGTCTAGTTTTGAGAACATAACCAAGTGAAAATATGATCACACATATTTAAGTGTGCTGGCATGAAAATGGATTTTGTGTATGTTAAAATCCAGTGGATAGGCCATGATACTGATTAAGCACATATCATTTCAGTTTATCTTCTAGAATGCAAGGAGGGAAAAGGAGTGGATTACAGAGGAACAGAAGCCAAAACTCAGAAGGGTGTGAAATGCCAAAAGTGGGCTGATAATGCCCCACATAAACCAAAGTAAGGTCTTTTCGTATCTGTTTATATGTTTTTCTGAAATTTTGTAAAGCCATACATATGTGCTAATTTGTCTTGTAAGAAATTTGTTTCATGTTAGAAAATCTCCTTATAAAATATTTTTCTATACCTATCTATAATAAGACAAACCTCTCGTCTGAGTTGTTACTCAGAGACCTCTAAGTGGTGCTACCTGATCAACAGAGACACTGTCAGCCTTGGCAGTCACATTTAAATTTTATGGGTTTCACGTGAGCAAAATACTAGACAGGGAAACATCTGGTTCTGCTGAAATCAGAATTTTTTCAGTAATCTCACCAGAGCAATAACTTCTTCTCTTGGCCAAAGGTATAACGTGGCAGATGAGATAGAGGTGCATAATTTTATCAGTGAATCCACAATTAACAAGGCAGTATTTCTTGTATTTAATAAAAAACACCTGACTGGTGTTTAGAAGCTATAGCTTCTATTTAGAAGCTATAGCATTCATGTTACAGAGGACTCTCACATTTCAGCAAATACAGTTTCATTGCATCTCCCAGGGAACATATCCCAGAGGAAGCTGTTCACTACATGCCACATGGCACCCTGCCTGAGCAATAACTGCTGGAAACCAATAGTGAAAGAAAATGCACTGTATTAAAGGCATAACTGGCCATGGAGGCACAGTAATTCCTGAAGTTTATCATTGTAGCACTTCTAATGCTTCAGCAATGGCACACAGTAACTGTTAGGGGCCGTCTGAAGACCAACATCTACAAAACTGTCCTCAGATAAAGATTTTGTTTTTAGAGCCCTCAGCTGACTAATTGGGACACTCCTTATTCTGTATTCCCATTTAATTCTGTTCCAGTTACACACCTGAAAAATATCCCAAAGCAGGACTGGAGGAAAACTACTGCAGAAATCCTGATGCGGATGAAAAGGGACCCTGGTGTTACACAACAGATCCTGATACCAGATTTGACTACTGTAGCATCCCTGAGTGTGAAGGTCAGGACACATATACCAGCTTCTTTCCAATTTTTACAAGATGTGTTCCAGAATGTGAGGTTATTCAGACACTTTTATTTTCAATTGAACATTTGTTTCAAACTTGAATTTAGTTCAACACGAAACTTTCCAAAACATTTTCAACATCAACAAGGAAGATACCAAAAGACCCTGAAAACAGCAATACAGTGTCTTTCCCCCCACCCCCCCAGATAAAAAAGGCATATGGGTGTATTAATATATCACAAAATTGGAATTGAACTAAATGACGTTTGCTAGTGCAAAACTCAATAAAATGTGACAGCAGCAAAGAACAGATTTTAAATTATATCTTAATACATTCAATTTATCTATTTTAAAGCCTGTAGTCTGTAATATTGTTTTGGGGTTTCTTTTAATGGCATACTACAAATGTAATCAACTAGTTAAAGTCATCTTACCAAGGAAAATAGGCTTTTACTTTGCCAAAAAAATGACTGTACTTCAGCCTCATGCTGTGATCAGGCTCTTGTGCTTCATGTGAGACAAGTGGGAATGTTTCTGGACCAGTTCATCAGGAGCTTTCTGTCTCTCTTCTCCTTATTCTGCCTTGTTCCTACAGTAGAGTGCATGCACTGCAGTGGAGAAAACTACCATGGAGTAGTTGCAACAACAACGTCTGGGCTTGAGTGCCAGCGCTGGGACTCCCAGGAACCTCACTCCCATGGATACCTCCCAGAAAAGTGAGTCAGGTTCTGTGATGGTACCACCAGTGGTGGGCTGAAGACCACCCTGTACCAGACAGGATAATTGTTACAGCTATTAGCATATTTTAAAATCTTATTTTTCTGTTCAGTTTTCCAGAGAAGGATCTGAAGAATAATTATTGTCGTAATCCTGATGGAGAACCTCGGCCCTGGTGTTTCACTACCAGTCCAACTAAACGCTGGGAATATTGTGACATTCCTCGTTGCAGTGAGTCTGGCTTCTAGGTTTCTTCCAGTCAGAGTGGTGTGAGAATCTAGGACAAACAGAAGAGGTCCCAAAGATAAAGAAAAGTATAAAAGACAGCTGAATTTTATCTCAAAGAAAAAAATCAATCACTTTAAAATGAACTTCTGATGGCTTTATTGAGGCTAGACATTTCATAGGCATATCATAGTCATTTCTAATGGTTTTGTCTGGAGCACATCTCCCTTCCTTGATGTGTCTTCCTATAACCAAGAATTTCTGGTGTTTATTCTGATGTTCCTCTTTTGATACCAAGAAATTTCACTCTTCCTGAAAATACTTTGGCTTTTGTTTTGCTCTTCCAAATGAATTCTCCACCTTTTCAGTTTTCTTTTCCCCTAAAGGTCTGTCCTTGCCATTATACTTTTCCTTAGGACTTCTCACTAGACCTCAACCTTGCTGTCTCTCACCAGTATGTCTATTTTACACGTGCACCTGTCTGTATCACTGATGGACTAGACACTTTCACCCCAGTTTTCTTCACAGTATTACCACTTGCTCACTTTCCAGATCTGTTCTGATGAGGCTGCTAGCATTTTCATATCCTGACTTTTATATCCTGGATTGTATCCTGGCTGCTGTAAAGGGGCAGATGCAAATGATCTTCTGGCAGCCTGATTGCTTGTGAAAACTCATAATGGGAGAAAGAAAAGTTAAGAAAGATATCTTTAGATCTTTTGTCTGGCTTTCAGACTTTTCAAATATTTTGATATTTAGAACTTACCTGCAAAGAAATCAAATAAAAAGCCCACCTAATTATAAAGACCAGAGTGGTTTGTTGGTTTAGTTTTTTACTATATCTAGAAGGCTGTGATTAATTTCAGTTCCTTTTTCTGTAACAGCAACACCCCCACCACCTCCTGCACCAGGACGGCAGTGTCTCTCAGGAAGAGGAGAAGACTATCGAGGCACAATATCTGTTACTGAGTCAGGAAATACCTGTCAGCACTGGAGCTCTCAGTCTCCCCACAGACACGCTCGCACTCCTGAAAACTATCCCTGCCAGTAAGTGAAACCCCTCTGTTATTGAGTGTCCATGAGAAATACCAAGTCTCAAAGTTACTCCAGTTTTGTTCATCTGTATTGCAAAGTTCTTCAGTTACACCAGCATTCATCACCTGCTGGATCCCATATTTTCAATTTTTCCATACATTTCTTTTTATTGACTTCTTTGTTCTTGAATGCAGGTGTCTTCTCTTCTGACTTTCACGCTCTTCTTGGCTGACTTTTTCCCTCATTTAATCCTTTTACTGTATGGCTGCTCAGATGAAACCATGTGGAGTAAGAAGGGTACAGTTATGATATTTGCTTGGGGCTAGATTCTTTCACCCTAGATTCTCTCTGCTGTGCTACTCTTGACTTACAGTCTCTTCATTCATCCATCAGTCATGCAGGTATCTGGTTTAGCACATCCAAAACACCAGCGAATTGCAATTATTCATGTAACAAATGGCATCAGTGAATACAACATTAAACTAGGTAGCAAGAGAGTCTCCATTTGTTCATAACTTTTAATAGATTTCCAAAAGAGACTTTTATCAGTCAAGTTTTCTGTTCTAGGGGCCTAGATGAAAACTACTGCAGAAATCCTGATGGTGAGAAGAGGCCATGGTGTTACACCACCAACACAAGTGCCCGGTGGGAATATTGCAACATCCCCTCCTGTGATAGTACCAAGCCAGAGGCCCCTGGTAAGAACAGGAGACAAGTGGAAGAGAAGGTTCATCATGGTTTATTTTGAAAAATCTCATGTGACTCTGCTCAGTTGCATTGCTGCTGTCACTGTTGGCATTGCCATGTCTAGTTGAACTGCTGGGTCTGATGTGGAGCCCAGGCTGGTGTTTTCAGTCTGGTGGCTAAGTGCAGAAGGTTTTAAGTCAGCTGCTGTCTCAGATCAGGAAATTTTGCGTGAAAGAAGTCTTTTCATTTTGCCCAGTGGTATATATTTTTAAATGCTCCATGGAAAAGTTAGTTAACTTTACATGCCAGTTCCTTAAAAACTGAATCTGTAGCAAAAACCTAAGATAGCTTAGGAGCATTGAACCAAGACTCCATAGAAAATAATGAGAAGAAAACTCTCTTTACACAAGGTAGTCTTGTTCCACACATAGGTGTATGGCAAAGACACAGACAGCCCCCATCCTGAACAAATTTTGATCCATATGTTAACTATTTGGCTTGTTATCTGAAATAAATCCCCATGTGGGACCATAAAATTAAGTGCAAGTGCTTTTAATCTAGCATATAATGAAATTTTTGCAAGCCCTTTTGAAATCTTCCTTTTGATCTACTGTCTGAGAAGGATTCTGTTACAGAGAGCATGCTGTGGTGGTCAGTGAAATACTCTGGCTTCTTGTTTTCTGTTGTCTTTCTATGCTCAAGTATAAATGTCAAAGTATTAAGATGCAAGAGATTGGTTTCTGTTATTCACTACAGCTGTTGATGTGCCTGAGCAGGCTGAAGTCACTGAGGAGTGCTATCAGGGCAATGGGGTGACTTACCGTGGCACAGCTTCTTTCACTCGCTCGGGAAAGAAGTGCCAAGCCTGGAGCTCCATGTCGCCTCACCGGCACAACAAAACAGCACAGAACTTCCCAAACGCGTACGTGCATCTCCCATTTCCAGGTTTCACTGGGCAGTGGTATTCATGAGCTTGTTTTGATTTGCATCATCATTGCACAACAATGATTATAAAGCTGGGAAGGGAGTGTACTAGATAAAAATAATACTTTCCTTTTCTTCTTCTTTTATCATGGAAGTGTTTTTTATTAACTTCATCTTGAAAGAAACCACAGGTGTCACTATTATACTTTAGACTAATTAACTGTGTGTTTCTACATTGCTTCTAAGGCAATTAATAGTTGTAATAAATTTTCCCTTATGCTGAAATGAGCTGTTTCTATGCATTAATTTATTCATGAGTTCGTCTTTGCTTCCTTGTCTGCAAGTCATTAAAACTTGGAAGAAGGAATAGATTTTTTCTTTTTCCTAATATTTATCACTTATTCTTTCCAAAATGCAAAAAAACTATTCCTTTTGAAAAACTATTGCCATATTTGAAAAAAATAAAATCAATTATATCTTTGCTATACATGTATGCATTTACTTATATGGATTTTTAAATTATATTTTACTTTAAGTGCTAATGAGTGAATAAGTATTTGGCATATTTAAATATTTAATGCATGTGTCCTGATTTCTTTCTTCTGTAAAAACAATTTCAACTGGCCATGACAGAATGTACATGATAAATGGCATACGCTAACTCCGAAGCAGATCTGCTGTCTAAAATGTTCTTTTGAGCTCTCCCCAGGGCAGTGGCATGGATAGGAATATAATATTTTTGCATCTGTAGGGGCCTGAGCCAAAATTACTGCAGAAACCCGGATGCCGACAGCCGTCCATGGTGCTACACCACCGACCCCAGCGTGAGGTGGGAGTATTGTGACCTGAAGAAGTGTGATGACCAGGGACCACAGACTGTACCTAAGCCTCCTCAGACAACACCAGAAACAAACCCTGGTGAGAATACTTACAGCTTCCCCCGAAGTGCTCATAACCAGGAAGCTGGTTTTTATGGAAACACCTTAATGAATTTAATGAGGATGAAATACAGAATTTAATACAGTATTGTATCCACGCTCTTAATTTTCTGAACATTTCTGTAGAATTTTATAGCAGAGTTTTTTAGATTATATTTTAGGCTAATATCACATATTTTACCTGCTACTTCTGGCAATATTGGAAACAAGAGGAAGCAGGTGGTTACTAGTCTCCTCACTACTGTGGGAAGGCAACTAGCAATGACAGAAAACGGAGCAGTGATGGCATTTTTGTGGCACCTGCTCCAAAAAGTCTTTTCCTGTGCCATGCTTTCACATTTCTAAGGTTCCACTTATCATCAGAGGACAGCTGGCTTTTTTTGATTCAGTTCAGATGCAACTCTGTTATGCAGTAGATGGTTAGAGTACTGCAGCTTTCTTTTTAAATTTTTTTTTTTGCTATTACATGTTTCACTGGTTAGAAGGTTGATCATTTGGGCTGAATATGTGTTACTGCTTTTACCTACTGTAAAATGTGGCACTGGACAGATATAAGTGTCTGCAAGGAAAATACTTTATGAGTGCATGGTCTTTGTAGTCCTGATTTCAGGAGTCTTGAAGGATTAACTGAATGTAAGCTTCTTTTATTTATGACTAAAGATGCAAGGAAATTAAAATGTCATTGTTAGTCATCCTTGACTCTACGTAGCCCTTCTTGCCTCATCTGCACAATATGTAGGATGTGTAAATTGTAGTAGTATTTCCCCAAATTTATCTCTGCTTCACCATCATCAAGTATGGACGTGGCCCAACAGCTCACAGCTGACAACCATTTCCTTTCCTTCATTTTTCACAGAGTGCATTGTTGAAAATGGTATAGACTACCGTGGCACAGTGGCAAAAACTGCAAGGGGCAGGACTTGTCAAGAGTGGAGTTCTCAGAAACCTCACAGCCATGACTATTTCACTCCCACAACTCATCCAAGAGCAGGCCTGGAAAAAAATGTAAACAACTGTTCATTTAACACTTGTTGTCATTGAGCTTTGCCTGTCTTTTTCAGGGTCCCTCACCAAGCATTTGGTGACAGGTGTTTGTTACTTTCTTTTCCTCAGTTCAATCCAAAAACCTGATCATGATAATTCTTGCTGACATGACCAGTGTGGTCATTGTGGGACACAGAGATGCCCAGAAGCTCTCCTGAATGCTTCTGCAGCACATCCAAGGGGCTCCAGATGGGCACTAGCTTCTCCTCGCTACTGAGCACCAACCAGAGTTGGTTTGTGGGCAGTGTCTCTGTCTCCTCTGACAGAAAGAACACCTGGGCTCATAGGTTTCAGCAGTACCAGGGACAGGTGACGTGGTGATGAATCCAGTGTTTGGTGCAAGTTCCTTGAGATACGTAGCTGATGGATTGTAGCCCCCCCATGCCCCAGTAATTCCCCTTCAGCCCTCCAGCTTCTGCCACAACCCTTTATTCAGGGCTATATGTGTACCTGACCACCATGGAAGGCAATCTCCCTTTCTAACCTTCATCTCCCTAGTCCTAAAAAATGTACTCAGCACCAGTCCTTTAGACTTGTAACATCCCATTTACAGTGTTTGCCTGATTTGTGACAAGCTTTGTATGTGATATAAAGAGCTTGTTTGATGTTGACAGCTTGAACTATTTTTTTACCAGGTAGATAACTTTAGAACTTACTTTAGTCAATTCTTTCATGGCATCACATACTCTGTATTGAATTCCAGATGGGGGAAACTTCCTCTAAAAAGCTGCCTGTCATAAATTCTTGGTTCTTGCATTTGTCACGTACTCTTGGTAGTAAATATTGTCTTCTTTTCTCTAAGACATGGGATATGTTTCAGGATAGGGAAGGGAGCTAAAAAAGATACCTGGTAGCATGCAGTTGTGTGAGGTGTCTGTGCTGAGTAGGGTTCAGTCAGCATGCCCAGGGAAAACCTAGAGAGTGATTCAGGTAACCAGCACCTGCATGAGGGGGAACACTGCAGCCCTGCCAGGCATCACCAGGTTGAGCAAGAGCAGCTTACACAACACTCACTTGTCCCTGAGTCATGCAGACAGATGTGGAAAGACCTCAGGACTGATCCTACTGCTCCTATTAACTGCAGGGAAAGCAGGAGTAGATATTTTCTGTGCCTTAGAAAGCTTAATCCAAAGTAAAGATCTTCTAATTGTTGAGATCTCAGAGACCCAGGGTTGCCCTAGTGAAGTTTAATGTCTGAAGACAGTTGAAGTGTGATTTTTATTATCCTTTTCCAAACTCATAGAGCAAATGGAAAAATGAAATAAATTTTGACAAAAGGAATTGGAAATAATTGAAAGAATGGAAAATATCTTTTATTGCCAAACTTCATTTTATTTTGAAACTTTAATTAGTTGGCCCTTTTATTCCCTGGTTAATAGCTGGTGCCTTTGTTCTTTATCACAGTATTGCAGGAATCCTGATGGAGATGTGAATGGACCTTGGTGCTATACAACAGACCCGAGAAAAGCCTGGGAGTACTGTGACATTCCCAAGTGCCGTAATTATTCCTTTAATAACTAGTGTCTCCCTTTCCCTTAAACTCTAGTGTCTCTCTTTCCTGTACCTTTTTATAACAGTTGGAGAATACTTGGTGTTTAGTCTGAAAGATTGATCTAAGTGCAATAGATACAGATTAGAAATTAAGGCTCTTGGGAAGTGATGTTCTCAGGGTCTCTGTCTGAAGACTGAGGATTGGTCTTCCTTGAAAGCCCCAAATGCACCACAAGCTATGGAGGCCACTGAAGCTCATGGGGTTTTGCCATGTGTTTCAAAATGGGCAGTTTCAGCAGAAATTTTCCCTGCCCCAGCCCAATCTCTTGTCATAACTCTGTGAGTAGCCTTGCTGAACAAGGCACACTCTTACACCAGCAAAATCTTTGCGCTCCCTGCTCATGTGGCTCTGCTTCTGTTCTGGATGACAACCAGATTGTCCCTCCTCTGATATTGTACCCTATCTGGTGTCTGCAAAATGCATCTGACCCTAAATATTTAACAAAATGCCCTTTGTCTTTGTTAGTAGTAATCAAGCTCTGAATGAGGTGGTGCAACAAAGCATACAATGATAAAGTTTGATAACATTTTGGTTTCCAGTTCTTTCATGTCTATCAACAACAAAAGCTATGCTAGGGAGGGAGGTAGCTCTCAAAAGAAGGGTGACTTTCTTGCTGCTTTATCCCCTCAGTGGTGAGCAGAAGAAAATGTGCTCAGATCAAAACCCAAAAATGGAGCAAAGAAGAAAAAGAAAATTGTTGTTGTAAACACACTGCACCTGTGAAAGTAGTACTGCAGTGAACATGTTGGGCTGGGACTCTTAAAGAAAAAAAGTCACATTTTCACATCACTATTGTATTGTATTTTGGTGATCCATTTCTTCTTTAAGTTATTACTGGGTTTTTTTTGTTGAGAAGGTAATCTAAAGAACAGAGGAAACATGGCTTTTTCCTTTAATTTCATTAGTTAGCTCTTTTTGCTGACAAAATTCTACATTCTGTGTTGATAAGATTCTGTTCATCAAGGCCAAATAAGATCTACTTTTTTAATAACTCAGAGACATCTGAAGTGCCAAATAATCCTGAAATAAGAGTTGACAAAATTTTGTTCCTCAGAGACAGCATTAGAATTTCACGTGCTGTACCACCAAGATTAGTTTAAAACAAGTGCCACTGCAGCTTCTGCATTGCTGACGTCCATATGAGACATTTAAGAATGTTGGAAGAATTTATTTCTTTTTTCACTCTCTTTTCTTCTCCTTCCCCTTCTGTTTTTGTTTTGGGTTTGTTTGGTTGGTTTTTTTTTCTATCTGACTGTAGAACTACTCGAGTATAATTTGCTGGCCACTGAGAACTGTATGTAAAAAAAATTTACTAGGCATTTTTAGGTGTTCCAGATGAGGGTAACCTAACAAAATATATGTGATGTATGGTGTAGAATTACTTGAAGAGAATCAGAAGCTGAAGTAACAAATGTAACAGGTTCACCTTCTAGTTCACTGAGTTCATAGTGAATATATAGCAAATCTCTTAAGTTCCTTACAGTGATGTTTATTCCTTATTCTGAAGCTCCTCCTCAGTATGAATGTGGGAAATCCAAGTTCAGACCAAAACTGTGTGCTCAAAGGATTGTCGCAGGGTGTGTTTCACATCCACACTCCTGGCCCTGGCAGATCAGCCTCCGTACCAGGTATGGTTATTCCCCATTACATTGGACTCCACATGCAAGGAAACCTTGCCTCTCATTCAATGTTACAGTAAGTGGTTCAGGCATTCTAAACTTGATTTTAAATTTAAAAATAGCTCAAGGCTATTGTGTGTGCTGTTCTTAAAGAAGGTCATTCAGACAACCAAGAACACTCTATTTTGTGACAAATCAATTGTTAATTTCAAAACCACTTTCAGTAGAAGGCAGAATGACTTTAAATCTGTCACTATAGTCTACAATAGAATCAGTTTCCAATGAATAAAAGCAACAGTATGGCTAGTACACCTCTTCATCAGTCCTTCCATGTAAATATTTGATCATACTGGCAAAATTATTAATAAAACTGGAATTAATAAAAATTGAATCAGGGCGATTTGCAGAGCTTTATGACTGTGATAAGAACTAGAAAAAGTCAAAATGTCACTGCACAAAGGGTTTTCCAGTAATAGAAACACTGACTAAGAATGAAGATCTAGGTGTTTTCATACAAGCCTCCTAAAAATGTCCACAGACTCTTACTGTCACTGAAAAAAGCATTATTCTAGGAAAACAAAACATTTCTTAATGAAATTGCGGAGTAATGTCTTTAGTTTGTAAAGGCACACATATTAGAAATATTACCTGATAAATTAAAGTAGGATTAACTTCCCCATCTTAAGCCACTGCCCTTTTCTTGACATTTTGCTCTATTACAGTTATGGATTGCATTTCTGTGGGGGAACTCTGATAGATCCTCAATGGGTTCTTACTGCTGCCCACTGCTTAGAAAAGTAAGTATCTGTTATAGTCTCCACCAGCAACTGCTTAAATGAAATAGAAAACAACAGGAGAAACAAGAGACCCAATAACTAATCCAAGCTGGTTGCAAACACCTTGCAAGCAGTTGAGAATTGAGCCAAGTCTATTTGTCATTCATTAAAGCGGAATTTTGACTGTAAAGCAGAGTGACAGTGATAATTCCTGCCAATTTGATTTCATGTGCCATTTTAAGGGATTAAGTTAACTCCAAAGCTGGCTGTCTGGCTTTGATAGAGCAAGGTGCTCAGTGACGTTGTCAGTGGTCTCTGTTCTGGTTGTGTGTTCATCAGCTCATCATTTGCAATCCTTTCCAATAGGTCCTCACGACCAGCTGCATATAAAGTATACCTCGGATTACACAAAGAAGCAGCAACAGAGCCATCAGTACAAATTCGTGATGTAGAGAAGTTGATCAAGGAGCCACGCAGAGCAGATATTGCTCTGCTCAAACTGAGCAGGTACCTTCTTACCTGAAGCACTCCTTTGTTCTGATGGGACAAGATGACTAAAAAGTGGTTGCTGGTGTTGTAAAAATGAGTGTTTCTGCATACTCTGTGTTCAATTAGTAATTTGAGACCCCCTCTTTCTTCCCTTTCTGCAGAGGCTCCAGGGTTTCAGAAAGGGAAAGGCTGCCTTTGGGAGGGGAGGAGGGCTAGGGACAGTTAGCCAGGCTGGAAATGCACTGGGTGTCAGCTGCTGCAAGGTGAGGCAGTGGCAGCAGAATAGGGGGAGGTAATGCCAAGAGGAGCCTCCAGTCTGTGTTTCTACATGCTTGTACCTTGATAAGGTAATGATCACTGAAACCTGCAACATTACATTAGCATGATGCCACTCCATGCTCTTTCCATGCTGTGGTGGGGAGATTTCCTCTTCCAGCAGGGCTGGCCTGTGGACAGGCAAAGGGTTTGATGTAATGCCCAGTATGGCCCTTCTTGCATCCGTTTTCATTCATGGGAAATGCCCTCTGTGGAACTGTGCAACCCAAAGGAATTTGTCCATGCAGCTGCAAGCAGATGTGAATGTGTGGTGCTTGGGCTTTCAGTGCTGTGGCTGCAGTGCATGTCTGAAACAGATGCAGGATCTGCTTAAAAATGTGGTCTTCCAAATGAGCTTTTGCTACACCCAAAGGCAAGTCAGATGGACTTAGGTTCTGCTGTGTGCTAAGTGTCCTGACAGAAAGTGATTTCAAATCAGACTGGATGCAGAAAGAGCAAGCTAACACCTGGGTGTTAAATACCACTAAATTATACCTTTTGTAATCGTTCTGTGATTAGGTTCTGTTTGCTATGCATTAGCCTAAGTCAAAACATTCTCCTGGATTATTGCTGGGTTTTTTTATGTCATTATCCATTTCAGACTTTTCTCTTGTGTGGATTTAGAGCCTAAAAAGCAATTTTGCATGTCAGAAAAAAACCTCAACTGAAACTAAGGATTTAAATAATAAAAGGCTAAATATTTATAAAAAATCTTTTTAGAAACCTGAATTAGAAACTACTATTAAGTATAATTGTGCTAATGATTTTTCCCATTTGTTCATTTCAGACCAGCTGTCATTAATAATCATGTAATCCCAGTTTGTTTACCAAAAGAAAACTATGTGTTAGGAGGAAGAGAGGAGTGCTATGTGACAGGCTGGGGAGACACAAAAGGTGAGACAGCATTAACACATTTAAAAGCTCCATGTTTGCAGACTGGTATATGCTTGTATCCAAAGTGTGCCTTCTCTTGTGGTGCACACAAGCTATTGATGAAAAACTTGTTTCATCAAAATTCATCAGGTGCTGCCAAACTTCCCACTGTCTCTCTCTGACGCTGTTTCTCCTAAATCATTCAATGCCATGTAAACTGAAACCCTCTAAATAGATGCTACAAGAGGAGAAGCAGCGCTAAGGAGTCACTTCTCTCTCAGTCTATATGCTTTTCCCCAAACTGGGCTTTTGCCCAATTGGATGAAAAGTTTTTTCCAGATTTAAGTTATTTCTTAATCACATAAATGTGACTTTTCTCATTCTCTTGAGTGATTCTTCCTCCCAGCCAGGCTGGTTCACATCTCACACAAATAAAACCCTCATTTTCAAAACCTCTCACTCTGTCTTGGTTCAGAAGTGCATTGGTACCTTCTCTGCCTCCTTGCCCATCATGCCATTTTCTACTGTTTCTTCCTACCTAATTTCTGCCACACAAAATTCAGATATAGACAAATAAATGGCTTGGGAATGACTCCCAAGTATCTGTGGGTACTGGATCCACATGGATGTACTGTGAGAACAGGAAGTTCAATGGTGGGTGGCAGAAGGTGATAAGTATACCATAATACTGATAATGCTTACTGATTTTGGTATATCTTCATATTGGGCCTGGGAAGTGTATACACAGTGCACACTATGCTGATTTTACTGCTTATCCATATCCTGATATTTGTGTGTTGTGAATATGATAATTACCTTTGTCATTCATTCTTTTTTTCATTTCATTTTTATTTGCAAAGGTACTTCTGGTCGGGGCTACTTAAAGGAAACTGGCTTTCCTGTAATCGAGAATAAAATATGCAACCGCCCTGAATTTTTGAATGGTAGAGTTAAAAAGCACGAACTCTGTGCTGGGAATATTCATGGTGGCACAGATACTTGCCAGGTAAGAAAGTCTGTCAGCATGAGAGTCAGTTGTAAGCACATTCAGATCAAATAGGGCATTGCTTTTTGGGCTTTAGAGGCCCAGAATTATCCTCTGGATGTTACCACACCATGTTTATCTGAGCTGAAAAATGCCCATATATTCTCTTTCCTTGCTCCCTTGTCTGCTGCTGGGAAGTGGGGCAATTTTTCAGATGAGCCTGAACTCCAGAGCACATGGTAACACACAGCTGCACAAGTCAGGTGTGTGGAAGCCAACTTAGAATGACAAAAGCTCTGATCTTCTTTCCCCAGGCCCCCCTGCTAGCCTCAACCAGATTACCTCCAATGTCCAAGCTAGCTCAGTTAACAGCATTTCAGTCAGCAGTGGAGGAAGGATGCAGTGGAGCCTGCCATGCAGGCTAAGCAAGGGCCAAAGGAACTATGAACTTCCAAGTATCAGTGCCATTGGATCATCTAGTAACAACAGAAACCCATGAAGACCTGAGAAAAGAGACTGAGGGAGGGAGCACAGTTTAAGTTAACAAGGGTGATCAGATTATTTTTCAATAAATCCCCTTACTTCAGAAATAAATGTAATGCCTAGGTGACATGAAGAGGTCTTCTGTTATAAAAGTGTTCAACAACATGCATAGAAAACTCGTACCTTGCTAGAATTCCAATGTTTCCTTATAATTCTTGTGTCCTTTGCATGTTGGAAGTACTTCTATTTCTGTGCCTCCTGTGGGGAGACCACATGGGTCTGTCCAAGAAGGAATAATCCTGTTCTTTTGCTGTTTAGGGGGACAGTGGAGGACCTCTAGTCTGTCTGGACCAAGATAAATTTGTCCAACATGGAGTCACCTCTTGGGGCCTTGGCTGTGCCCAGCCCATGAAACCTGGTGTTTATGTTCGAGTCTCCAACTATATTACTTGGATTAAGAGTGTGATGGAAAACAACTGATCCTGGGTATGGACTGCCCTCTCCTGGACAGCAGCATGCACGGCAGAAATACAAGATTCCAAGTGCAATATTAAAGCTACAATCATTCATAAAAAAAAGTAAAATAAATATGATCATCCATTTTAAATTGCTATAAATTAGTAGTCATTGCCAAGAAGCCCATCTGACAGTCTGTTACCCTCTTTCTATATGTTCTATAGTTTGTTTGCTATGTCTGACAATAGACTTACCCACCTCTGAAATGCATGTTGAAAATTCCAACCTTAAGTGTAACTGGACACCTGCATTTTAATTTTTTTTTTTAGCTCTGCCATGATATTTTCTTTTAAGGTCATCATTTTCAAGATGTTCTACTTCTAACATATGAAGAAATGTGATACTTTTTTTTTCTATGAGTTGTCTGTACCTATTATCAATTTGATGTTACAAACCAAAGAAAAATCTCATAGTACATATCTTATATGCCTGTGAAGTTTTATTAGATATATCTGATAGCATTAAATACATGGGATGGGGAAAAAAAAAGGAAGGAAACACATTTGGTTTGTGTTTTCATATTTTTTATCATTGTGGAAATACATGTGTCGCAAAAGTATAAATGTTGTATCAAAGATATAAAACAGTAAATAAAAAACCAGCCTCACCCTGAACTTAGTCCAAAGAAAACAAAATAGCTATCAATAGGTACCACAAATAGTGACAATGCATCTACATATTATAAAATTGTGTTGTCTATAGTATCAATTTATGTGGTTATAGGGAGTGTAAGCTTATACATTTCAAAATTATTTCCAGGGGAAGCTTGACTGATACTTGCCAAAGTGAAACAATTGCTGGCTATGAACTCCTGCTCGCATCCTGCCTCTCTGGAGGCATCTGGAGCCCCCCAGCTCTGCACAGGCTCCTTCTGGCATCCCCAGGATGTGCTGAGGCTGTTCCAAGTAACACAGCTTCTTCCTGGGGTGGAATTTGTCCTGTCCATTTTCCGCACTCCCAGACAAGCCAAACTGCATATCATTTTAAAATTTACTTTATTTTTTTGTAAGCTTGCACATGCGGAAGGGATGTGTTGCATCCTGGGAGTTTTGGTTTGGTTTGTTTTTTTCTCCCAGTGCCTTAAAGGGAGATGAGAACTATTAAGCATATTTAGGTAACAGGGTGATTTCTGAAGCTTCTACATCTAGAGTCTGATTCTGGGAGATGAAATCATCTCAGGGCATTGCCTTCCTGAGCAGGAGCAGCTCTGATAAAGCACACACCACCCACCTGTCTGGTCAGAGGGATCCACTGAGCACAAATACCCTCCTGCATATTTTCCATATATATCCACTTTGATAATTAAGCCCGCCAAGAGATTTGTACAGTTCTTCCCTGACAACAGAAATTCTGTGTTGCAGCTTTGACTTCGTTTTGTTAAGTTCAGATGTGGACTCTTGAAGGCATAGTTAATACCTGGCTTATAGACAGAGAAACCATTGGCCCTGTTCTCCTTGCCAAGCTGGCTAGGAATGCCTGAATATACCTGAGGGGCCACAGAAGTCCCACCTCATAACACTTCAAACAGTGCCAGTTGTGATCCTTTCCTTCTGCAAGACTGTCAGGGCAATAAAAAATGCCACTTTTTGTGGTAACCATTTGCACAGACTGGATAAAGTAACCCAGCACGTGTGGTGGCAATGGCACATTTGACCCAAAATAGCACTTCCATCTGTTTGTTGGTCCAAGAAACCTCTTTGCCAACAGGAAAACCACAGTTGGCTTTCTGAGGTCACATTGTTTGTGTGCCTGTGGTGATGGTATGGTGACCCTTTGTCTCTTGTGTACCCCACTTCTGTCACTGTGCCTCTGGAGGACATACGTGCAGGACAATTATAGCTGAGAGAGTTCAGGCCCTCATTGAAGAGGTGCCTCTTACTGAGTGAGCTGGGTCACAACACCCATTTTAGTGTCAACATGTGCATCTTAGGAGAACACTGCTGTGCCTCCTGAGAAGCTTGTAGGACTTTCCTGTAAATATTAAGCAGGCACATATGAATTTAGAATAACTTTTTTTTTAAACAAACAGCCTGTCCTGTGGTCTGCATGCCCACATGCATCCACCTCCATGCAGCTGGTTTTGCTTGGGCTTCTCCCTCACTGAAGCTCATCCTCTGGTACCTCCACCTCATCTGTCATCTCTTGCCCACAAGAGTGTAACCCCACCATTACCAGACCACTGGTCGTGCACCACGTTACACACCCACTACACCTTCAGGAGGCAACACAAAGTCTCACAGAGATGGAAGGATTTTTCAATTTACAAAATCCCTTTTAGGGATAAGAGTTAGCACAAAAGCAATGACCAATACAAACTCCACCTGAAGTTGCTTAGCACTACTAGATTAGAAGTCAAAACATATGCATAGGCTTTTTTCTGCTGTCCTTTACAAAACAAATTTTTAAGAAATAAATATATTCCAACTTCTGACACTGCCCCAAGCCATTTTACCTACTGAAATTTATCACTTGCATTATCTTTTGAGCAACACATGCAAAACAAAGCATGATCTGAAAGGAGGAAACAAGTCTTTGCATCTCTCATTTCTCAACATGTTTTAGTTGTCCACAAACTGAAGAAGCTGTCAAATATTATTCACATTTATTTGGAAAGTGGTACCTTTAAAAGATCTCTGCAATCTTTCTCAAGCTTCTAAAGCGCTTAAGACACCAATTAAAAAAAAAATCACAAAGAAAAAACAATAAATTGAAGAGGGTGGTTCAGCTCATCCAGCATCACATGTGATCACTTCACCCTGGTTCTCCAAGGTGCCTTCAAGTAGGGGCTGGCTGAGCTGAGTTTTGGGCTGGGGGCCTGCAGTGAGACACAGCATCTGGCCTGTGCAAGCCCAGAGCTTCCAGTTCAGGGCTGGTGTCTGCCAGCCTGCCTTGGCCTATTGCCCTCAGCTATCTACAGAAGATTGTATTGGTCTAGGAGAAGTTTTCTCCTTATAGCAGTAGCTCCACTTTTGTGAGGTGTCTTCTAGATTAGCTGTATACATTGTGAGATGTTAATTTCGTTTCATATCTCTAAGTCATTACTGACTTTTGCTGAGCATACCTTTGACCTCTACTGTGCCTCAAAGTTAGAAACAGCCTTGAAAGACAGGCCTTAATCACTAACTGCCTAAAGTGTGCAAACATTAGGCTGGGATTATTATTAAAGGTCCTGTTTTCCTCCAGAAGGGCTGGCGGTAAAGGCAGTTGCTGGGAAAAGGCAGGGAGAGTTGGGAATTGCTGAAAAACACAGCATATTCTTCACTATTGGAAATCCTGCTGGGCTCCTAGGATGGTAAGACTGGAGCAGTGGTCATTAATTTTCACTGACTGTACCACAGTGCTACTGATTTGTGGTATGAACCTTCCAAACTCAGTCCTATATTTGTTTGTGACAAACTGGGGGTTTTTTTTGTGAGCTTATAAGGTACTTTACAACATCTCACTGACTTGCTTTATTTATTTCTCTGTTGGTTACAGGATACCTTTTGAATGCCACATCTTTTCAAGTCCTTCCCTGCAAGGAGTGTATTGTTTACCAGTCAGTGGCCAGGACACAATTCTTGACAAAGGTCATACAGGAGAAAGGAAAGGCAGTCTGTCCCCGGAATCTGCTTACAGAGCCAGAGAGTTATTCTGTTGCATGTCAGCTTCAAAGGACAAATTAACACTTACTTCCCTTCATAACCAAAGCTCCTGGCTCATCCCTGCCCAAGACAGCTTGACATCTCTGTCAAGAACCCACAAAAATTGTTCCCAAGACAGAAAGATGACAAATAGTGATAATGAACAGAATGCAGAAATTGCAGGTCATCTTGGCAGTGGTAAGGATGAAGGAATTTGGTTTGTAGGGATGGGCAGAGAGCATAATTTGCAAAGGGAAAAATCAGCATGCTCTTGAAAGAGGTGTTTGAAAAAGCATTCAAGAGAGGAGAGCGGGCTGAAGCCCTTCCCCTGGAGAGATGAGGGGTGTCACATGAACCCCAGCTGTGGCTGGGAAAGGCACTAACGGGCAGCAGGACAATCTGTCCTGCAGAGCTAATGCCCTGTGCAGGAATGGCACCTACATAAAGCCCTGGAAAGGTGAGGAAGACTGCTTCCACATTTCAGAAAGCCCTTGAACAAGGAGGGAAGAAGGGCTCTTATTGAAAAGGGTCCCTGTGGATGGCAATCAGACCAGAGAGAGGTTCTCCCAATGCACACTGCTGATTTCCATCCCTCTCAACCAGGGAAAGAGTCACCCTGATCAGTGCCTGCCTTCTTCAGCCATCATAACTTCTATTGGTCCAAATTCTTCAGGGGCACAGGAGGACAGGTTAACACAGTCATCCTCTCCTCCTCAAGGTCATCTAAACAAGCACTACCATTTAAATCCTTCCCACACAAATGTAAATCCTAACAAAACAATAAACAAAAGTCTCAAATAGATACAGAAATAAATACAAGGTCACTGAGCTGGACATTCCATATTTTTAAAGCTGTTCTGTTCTCTGTGGAAAACCACAGTCCCTTCTTGCAAACAGTGTACTCAGAAAAAAAAAAAGTATTTATTCCATATTAATAGAAAAATACACTACTTGTATTAAATGTCCTTGTGCATACAAGGAAAACACGAAGTTTAATCCATATTCTGCAGCAAATTTTGAAGCCATGGCAGGTGGAGAACCTATTCCCAGTATGGGAACAAAGTTTTAACTCAGTGCTGTCCTTCAAAAGTCAAATATAAGAGTTGGTGTCCCGGTGTCTCCGTTTCTTGCCACATTTTCCAAAATGACTGCTGAAACAGAAGGGGAGAGGAGTATAAGTGTGAAAAATCAGGAAAATATGTAGTTTAAATTGTAGTCCAAGCTGCAGTGCTGAAACTTTTTTTCCATAGAAAATTTCCTTTTTCTTTTGTTTGTACATTGAATCAGGCAAAAGTTGTTAATGTAATATTCAAAGCCTCTCCTTGAAACTCATTTATAGCACTAGGCACCTCAAATTATTTAGCCAAGGTGCAAATATTCCCTACTTATCTGCAGGGCAGTGTGGCTTGCTCTGTGCCAGGAGTGGGAAAGCTGTGCCTACAGCTCTTCAGCTATAAATCCATCTCATATGTGATTTTTAAATGACTTCACAAATTGTGGGATTGCATCCATGATAATGGGCCCTTCTTCACAGGATGTTTTGACTGAGGTAAGGGTGGGTTTTCTCAAGCAGAGAGTTACAGGCTATGCTTTGCAGCAGCTCTCTTGTGCACTGTTGCTTTTTGCTTCCAGAGATGCATAGGACAGCTTTGTGTCTCTATGAGAAAAATACAGGTTTTACCTCCATACATTTTTAATGGCTTTCCTTAGGGATATTGCAAAGTTCAGGTTTCTGTTGAGAAAAATACCACCTGCTCATAGCATCAACCCAACTAGGGAATTTACTTTGACACTGGGCAATGTCAATATTTTATGACAGTATGGAGGAGAACATCCTCAGGAAACCTCACCCAAGTATAAGTAAGAAAATACATCTCGTACCTTGGAAGCTGCTCCACATCCTCCACAGTCTCTGGTAATGAAATTCCCTTTGTCTCTGGTAAAAGCAATACTAGGAGGCCACAGACAGCTGCAAGAATACCTACAATGGACATTGAAGAAATACAAAAGCAATAAGGACATTGTTACTGTTTTTATTTTCAGCATTTATCCACTGAGAAGTTTATTCAGATTGAGTCAGCTATTTCTGATTAACCTATTCTAATCAAATACCTCTATATTACATGAATTTAGCCTATTAAAAAAACACTTGAGGGCTAGGAGCTCATTTGCAGCCTGATCTCCACAAAGGGAGATATTAGAGGTCAAAAACCTGAGATAAGTGCATGTGGGCAAATGTATGAAAACAGCATGGGAACCAGGGTGATATTTCTCATGTAGAACAAATCTGTCTTTTCTCAAAGGGTTCTGTCATGTACATGCATCTGTGTTCCCTGAAACCACTGAGATTTTCCTGAATACTCTCTTCTTTATCCACGGCCAAAGTAAATTATGTGGTTCAGAATAAAAACTCCTCCTTGGGGAACAGCATTCAGATACAATCTGAATTAGGAATGGATATTTTGGAATAATTTCCTGCATAGATCTAATTCACATAATGTATTAAGTCAAAAATAGAAGGGCTGGAGCAAAAATTCAAATGTTCCCTGCGTGTTGCATAGTTCACTCTGATCCCCTCTGATTTTGTAGCTGTTTACTTAAGACAGAGGGAATTCATATGTCCCTCAGAAGCAGCAGAATTTAATAATTAGACAATGTGAACACTGTACTTCTATCTATGTATTTTCTCGAAATAATGGTAATCTCTTAAAATGTCTTTTGTCTTTCCAATTTTGTTTTCAGCTAAAGCTGTCACTGGTGCAAATTTCCCCTCTTATTCTATCCTTTTCATTTTGATTTTTTCCAGTCACATCTACCTCCTAGAAGTCTGGTTTAGCCACAGACTCCCATGCAATTACACAACCTAGCTGAAAGCTTTTTCAGTCTTAAAGCACTTCACATAGTTGCTTTTCTGCTCCTTCAGCAGAGTTACCTAAGCAGACCTGAGCTCTTCCACACTGCAGAGAACTCACTTTTCACCCATTTGCCATTCAGCCTCTTGCTCTAGACATAAAGGTGGAGAAGCACTGCTCTGCAGGGGAGGTGAGGCCAATACTTTTACCCCAGAAGAAAATCTCTGTTAGGAGAAGGATATTGCAACCAAAAGTATATTGTAAATTAAATCTTACTGAAAATAACTAGAGGTAGCTCCAACCAAATGGCTGCTAATCGGAAAAGCAGGAATGGGGCTATGATCCCACCAAGATCACACAGACTTGAACACAGGGAAACACCAAAGTTTCTGCAAAAGACAAAAAGTACCAGATATTAGGGAGGCACTACGAAACAGAATAACCAGCAGTTTAAAGAGTAGAATGTAGACTTAGCTCCAAAATTATCTCTTCAGTATATGCCATCCACATTAAGCAGTGGCTATTCAGAGTGGGAAACTCTGGAGACAACCAAGTTTAACCAAAGGACAGTGAAATAGGAAATGTTGAAAAGCACATGGAAAAGCTGAAAGATTCCTGGGAGCTTTTGACGTACCTCAGTGTTGTAGGGTACAATTCACTGTTCACTAGATAGACAACTTCAAAAGCTATTGTGATGCTCAGTCTTCCCAGCGTGGCCACTGTTGTTTTGAGCCATGGGATATCTGTTCATACAAAAAGAAACACTTCTGCTGAAGTGTGCTCTGCCACACCAGCAAAGCATTTCTGAGAGCCCCAGACCCTGTCAGCAGAAATTATACCACAGGAACACTGCAAATCAAACTGAAAGGCCACTGCAGTAGGTATCAATCTGTACTGGCATTTATTGCTTTCAAATGTCATGTGAGGCTGGTTTGGAGAATTGGAAATCACTAGAACTGGTTGATTCAAGATGCTGGTGGGGCATAACAGCATGGGTGGGAGAATAGCCATCATAAACTTGTGCTCCAGAAAGCACATCCAGATCGTGCTCCAGGAAGGAGTATTTTTCTGTATTTTATTATGCTGTAAGAAACATTGCTGAGTCACCTCCCAAAGCCTTCTGACCACAAGGAAAGCACCTCTAAAGCTGCACAGAATCATAGAATCACTTAGACTGTAAAAGACTTTTAGGACCATTGAGTCCAACCATTAACCCAACCCTGCTACTCCACCACTAAACTATGTCCCTAAGTGCCACACCTACACATCTCTCAGAAACCTCCAGCAAGGCTGCAGTGAAATCATTCTCCCTAGAGCAGTCCACCTACCCTTTGTGATTTTTCTAGCCACTGCACATTAGACAAACTCCTAATTATGCTAGTCCTGGTCATCCTCCCCTTCCATCATACCTGGCATAGGCTGTAGCTGACACTGCCCCGTTGGCTCTCCCAGCTCCACCCAAGCTCCAGTGGGCAGCCACTGCCCTGAATACATCAGCAGGAAGCCCTTGTGCATCAGCAGGGATGCAGTGGCCACCCACACGCAGCAGGGCAGAGCTGCCCCTCTCATTGTGAGCAACCCCTCTCTGGCGATGTCGGTGCTCTCTGGAAGTGCGTGACAAGAAATGTGACAAGCACTTCTGCCACGCTCTTGGGAGAGGACAGCCTCCTGCATGGTCTAACCATGACTAGGCAGGCAGGGAGGTGAGTGAAACAACAAGCCTGAACTTGGCACAAAGGGGAGCTCTGCCACTGGAGAGGGCTCTGGCAGTGATTGTGTTTTTTCAAACCTTCAGTGGAAGAACAAGAAAACATTTCAATTTTCTCTGAACCAAAAATGAAACACTTGGGTTTATTTCCCTTCCAAAACAACCAAACAAATCACCATCAAACTTCATCCCATGTTGCAAGACACTGCTCTTGCCCTGAAGAGTTCTGTTTTCAAAAACATATAAGAAAAACAAGGGCTGGAAAGAATAAAACAAATCCACATCATCTCCATGGCATCCCTTCAGTCCATCAGACTCCCAAGGTGATGGTGACGTCCATGTGGATCCGCCCTCTGCCAGGGGACTGGAATTGTGTGAGCAACACAGTGTGATGGGGCTCACAGCTGAGAGCTGCGGTTTTTTCCATCTGTATAAACAGACTTCTTTAAAGCAGGACTTGGACCTCAAGTGTCCAACTGTAAGTATCTCAATCCCAAGGCTGTCCTTTCCTACTGAGAGAAGGCTGTTGGCAGCCCCATGATATACCTTGAGAAACTAAAACCTCTTAGGATGGCCAGGACTGTCCCTCACTCTGATAGGAGCAGTTCTGGGGAGGAATAAACCTTTCTGATGTCCACTGAGCTGCTGGTTCCCAGCTACAGTAAGGCAAAGCATAATCCTATGGTTATATACAATTCAAAGCACCTCCAAATGCCTCCCTAGGGATAAAAAAAAAAAAAAAAAAAAAAAAAAAAAAAAAAAAAAGAAACACACAAACCAACAAACAAACAAAAAAAAAACTCCCACAAAACCAAAAAAAAAAAGAAAACGAAACAAAACAAAACCAAATCAAAGACAACCAAAAAAGGAAAAAAGTGAACAAAAAAAAGCCCAACAAAAATCATTTTAAAACCCTCCAAAGAACCATGGTAGGGAAAACAATTTAAAGAAAGAAGTGCTGGGAAGACTTTGTGCAATATCAGACCTTTTCTGTGTCCTTGAAACTGATAAGAATGGCTTAATCAAAAGCCATATCTTTCTCCCAGCCTCTTAGCATTGTCCAAACCCCTGGGAGAGTGAGGGCGAGGCAACAAGCTCTGTGATGCCAACCACAGCCCCTACATTGTGTTGTAGTTTGCATTGTTTTATTTGTAAAGGAAAAGACTTACCAAGATGACTCACCAAAATCACTGACTTCTTACATCACTAAGTGTGCTCCAGGTCAGGGAATGTATTTTCCCATTATGTTTGTATATTTTTCCCTTGCATTTGCCTTTACAGAGAGTGCAGGGCCTTTATGTGCATTTTCTCTAAGGTTACTCCCATCTGTTGTTCACAACCCCTGAAAGACATGGGTATTCCATGTGCCAGGGAAATAAGGTGTTGTGCTGCATGCAAAGGTGTGCTGTTCCATGACTGGGTGCTGCCCGTATCACCAGATGCTTTTACTTTTATCTGCAGCTCTGTGTGGCTGATTATCTTTGCTCAGAGGGAAGCCATGGACCTGAAGAGCCCGTCCCAGGGAAGGGCATCACCTTCTGGCAGGAAGGCAGTGATGAGGCAGGCGATGCTCGCCGCGATGTTGCCCATGGCGAAGGGCAGGCGCCGGCCAATGCGATCGATTGTCACTATGATCAGGAAAGCAGAGGGCAGCTCCACAACTGCTGAGATGAAGAAGTCTAGGTAGAGGTTTCCCCCGATAATTCCCAGGCGCATGACAAGCCCTTGGTAGATAAGGGCACTTGTGAACCTAAACGGGAGAGGGAAAAAAGTGTTGAGGGGCAAACTAATGATTGCAAGCAGCTGGAGAGACCCTAAAAGTCACAAGGGAATCTTTCCTCAAGACCCACCACCCAGCTGGATGACATGGGCACTCACCAGGCGTACATCAGGATGAGAGTGTTCCTCCTCATCTGGGGAGTTCTCACCAGGTCCAGAAAGGAGGGGTTGCTGACCTCCTCGTTGCTAACAGTGATCTGAGGAGACAAGTGAGCAGCAGTCAGCTGTCAGCAGTCAGGCAGGCACTGGGACAGAGCTTCTGTGTGAATAAAGTGTTCAGCAATATTACAGTCCAGTGAGCAAAGGTGCTGACAAGGCAGTTTGCTGCTCATTGCACTCCAGAGCAGTGCACAGGTGTTGGAAGAGCTAATAACTGGATATGGCTGTGGACTTTCCTTAATAATGATTGTGGAAAAATCAATTTTAAAAATCCCCAATCTTAACTTGAGAACGGAAAAATTATTTCCTCCTTGTTGACCTAGATTTTCTTGGAAGGTAACAAGCAATCATTGTCACACCAGGGCCACTGGGCACAAAATTGCCTTCTGCCAGGGGTGGCAGGGAGAAGGAGACAGGGCAAAACAGTGGACTAGGGAAGCAGGGAGAGAGGGGCTGATCAGTAAGCAATGGGCTTGGGAACATCACTGGCAGCAAGCTGGGCAACAGGAAGAAAAGGGGTGTGAGAGAGAGAGGAGATCTGTGTCAGTGCTTGGGTGCTACGAAATATTCAACCAGTGAGATTCATAGGGTCCTAAAATACACACGCGCTGTGCTGAACGTGGCTTTTACCCTGAAAAAAATAACCTGCTAAGTATGAATTAATGGTTCTCATACTGCCTACAAAGTATAATTAATCTGTTCTCAGCTACCTCCAATACAACCACAATGGGCCACTCAATGAAATGACTGGTTAGAAGGTTTAACACTAACAGAAAAGAGCAGGATTTCACACAGTCCTGTGTTTACCCGTTGAAGTCCATTGCTGTAGATAGTACAGAGCCAGAATATTAGCAGGGACAAAAAGAGATTAGTTACATTGATCGAGGCTGTTTTTAAATCTGGCCAGCAGTTTTGAACCAAGCCACGTGAAAACCCTTTGTTCTTATGGTCATTTGGCAAGTGAGGAAGACACAAGGAAGATAAGGCAGAGGCAGTTTTAGGCAGGCACCAAAGATGATACTGCCCAAGAACTGGCAGCCACAGCTGGGATTGCTATCAGCTCTCAAAGCAGCTGTGGGGAACATGGGGTTAAACCTCCTGTGCCATTTTCCGAAGGATTTTAGGCAGCCTTGCTGCTTTAACTCTCCATTATTGACCCCTCCTGAGAGGAGGCCTAAGAGGAGGAGCAAAGAGAGGAGCAAACCCCTCTCTATTGCCACAGCACCCGCTGCTCACAGAGTGCAGGAGCCCCTGCCAGAGGGGAGACAGGAGTGAAAAGACAAAGAAGCTCGAGGTAACATGCAGATCCATGATGAGAACACAGGTAAAGCCAAAGGCATTGCCTGAGCTCAGCCAGGGCTGAGCCCAAAGCTTTCACCCTTTATTTGTTTTATTATATCATAAGGTTGCACAGCTGCTTTTCAGTGAGATTTGGCTGGATGTATTCACACATGACTTTTTTGTAACTGACTGACACAAAGCTTTGTAAGTAAGACAGAGAAACCCCACACTTGTTTGAACTTCCTTTCTACTCCCTCTTACTTTTCTTCTATAACCAGAGCCAAAAGTTTTCTTCAAAGCACTGCCACTTGTGCTGCATGCCAGAGTCCTTAGTGAGGCAGGCTGAGTTGCTGGGTTTCTGCACTGCTCTTGGACTCTCATAATATGGTTATAAAGCTGCCATGTCTGCTGTTTATAAGAACAGGCTGCCAGCCATCAGTTGTGACTTTGTGCAAATATGGTTTTAGATTTCCAGAGGACTAAAGATAAATTCAGCACAACTGCCACTTGTATTTTCATGTCTTAATAAAGTCAAAATAACCCCCAGCGTGACTGAGCACTTTTTCACAGATGAAGAAAAAAAGCACTATGGAGAGTCAACACTTTGCAGGGGAAAAAAATCCTCTTTTTGTTCTTTGAAGTCAAGGAGAGCTTTGCTATTCACACCAGTGCAGTCAGGAATTCAGTGACAGGGCCCATGTTTCCAAAGATACACTATTTGAAAGCCCTGGATGAGCCCTTTATAACTTCCCTCACATTTTCATGTTCCAGAAAAATTACGTATCAGTTTTCTCACAATTATTTTTGTGTACATAGTTCTACACATGCTTAATTCTTCATGGGCCATGCAGGCTTATACATGCATGGATGTATATAATATTTACATATGTAATTTAATGATGCAAGAAATATATATGTCTAGATATGTTCTATAGGGTAGTAAAAAATCTGTAGATAAAGTGACAGGGTTTGATCCACAATTCTCTTAAGAAGCAGCTCTACTCAGAGGGTTGCAGTTCATTCTGGTTTTGGGCAGAGACCAAGAATTAGAAAATTAGTTTGGAAAAACTCTCCATGATAGGATAAATATGAGCAACTGGGAAAAAAAGAGTTTATAATTTAGAATTAATTTTATAAGTTCTGGTTGGGGTTGAACTACGCCGGTGTCATAACTCACAAAGCAAAAGCAACAAATGTTTATCCTTTTTCATATAAAGGTCATCTGTGGTTTCTGCATGCCAACAAAAACCCAAAGCTGCAACGTCCAGAGCCGTGTAAGAGACTTGGCTGATGAAATCAATACAGACATACTGGAAAATCTGAGCCCAAGTGCATTGAGGAATAATGCCTCTCACTTCTTCCTGTGCCTGCAGCACTTAGTCTGAAATTCTGGAGCTGCTTCATGGAAGAGAAGTCTGATGTCAGTTAATGTGAGAAATACCCTTGATCCAGTACCCATGCACTTCCTGGAGATGCTCTCTTTCCCCTGGGCACAGCAAAAGGATGACAGAGATTCTATATTAAAAAGCTCATAGGAACAGATCCAGTACAAATCTGGAAATCTGGTTGTGTGGAGGTTAAACTGTTGCAGCTGTGTGTGGCTTAAGGTCATGAGCATGGATACTTTTGAAAAAAAAATAAATACAACTTAAAACAAAAAACAAGGAAGGACACATCTTTCAGACATGATGCTTTGAAAATTCTGATGTTTAGAGAGCAAGTGGGTGTAGGAATGCAGAGCTGAACGTGGAGAGGAAGCTCCAGAAGCACAAAGTTCCTGCTACATGACTTGGGGCACCTTGGCACTGCATAATTCCATGTGGGATGTGGGAAACACAATGGTGTATATGCCCCAGCAAAAGACTCTAGATTCATAGAATCATAGAAAGGTTTGGGTTGGAAGGGACACTAGAGTTCATGTAGTTCCAGCTCCCTTGCCATGAGCAGGGACACTATCTATTAGGCCAGCTTGCTCAAAGCCTTGTCCAGCCTGGCCTTGAGCACTATCCAGGATGGGGCTTTTACAGCTTCTCTGGGAAATCTGTTCCAGTGCCTCATCAATCTCACAGTGCAGATTTTTTTCTTAATATCTAATCTGAACCTGCCCTCTCTGTTTGAAGCCATTCCTTCATGTCCCTGACAAAAGTCCCTTTCCAGCTCTCTTGCAACTCTCCCTTAGGTACTGGAAGGCAGCTCTAAGGTCTCCCTGGAAACTTCATTTTTCTGGGCTGAACAACCCCAGCTTTCTCAGCCTTTCCTCTGGAGAGGTGCTCCAGCCCTCTGATCATTTCACAGCCCTCCTCTGGACTGTCCAACAGCTCCAGGTCCTTTCATAATCTCATGTGGTTTAACAAGGGGTTTAACAAGGTGCTGCATATGGGTCCAGGCAACCCCTGGTAACAACACAGGCTGGGAATGAACAGACCAAGAGCAGCCATGCCTGGAAGGACTTGGGGGGTTCTGGTGGGTGAGAGCTGGACATGACCCAGCAATGTGCACTTGGATCCCAGAGAGCCAATTGTATCCTGGACTGCATCCAAAGCAGCATGGCCAGCAGGATGAGGGAGGGGATTCTGCTCCTCTGCTTTGCCCTTGTGAGACCACACCTGGAGTGCTGCACCCAGCGCGGGACTCATGGAATGTCTTGTGTTGAAAGGGACTTTAATGATCACTCTGGTTAACCACACCCATTCTCACTGAACCATAACGCCAGTGCTGCACTAACCATGCTCTGAGAGCCAGAGCTGAGGTAGCTCTTGCTACCAACACAGGACAAGCCAAATGCTGCAATGTCACAACAGCATTATTTGCATTAAATGCATCAGTCCTTTCAAGTTCTCTCACAGCTGCTGGTCAAAGGACTGTAAGTCTAACATTTATCATCCTAACACTTTCTGAATAGTGATCTCAGAGAGACCTTCCTCAGTTGTGAACTTTGCAGTGCGATTTCTCCCTGTCGAGATGGAAGCAAATTTATACTGAAAATCTAATTTCAATTTCTGTTAAAGTTGTAAAAGGAACTTCTAGAAGAGGAGTCAGGAAAGTGGATCATACTATCTCCACTCACATAAAATGGCAACTGCTATGAAATACCATTACCCCTCAGGTTAGTTTCTGATATTTCCCACAAGTTTTTAAAGTAGGAGTGGTACAAAAGAAAGACCAGATTCCTTGTTTTGCAAACTTTTCTTTTTCAGCCCATATACTTCCAGCCAGTTCACTTTTCCCATTTTGCAATTAACAAAGTAGCTGTGTGGCTGACAACAAACTGTTCAGGTGTGACTCTTCAAGAGTGTTGTCCATCCCTTAAAGAGAATGCATCTTAGCACCACTGAGCTTCCAAAGCTTAAGAAAGCTTAGAAACAACCTCTAGCTCAAACACATGACTGTACCTCTGAGTAATGGGGTGAGAGAAATTTGCCATTGTGTTTTGCAATGTTGCGCATGATTTTCAATGCCTTCTCTCCCTTTTTGCGTGTCAGGAGCCAACGTGGAGATTCAGGAACCACCCTGTAAGAACACAAAAGATGTAAATAAGGCTTTCACCTTGTAACATCATAAGTAAACCAAAGTCTTTTTTCTTTTACCCTGTGTTAACACAAAACACAGATTTTTTTTTCAGTCTTTGGGACTCAAAAACTCTTTTGAGGACTGCTTTTCCAGTCAGCCTTCTGTAAAATATTTGATCCTAGTGGGCAAGAAAGAAGAAAAAAAACTACATCAATACTCTGCAAAGCTGAAAAATCAGAAATTTTAATATTGTATCTGCACATTGGTTGTCAAAAGTATAACCAAAAAGCAAAGCAGGTTCCTGCAGAACAGCAACAATGAAAGCCAACACTAAACACATAGAGTAACACATACAGGCAGTTCAGGAAGCTTCTGGCTGTATCACTGTAGGATACACACACACACAAACATATACTTCTTTTATAAACGGAACACAAAGCAATACCACTGATGGCTGCTTCAGTTTCTGCTAGCCTAGGGTTAAGATGATTTGCTGTTTTAAGGCTCACAGCAGGCAGTGTTTAAGGAAGCAGTGTTCAGGAGGAGGCTCCCTGGGTGCTGACTCTCCGGATCCATCCCACAGCATGGCTGCACTGAGACAGGTGTTTACCACAGCTTAGAGCTCTGCTTTCTCATCAGCTGTACTGCCCAGCTCAGGGGACCTGAGGGCAAGGTCAAACTTTACCTAAGTAGATAATGGCAAGCAGAAGTGGGGTCTCATGGCTGATGGGAAAAAACAACTTTGGTCAAGTTAACCTTATAAACAGCGCAGGGTTATGTGAAGGGCCAGTTGTGGCTGATCAGAGAGGCAAACTATGGGCAGAAAAACTAGAGTAATATATGTCTGTGATTCACTAAAAAGGAATCACAAATTACAAAGACAGTAATGCGCAAATATCTTCTTCCTAACCTACATCTCCCACTCTGGAGACTTGGAGCCACAGCAGGACTCCCAAGGTGCTCAAACAGCAATAGCAATAATGACAAGAGCAATGACTGCAACATTACCAATAGTAGAGCAGGAAGAGGAAGTTGGGCAGTGAAATGGCCAGCTGGATCCCCTGCCAGGTGGGAATCAAGTATGCAATTCCAGGGAGAATTATAATTCCCAGGGTAAAGAATATCTGAATCAGAATTCCAACCATCCGCTGATCGGAACCAACGATCTCTGTCACTGAGCAGAGACAAAGCCACAATAAATAACACAGAAACACACCCAAGTTGAAAATAAATTCTTAGAGGTGAAATATAAGGAAGGCTATGCTGCATCAGGCCACAGTTCTGTCTAGCCCAGCATTTTGTGTTCACCAGTGCAGGCATGTCATTGAGGCTGTCCAGGGCAAACACGAGTGAAGTCTCCTCATCAACTCACCCACCCTTCTCCAGCCAGAGGGGTTTCTGACTGCACATTTGCTACTGAATCACATAGGGCCACAACAGGGGTTTGAGACAGCATCATGATCCTGCTTGGTGGGAAATCCTTAGCACTCTCCCTGGCGCAGTTTTGGCACATGCCCCAGGCAAGGGGATCCTTCAGGGAGAGGCTGCTCACAGCAGGTAATATGGACAAGGCATCTGTGGGGAAGAGAGTTTAACCATATCATGCTGGTTGCTCTGAGGGTCAGGCATGATCCAGTCTGGTTTGTTTATTTTTTAGGAAAGTTTCACTTTTTGTTGTTTGGGGTTTTTTTAAAATCATTTGATGAATTTTTTGTTTTGTGAGTGTGTCTGTTAGCTCTGAATCTGTGCTCATTTTTCAGGCAATATCCCATGGCCATGACATCCACAACTGAGGTGAGCAACGCATGAAGAAGCGTCTCCTGTTTGTTCCAAAATGGTCTCCACTACAACACCTTCAGAGTAAAAGCAGAGAGTATTACCTTGGTTTGCAACACACAGAAAACATTTTATTTTAAATTTATTTAGTTATTTATTTATTTTGCTAAAGGAGGCACCAATTTACAAGCAACAATGGTTTGGTTTGGCTGTCAATGCAGAGAGATATGACAGTGTGACCATTTTTATTGACTATCCATCACCTCTGCATAGCTCAGGGGCAATTCTGTTGCCTAAGGATAGCTGATTAGCACTGCCCCCAAAAGAGCTGGATTGTATGCAAAAGCAAAGGGAGGTTATTGGGCAGCCTGAAACACAGATCAAGGGCTTTGGGAATACATTAATAGCAACCACCCTCCTGCTGCAAACAAACCTATGATCTGTATATGTACGTTTCTTAAAAGACATTAAGTTGGCAAATACTCTGGGTGATCCCAGGAGATAAAAGTCAATCCCTAAAGGGATTTGGAAGGAATCACTGTATCCAAGAGTTAGGCACCTTGCTTAGGCCTGCAATAACACAGTGTTCCTGAGGTTCTCAGGATCTCTGAATCTTTCCCTAAAGTCAGGCAGCCTGATCTGAGCATTGAAAAACATTCCTTTCTGTTAAAGCTTGGCCATTTTAAGGAAGCCCTGGGTCTGTCATAAAACATATTGCTGGTTAGAGCACTTGCCAAAGTCTCAAGATAAGATCTCAGTTTAAAATTAAGCCATGTGCATGGAAGTAAGAGGAAAAGCAGCTTCTGGTGCTTTCCCTGGATCTTGGACAGGAGCTGCTCAGCAGTGTAACTTAGCCCAGAAAAACAAGGTTCTTTTGGGCTTTAAATGTTAAAAGGGCTAGACTGGTATGTTTGCACACAGATCACCACAGTGCTCCCAGGTCTCACTGCGAGTGTTTATGTCTGGTTGCAGTTCTGCTCTCATTCATCTAAGTTCCACCAGAAATTTTTAACACTTGTCACAGACCTCATAGAGAACAGCAATGCTACAAGCTTTTTCCCCTATATAATGATGTTATCAATATGTTTTGGGTTATAACAGTAGATCACCAAATGGCTGGTTTTATTTTTAAGTAACTCTGACATCGTGTCTCTTGCAGGATGCCTTCCTCAATATCTGCTTTATGACTGCCTTACTGAACCTGGCAGACACCACAACAATACCCTTTCCTCATCAAAAGGAAGCTTGCTGTGCAAGGAGATTCATTGCTATAGACTATAGACTGATAAATTATAATCTACCAAAGATTCTGTGTCCCTGCTGTTTTGATGCTATTTATAACAAAGCTTTCCTTTCTTTTCCCATTTCAGGAAAATAATAATCCTCATATGGACCCTGGTGTCCAGCCTGGCACTAAGCTAAAGAATGAAAGCAGCCAGCCAAGCTGTCCTCCCAGTGAGGAGAGGCAGCTAACTCCTCTGAGCATCTGTCTAAGACACCAGACTGCCAAAATAAACCATGTCCCTGTTTGTGTATCCGGTTTGTTTGGGGCTTGCTCTGCAGATTTTTTTATCATCCTGGTGATCTTCTATGTAATAACAAAAACTTTATATATAAATAATCCATTCCCTCACCTCTTAATAATTGGAGGACAAATGCATTAACCAGGATGGATTTGGGTTACTCTTTGTCTGCTTACTCCAGGGCCAGTGCTTTGTTCCCAAGAAAAAAATAGTATGACAAGCAAGATGCAGCCAGGGTCATTGTCTTTCAAAAATTCCTCACTTTCCCTAACCAAGTGAAAAAACAGGGTAACAGCTCTCACCAATCACGTAGCATGTCATCCAGGTTCCCTTGCCAAACATGCCTTGGAGAAAACGGAAGATCAAAAATACAGTAAAATTTGGTGAAAATGCCACTATGATACCACATATCCCAACCCCAAGGCAGGAGAGCAGGTAGATGGGGATTCTGCCGTATCTGTTGAAACAGGAAAAGAAAGTGGAAATCACCAATGGTTCCTATTAAATATCCTTCAGTAAACATCAGTCAGAAATCTCCTCTGAACGCTTCCTTTTTGTTTCTGTGTCTTTCTGCTCTTTCTGGGTCCAGAGGTACACAGAAAACTTTGGAAACCACAAGAAAAGCTCATTTCATGGCATTTTAAGCTCCAAACAGGACC
This sequence comes from Passer domesticus, assembly GCF_036417665.1. Lineage (NCBI taxonomy): Eukaryota > Metazoa > Chordata > Aves > Passeriformes > Passeridae > Passer > Passer domesticus. The sequence continues at coordinate 57,132,395 of NC_087476.1, forward strand.
AGTAAGTACAACTGCATAAAGTTTCCAGCCCAGATCAAAGCAAAGATTACACTGGCTGGGTTTTGTTAATTCCGTTTGGAGATATTATATCCCAATAGAATTAAACCTGCAAAATGTTGACACATGCCTATTGCAGGTGATGCTGAGAGTGGTTTCATTTCCCAGCAAACCAAAGGACAGCAGAACTCATACTGTACCTGTCAGCAGCATAGCCCAAGATGAATGCTCCAGCCAGGAACCCCAGATTGAGGATGGCCTGTGAGAGATCCACCATCCAGGCACTGCCACACACAAGATCATACTGTGGGAACAAGGGAGAGCATGAACACCCAGCTGGGTCATTTGCCACCCTCAGGGTAAAGCATTGCAGAACTGCATTGGTCCACATGGGAAGGGGAAAGAAGGGGGAATGGGAAGCTCAAATTTCCTTGCTCAATAACAAGCACTAGTGGAAGCACTCTTAAAGTGGTCATGAACAGGGAGAGCTTGTCCTTGCCAAGAGGATGCTGCCTTTCATGCATCAATTGTCCAGATTTGGAAAGCAAATCTCTCTTCTGCAAACACCACTGTTAAATATGGGGCCAAGACAAAGTCCTGACTTTGTCTGGTGCAGAATAAGGGTCCACAGCTCTTGCCAGTGAAAACAGCATCTTATAGAAATCTATTAGTTTAGTTATTCTTCTTCGTGCCTTCTAGATAAAAGCAAAAACATGTAGTCTCCAAGGAGACTGAAAACAGATCTCAGGTCAATTGCAGACACACTGAATATGTATTTTCTTGCTGAAGCTTTCCCAGACTTTTCTATTCCTTATACTGCAGCATCCATAACTCCCTAGTACTACTAGCAGGGATGGGGGTGGGGATGAGAGAAAGCCAAGGGAAAGGGAAGGTGGTTGAGAGGCAGGAAGGGACTAGCAACTAAAACTAGAATTAAACTAAGACTGAAGTAATTCTGCATGCCCAGCAGCATGGCATGGGAAATTACTTCAGTTGTTCATGGAGAATAAAGAAACTTAACCACTGCAGACCATATGGGATTTGGGAGGTTTCAATCCATGCCTGGACTAATCTTTGCAACAATGAGCCTCAGGACCAAAGGAAGCCACAGACAACAGCAGCTGCCAGCATTGACCTAGAGAGACCCTTTTGCTTTCAGATGTGAGCTATAAGAAATTTTTTAATTGTCAGCAAGGTGCTGGTTGCTGAAGCACACACAGTGTGCCACGTCTGTTCTCACCAGCACATGACAACACCAATGCTCAAGCACTCTGCCTGAGCAGAGTGGCCACAGGGTGGGCTAGAGAGACAGCAGCCTCTTCAGCCATTCACAGTTCTCCAGACCCTAAAATGTGTCATGGGCCCGAGCTCCATCCCAGCCCGTTTGCCTGCTGTAATGCCCACAGTATTATCTGGGCCTGAGATCTCAGAGGTCTCAGATCACACAGGACCATATAAGGGGCACCTCACAGGTCTCCAACCTGATAGATATCCCACCTCCACTGACTTGAAACAAAGTCATGGTTTTGATGTCAATCCCATTACTCCAGGGAGCCTGACTGGCCGCCTGTCAGCCAAGTCAAGCTGTGAGCACCTGGCTTCCACTTCTGTAAATCTTGAGCAAGAGCTGCAGAAACCTCTGAAAGAATAAAGCCTGCTCTCAGCTGTCATACTTCAATGGCAATTGCAATGCTTTCCTAAATTAGACTGAACATGGAGCAGCACTTTCAGATTTCAAATGCTGCTTATCCTCTTGCTTTTTGAAGCTATGGCAATGCTAGCAAATTGTATCAAAATATGTATCTTTGGAAAACAGTGGGGATTTATGAGAATGGCCATTAAAAGAAGATTTTTTAGAATCACAATGCAATTCCCTGTGCTGATGACAGATGCTGGGACTCTCCTTAACCCCTTTTCAAAAAGTGGAAAAAAATGTTAGGGTTTTTTTTTAATTATTTTATCTCTTTTTGCTGTAAACAAGCAAGGAATAAACTATCATGAAAGAAGGCAGGAGAACAAATACATGTCAGAAAGGAAGGGGAAGTATCTTTAACAGAAAGGATTCTTTCATCGGTACAGCAATTTCCTATTATTTATATAGCAGCTAAAACTACCTCTACACTAACACCATAGTGAAATATTGTATATTTTCTGGGAAGCAGTACCATACAGGAAACTTCCAAGGAACTACAGGATCTTTGTAAAGATTAGTGACAGTATGCTAACTGTTCTCCTAAGTTAGCCCTGCTCTTTGTCACTTTCTAAGTATTTCAATAAATTCTGATACAGATAAGCACTTCAGTTTGCTTGACATAGCACCTAGCATTGAAGTCATCACACTGCTAATGTCTTGTTTTTCATTTGCAAACATAACCTTTAGAGGGGAATGTAACCTTTAAAAGAGAATTGAACGCCCCACAGAGACCTTTTCTTTATCCAGGCTGCCTGTCAGACCCACTTCACTGCTCCAGCTGTGACCTGGTTTGGTTGGCCATGAAAGTTATCCCTGTATGCATCCCGTGGACTAAAATCATCTGCAATGGTTTACCCAGGTTTTGAGACTGCCTCCAGGTAGTCCTTAGTCCTCCTGTATGACCCCCTCCCAAACACCTCCCAGGCTCCTTGCTAGCAGCCCCCACAGAAGGTAGGGGCGTGGTGCCTCCTCTCCCTTTCTGAACATTCATACACCTGTCCATGCACAGGCTGATGGTTGCACTTCTGAAAATGCTGAAGCATTTATTGCAGTGCCAGAGGGCGGGGAGAGAAGGATATGAAAATGTGAGGTAAAGCCTTAGGGTTTTCTTCCCCTGACCTTAAGCCTATTTGTTGTTCTGTACAGGGCTGGCTACACCCCAACAGGCCCTGTTGGAGCTGGCTCCTCAAGGTAATCACCAAGCAAGTGACCTAGCTCAGCTGGCCAGCCCCAGCTGAGGATACATCCTCCTCCTGGCTTTGCTGTGCTCTCAGCCAAGCCCCTCACTGCACTAGTGCAGGCACCCAGCACAGCCCTGAAACTCACCTCTGCATTCAGTCCTGGCCCCACCTGCAGGATTTCTATCCATTATTGTAAGACACAAGCCACCGTGCACCTGAACACACGCCCTTTCCATTTAGGGAGCTGATTAAAAAACTGCCCAAATTGGGAAACAATTCATTTCCTCACTGCTTCTCTCTTAGCCTTGACAATGAGCTGCCATTGTAAGCAGAAATGAGGTGCTGCCAGCACAGACAGGAACCAGCTTCTTCCAGACATTCCTCTACAGTGTCCTTAACAGATGGAAAAAACAGTTCTGTCCTCCCTGCCAGCCTTGCAGTCTATGCAGCCAGCCACTGCTGGCTGGAAATACATCCCTGCCATGAATGTTGCCTTGGACACCAAGGAGATGCTCAGATTTACAAGAGCAGTGCTGTGACTGGAAGGAATGGTGCTGGGTGCTTCACTGATCTGTAAAGGAGCAGCAAACCACCTAAGTGAGATCTCTCTGGGAGAAGGGAGAGGCTTTGCCCTGGCTCCCTGTAGCTCATTAGAAGTGCAATCACTGTAAGAAGGAGTGGCAGCTGGATGAACTTGTACATGACTAATGACTGGGAAATATGGAACTGTGGCAACTTCTCCTTTCTTCATGGCTTCGGAACAAGGCCAACACTTCCCATTTCAGTTTGACCTGCAGACTAACCACAAACTTGTAATTCTTGGTACTTGACTGACCTTTATTCACTTCAGCAGACATATCCCTGTAGAAATATATTGTTTTAAATCACAACATGCCATTAAAAGCTCCTCAAAATGTAGCACCCTTGGGGAGGAGTTTTGAAGAGCTTTACCGCCTGTTACAATTAAATTACAAACAAAGGATTAAACTCTAGGGTCAATAAAGAATGCTACAGTGATTCCCCAGCCCAACTGCAGCAGCATGTCCAGAGCCGCGGCACTCGTTTTAAATGGCATTCATACAAGTGACCAAAAAGAGTTTGGTTTACCCTTTCACTGCCAGTGACAAATGGTTCCATGAGATATTCATAGTTTAAGGAAACCTGGGGAGATGCTGACTGTTGCTACATGTTCCTTAGTTGTTGCTGGGCAGTTCTCCTCTTCTTTTGTCCACTGGCCTTTCAAACTGCTATCTTTCCTACATCCTTACTGCATCAAACCCTTCTGCAAGTGCATGCAGTGGAAAGGGAGAAGTTATCTTCTTTTTTGCTTTCTGTTAAAGCTTCTGGCAGAATGCTCAGGGATGAAGCAGCTGTCCTTCTCTGTGTCTTGTTCCAAGCTGAGCACTTACCAAGACAAGAGGAGTCAGCCCCAGTGCTGCCAGGGCACTGGGGCTCAGAGCCTGAGGGACAGGTTAGTTTTGAAAGCTTTGTAAGCTTCCCTCCTCTCCTGTGCATGGCCAAAAACCCATGAACTTTGTGTCCCTGCCACTGGGATCACCTGTTGAGTGTCCTAGAACAAAAAGCCTTTTCTGTACTTCTCCTTTTTCTCTGTCTCTTCAGGGACAAAGCAAGAAGGGGGTAGAGAAAGTCTTCATCACCTAATGGGGGAAAACCAGCAACTGTCCTCAAAATAATAAGAATAAAGATTGAACTCTCAACTAGTACCAAGGTTTGATGGCAGTGGAAGAAACACAGCCCCACTGGCATAACCCCTGCAAGCAACTGCTCCAACTCTTCTCATACAGAGAAATCTTAGTCAGAATTTCACAAGAAATTCAGCACTTGCTGCTTCCTCTGCTCTCTGTGTGCCCTTTCCCCTTTTCCCTCCCCTAATGAATATTAATCCCACCATGACAGTGAAAATAAGACAGGATATACTGCCATGCCAATAACAACAGTCACACTAGATCAACAATTTGAGGGTAAATTGAGTTGTTTATTCCCTTGGAGGAGGATAGCATAAGGATCAGCTGTGCTTTTTCCACCCTGAGTTTGACTGACACGTTATCTCCTTCACTGAGGGACTAAAAACCAGGAGACAAACATTATTTTTTTCTTCCAGGTTTCTCTGCAAATGTTGACTGGTATTTTCTGAGATGGCTGGCAAGCAGAGAAGTAAGAAGATTGATTCCCAGCAGGTGCAATAGGCTGTGCTCAGATGATCATTTGTCCACCTCAGACCTTACACTTCCGCAACAAAGTATTGTTAGGGCTCAGAATGGCATCCTCTACAGTGTGAAGATTTGCTGCAGACAGGACGTATTGAAATCTGTCCCTTCTGTGGGAATCCATAAAATCAGAGAGTTTTGAGAAAGCTACCAAAGACAGACCTCAGAGACAGCAGAACTGTGATTAGAGCTAAGCAGTAGCCATACATATGCTTAGCAGAAAAATTATGGAGGTAGAAAAGTAAGAACAAATAGAACAATGGTCTGTGTATTAATGCTTGACTAGAATAAATCCCTAAGCTGCAGAAAAGTATATCTAGTGAGATATTAGGAAGTTCTAAGCTTAATAATGGAGCTCTGTGCATTGTGTTTTAAAAGCTTACAAATTATTCTAAATAAGCAAGCATTGCTTTAACTGAAGGTACGTGTGCTTATAGTGGTTGGATGGAACTACTGTCAATATGCTTTTACTTTGTGTGATTGGTCAAAAAACTTTTAAAGTAAGTTGTAACATTAAGTCCCTGGTCTGCTGCCTGGGATGTGAGCTGATGGCATCTTCCCATTGTCATAACCATGTAATGAGACTGATGCTGGAAAATAAAATGGCTCAAGACATATTCCTCAGCAGTCCCATCCCATTTGTGATTTGTACATAGCCCCTGGCCAACAATACCTTCTGCTCAACTCCTGCCAACAAAGGCTGTCTAAAATATGCCCCCATCTGTGCTGTAGCTGTAGCTGCTGCTGACCACACAGAACTCCCTCTTCCTTTCCTCCTCCACCTCAGGCCATTTCTTTGTAGTCGCTATTGTAACTCGTACCTATGCCTCGAGGAGTCACCAATGACAAAAATGTCTGAAGAAAATGGTTCTTACTTTGCACAATATTTCCAGCCATTCTGTCACAAAGTGCTTGATTTGTCTCTCAGGGATAACAGTGCGTAGTGCCAAAGCCCAGCAGTCTTAAAGGTCAGTGACCCCATCTTCAGGACAGTTTCCTGGAAAAGTTAGGTTTATTGACTTCTGCATGTCCTGGATACATGGGTCCTTCACAAGGCTCCCCCAGCAGGACCTGGCAGGCAAAACACTTTCTGTTTCAAGTGCTACAGAGGTCCGGGGGTGACCTGGGCTCCCCTCCAGACCCCTGGGCCAGAGCATGAGGCTGTAACCTCCCCCAGTCCACTGCAACCTCCCAGCACAGCAGTTGTTTCTCCATCTCCATCTGCTGCACAGTCCTTCCCTTCCCTTCCCTCCTCCCTCTGAGGAGCTGCTGCTGTCACCAGCCCTCCCTCCTCAGCAGTGCCAGCCACCTTCTAGGACCAGCATCATTTCAGATGGCACCAGCTGGTGTGAGTCAGGAATAGATTTACCTTGATTATTTACCCTGTCATCTTCCCTCTCCAAGAAAAATCGCAATAGCCACTGCAGTCCCATCCTGCTGCTGATACAGATTCACAGGGAGATAGGCAAGACACACTCAATTAAACCAGAGCTGATTGCACTGGGCCAATGTCCTCTGCACAGCTCCACCACCTCGACACAGCTACGTCTCAAAATGATATCTTGAAACCTTTATGTCAACGCAGGTCTTGTTTGCTCAGCTCTAACACAGTGCAGGTTTGTGTGTGCAGCACCAGTGACAACTTTTTCAAATCTGGATTGCCCTCACAGAAAAGCCTGACCTAAAGCAATGGAGCACAGAGACCCTTGGCCATGTCACTGCAGAGGTAGGGACCTGTTCTTAGAGCCCACTGGACCCCAAAAGATCTTAAGAGGGAATCTTTAGCAGAACATGGCTTTGCCATGTGTGGCTCCTGTGGTGATTTCTTAATATAATTTGCTCTTCTCCTCAAATGCTGAAGGAGGAAAGTCCTGTACATTCTCCCAGAACTTCACTGAGACTTTGGAGTCCTGCAGCAGCAGGTGATGCAGCAGGCACCCCAAGTAGCACTTTCAAAGAAGTGTGTGCTTTGTATCAATCCACACTTCCCTGTTTTCCTTGGCTTCCTTCTGCTGATGCTACAGTGAACACCTTTGCATAAGACAACCATCTAAGGTGGGAGAATGGCCAGTGAGGAACACGGGCAGTGAAGTCAGGTACCACAGAGCCATTTGTTTCACAACTCCTCACAAATCAGCCACGTGATTTAGCTTCTGAAGGGTGCTCAGAACTTACTGCAATAGCCTGTGCTTTGGCTGCCAGACCTCCTGTGTGATATGACATCCATCCAAAGAGAAGGTTTTATATGCCTGCTTTTGCCCTCTGAATCCTCTGTCACACTGCAAATCCACACTGGACCTGTGCTTGCCATGAGCCTGGAAGAACTCCTTCAGCACACTGACTTTTCCCCCCATCCTCTCTCTTTCTCCCTGAACACACATCCTGAGACTGTTTTGCAACTCCTCCTTTTGACTTTGTCTCCCTGGTCACTTCCACTGCTGATTCAACAAGACATGCCAGAAGTCTTTAGCTGAAGGAAACATTTCTGCAATCATGGACAAAATGAAGCATTTACAAGTAGAAAAAGTAAGAAAATAAGTCTTTGGTGAGCTAATTAAACAAAGCCTAAATTGAGTCACGCTTTGTTAGAGACTCAGCTGGGTGAAAAGAGACTAAATTAAATCTGGGATATAAATTGTCTTTGCTGGATATATAACTCATTAATAAGATATCAAGCCCCTTTTAATAGCTGATCTCAGAGCAATTGAGTCAGGACATGCATGCCAGAAGCCTCCTTTTTAGATTAAGAAATTGAGCCTTTTGGGATATGATTTGCCCAGAAAATGTTGCAAAACTGGGAAGAGGTTCCAAGTTGCACAGGTCACAGCCCAGCAGCCCCCATCTGAGGTGGACCTGGCCAGCGAGAGCGTCTCTAGGAGTCAAAGTGACACCAGTGGCAGGACCTGCTGCCCTGGCACAGGGGATAGTCCCAGCCTTACAGACTGTTACTCCAGGGTTTTCCCAATAAGCACCTTTGAGAGCACAGGTGGGAGTGCCTGCCCAATCATCCCTTCATCCCTGCTCCCTTCTCTGGCTCTGAAAGCTCTTCTCAGCAGAGAAGAGCAAGAAAGTGAAGATGGATGAGGTATTTGCCTGAGAACATTGAACCTTTCACTCCCATTTATTGCTGCAAGACAAATACTGGTTTCCTTTTCCCACAGCTGTACCCATTGCTGCTGGAAAGTCACAGTGACTCTGTTGGACACACAAAGTGCTGCCATAAATGGACTCTGAGCGTGATCTTAGGGATACAGCCCACGTGCCTTCACCTACGGCAAGGCTGAAGGGGAAAAACAAGGGACAAAAGAGTAAAGGAGTCTCTATATTTTTGTTTTTAAGGTCTAACTCCTCGCAGTCTCCCAGCAGAGGTACCTTGGAGGCAGCAGTATAAACTTCCCACCCACTCCATGTCCTAGGGATTGCTCCAGAGCCAGGCTGCAGCTCCCAGGCACAATTTGTGCCCTCCCTGTCCACCCAGCCCTGCCTTCCTCTGCCAACGTGGGCAGAGACACATCATTATTAGGGACCAAAGTTTGACACCAACTCCCTGCATGCCATTTGCAGCCCTCGGAGCAGCCTTGATTTCACAGCTCTGAACCTTTGCTCAAGGGCCAGTTGGGTGCTCTGATTTATCTTCTCCTGGGCACAGACCCTGCCTAAAGCTGCTCAGGTTGCACACTCGGGAACAAAGCTGCTGCTCAGGACAGCCCGAGGCCTGGCAGAGGATACAGCAGCTCCAGCTGGATGGGAGAAGGATGCTGAATTGGAAGGATGGGATAAGCATCTCCTGTGCCAGTGTTTGCTCAGGGCTTTGCCTGCTGTGCCCTGCTCCCTGTTTTGGAGCACACAGCTCCAGTGCAAGCACCGAATTAAAGAGCACATCAGGAGGCTCACGAGACAGGAAGGAACCAGAGCCCTCAACTGCACATTTTGCAGTGCTCCTTGATTATTTCTGAGCCAATCCCTCTAAGCACACTTTGGATTTTTCATCACTGCATGAGTGACAATTGCTGTCAGAATGACCCTAAAATACACACTCCTCATGTGCAGACTGTATTTTGGAGCCAGACCACAGCACACCCATGGCATGATTACAGATTACACAAAGGATCTCCTAGGAAAGTATCTTCACTGGCCTTTTGCAGCCTCATTAAAAAATCACTGCATTTGCAAGTGCTTACCACTAGTGATAACAGCCTGCTGTTCTCTGACACCGATATTCAGGAAAAGCTGAATATTAGCTTTGGACAAAAATGTGTGTTTGTTTTTTGGGGTTTTTTTTCTTTAGTAAGCACAATCACTTCTGCTGACTCCTGCCAGATCCCAGATAGGCAGTCTGCCACCTGTTGTTTTTTATTACCTGCAAACTTACATGTTCAATACTGGAAATACAGAGAAGAGATAATCTACATTGATCCTGGTCATAGAGTACACTTGGAATTCACACCACCAAAGCTGCTGCCCTGAAACTGAGCACCTGAAGCCTCAGCTGCAAGGATTTAACTCTTTTTATTTTAATCTGACATTCCTCTACAGACAGAGCAATATCTCTGCAGGGTACTCGACTTTGTATGGGCTCTTGACTTTGAACAGCCACCTTTCATACCAGTTCACCTTTCCCTAAAAGCATCGTGCCAGCACTTGAACATACTTATTGCCTGGATTTGCTTGTGACTCAAAATTAAATACACTTGGAAAGGAAAACCAGCCGGCAAAGCAGCAACCACTGGCAATCCCATTTTACTGCTGCAATCCCGCAGCGGGATAGACAGCGGCGGTCAGAGGGTGGGTGTTTCCTTACCTCGCTGACAATGGACGAGCGGGGCTGCTCATACACCCAGCCTTGGTGGCAAGGGGCGAGGGGCAGCCTGCCCGAGCTGCCATTGCCAGAGCGGGCCAGCGGGCTGGCACAGCTGGCAGAGGCGTCCCAGGTGACATCCAGCCTCTCGCACTCCCCAGTGACGGACTCGTTGCCCAGGTGCAGGGGCAGTACCGTGAGGTTCCGTTCCTCTTCCAGGCTCCAGCCGCATCGCTCGCTCAGCTCCGCTGCCCCGGGGATCCTGCACCAGAAGCTGCCTGGTGCTCGCCCAAGGAAAACTACGCTGGCGAACAGGGAAGAAAAAGTGATGCCCGTCTGGCTAAGGAGGAAAAAGACTCTCTTTTGAAATCTTCCAAATTCCCCGGCCTCCTTCAAAACCTCATCAAAAGATGGCATTATGCGAGGTGGTCTGTCCGCCCGCAGCAGCCCGAGAGTCGGCAGAGTTTTCTCTCGCACTTCGCGCCGGCTGCCGGCACTTCCTACGAGCGTGGCGGCCTCGCCTCCCCTCGCTCCTCTCCCCTCACGTGCACGGACGGACGGACGGACAGACAGACAGGGGCCGGGCTGCGGGCGGACATGCCCGCGGCACGGGGCTGGCGCTGCCCCGCGGAGCGCGGGCTGCGGGAGGAGAGGGGCGTGCGTTCCCCATCCATCCCCAGCGTTACACGGACTGTGTAATAAACCCCGTTAACTCCTTCGGGACGGGCGAGCCGCAAAGGGCAGCTCCCGCAGCCGCTGCGGTGAGTCAGTGCCTGAAGCAGAGTTAAATGGGAAAGAGCCCAGGAGCTGCCGCAAAAAGCATCAGTGAGTGATGCGGGCTCTCTGCAGGACGGCAGGGGCAGAAAGAAAGTTGTTTCAAAAGATCTATAGTCTTTCCTTCCAGAAATAGAAATTAGTTCTCTGGCAAAGTTTAATTACTTCTCCAGGGCACTGCTTCAGCATCTGTACACACCTAATACACATGGGCCTCTTCCTTCTGCAGCATAAATAAAGTGAGGGTCACAAAGTGCAACAAACCAAAATCAAAGGGTTTTTTTTTCTTAAAGTTTGATCTGCCTCTTCAAGAAGGCTTTTACATGACCTTGTTAAGTTCTACAAAATCTCTCAGATAT